>NC_139914.1:827500-1277500 GCF_905171665.1 Trachurus trachurus
CAGCAGATCTGAGGCTTTGGCCTCAGACTCTCACACAACGAGCAGCAGAGGTGTCAACATGTGGAACAGCTGGAAGCGTCGTCCACATCTGGAGCGAGCGAGAGACAGAGTGGACAGGAAGACGAACATCTGTCCGTCTGTGTCTGAGCAGGACAGACCAGACCCACTTCCTCTCCCGTCCCGTCATGTTTTCCACCGCTCCCGTTCCCATCCACAGAAAGAGGATGCTGACTGACGGACCCAGTGTGTGTGTGTGTGTGTGTGTGTGTGTGTAGATAAAGCCACTCTGGTATCATGAAGCTGTCATGGCGACTGAACGTTTGGCTCCGTCTCTCTGTAGGACGAGACCAGCTACTTCCTGTCTGACTACATTTTCCCCCTCGCTGCTATTTTAAACTCTTTTTCCCTCCTCACTTCTCTTTTTCTGGATCTGATTCTTCTTCTTCTCCTTCCTTCCCTCTATCTCTCTCTCTCCTCTCTCCTTTTTAAAGGACCATTCCAGACAAATTCAACCAGCTCTAGTTTCCTAATAGACACTACAGGTGAATAGGGTAAACAATTAAACCAACAGATTTCACCATGAAACTCCCCAAGTTTATCACTCACATTAAGACAGTTATTTTTTGTATTACAAGTTGTCAAATTTTATGTTTAAATATGTAAATTAGGCGATATCTAATTAAATATGCACGAATTTGCATATATTTCCAGAACAGAAATCCGAACAATGGATAAAGCTACTTGGTTTTATCTTGTTGACATATTAGAGTCTTTAGTTTTTACAGAGGAGGATTGTGGATATCTCTTTTTATCACTCTGTAAATGAGAAAATACTGTCACCAGCCCTAAAACATCTAATGTCTCCATGTTTTTAGTAATAAAATGTTGTATAAATGAGGCTGTGAATGATATATCAACAATCCCCTCTGTAAAAACCTTCAGAATATAGAAAGGGATCAAAGTGGAAGGTTTGGTGTCTGGAAGTGCTGCTGAAGTGGAGATTTCTAGCTCAGAGTCTGAGTCTGAAAAACTCTTTCTGAGAAAACGGCCTTTAAAGACTTGGACTGTAAAATTACACAGATTGTTATTGTCAATCCTACTATTAGGATTTGTTGTTGTTACAAAGGAAATGACATCATTGTTCAGGAGAGAGAGCTTTACAATGACACCTGACATGACATGGCTCAGACTAACTCCTGGTGAGTTTAGGAGAAAGTAAAATAAAAACCTTAATGTTAACTAGAAAAAGAAGCATTTCCTGCAGAAAATGCGTGTGAATGCTGAAAGCAGCTGAACGCTATTGCTGAAGCAATGCTGAATGAGCTGAATAAATTGTTGAATCAATGCTAAATTAGTTGAAGAAACTGCTAAAGCAATGTTGAAAAGGCTAATGCTAAAGCTGAAACATATAACTTGTAGTATGAGATGAATGTCTTTTAAAGGTAAAAAGCAGTGGAAATGCTAAAGGGAGAAGAAAACAATGGTTGAATAGTTGAAATCTGCAGCTAACCTAACAGGAAGAAAAACCGATGAACCAGCGCTAACATAGCTGAAGCAATGGCTGAGAATAAATTAAAAAGTAGAAGATGTGAGATATTGTTTGAAATGGCTGGAAATAATTAGAAACTAGAGCCTTTAGGTTGGATTTGAGTGGAATGGTCCTTTAAAGTCTCAGCTGCAGCATCTCAGAGTAAATGAAAGACAAACGGCGTCCGCTCGTCGCTGACACGACCAAACATCACGCTGGCGTCCAAAACAAACAAACACACACACACTCCCTCCTCGTTACCGTCGGTGCTTCCCGATCCGTTCATGCTCTCCGTGCTGGACTGGGACAACGCCGTCCTGCGGCTGCGGCGGAGGGATCTGTTGGTGCTGGGGCTTCCCGCCGGCGTGGACGTGTTCGCCGCCGCTCCGTCCCTCCTGGAGAAGATCCCGCTGAAGAACCGGACCAGACGCCTCTCGCTGGAGCGGCCGCCGCCCCCGCGCAGCAGGAAGCCGTTGCCGGCGGCGGCGGCGTCCTTCTCGGCGGCGAGTCGCTGCAGGTCGCTGTTGTCCAGCGTGCGGTTCTTGTTGCCGCGCGCTCGCTCCCAGCGGCTCAGCTCCGACATGGAGTCCGTCCTGTTGAGGACGGCGCCCACCTCCAGCGTGCGGCTCTTCTCGCGGGTCAGGTCTCTGTGGCGTGGCGTCGGGGGGGCCGGGGGGGCCGGCGTGGCGCCCGGGGCCTCCGGATCCTTCTGAACGCCACTGCTGATGCAGCCGGAGCTGCTGTGGTGTTTGTCCTTGGACAGCGCCCGCAGTCGCAGCAGCTCGCCGCCCGTCCAGTGTCTGAAGCTGAAGCTGCGGCGCAAGAGGCCGGCCGGCGAGGAGGAGGAGGAGGAGGAGGAGGTGGAGGAGGAGGCGCAAGCTGCTGGTTTCCCGTTGCTCCTGCAGTGAGACGACGGTGGCGGTGGCGTTGGGTCACAGCTCCTCTCCTCCATGCTCCTCGCCTTCAGCAGACGCTTCCTCTTGTTCTCAGGAGGTGCAGCTGCAGCCTGCACCTCCTTCTCCTCCTCCTTCTTCTTCTGCTCCTCCTTCTCCTGCTCCTCCTTCCTCCTGCAGACCTTCAGCCGTCCCAGCTCCAGCTGTCCCGTGCTGAACGTCCTGAAGTTCCTCCTGTAGCCGTGTGAGGAGGTGAAGTCGTCCGACTCGTCCTCCACCTCCTTCAGCTGCTCCAGCAGACCTCCTCCTCCTCCTCCTCCTCCACCTCCTCCTCCTCCTCTCACACCCACCTTGGTGTTGTTGGACATCCCGTTCTCCTCCTCCTCCTCCAGACTCTCCCTCTTCACCAGCGTGAGGGAGATGCGGTAGACGGTTTTCCTCTGAGGAGTTCCTCGCTCCATCCTGTCAGAGCAGCTGCTGTCCAGGAGGAACATCCCTCACCTCCTCCTCCTCTGCTCCTCAGCCCTGGACTTCTAGAAGTTTACTAATCCACTTCAGTGAGCCTCCTCCTCCTCCTCCTCTATAACATGTCTATGCAGCAGCAGCAGCAGCAGCGTGGTGTTTGTGTTGTTGAACTTCCACAGAATATGAAAGGTTGGGCCGGAAAATTGCAGACATTCCCAAACAGACAAATCCAAGTCCAGTTGCCTACGATTCAATTTGCCCAGAAAAGAAGGATGACCTGGATGAATGAGAATACCCATATAGACACTCCACAGAAACTAGACTACAGTAGCCTGAACTAACCGGGTGGATCAGAGCAGCAGCAGCAGCAGCAGGAAGCGGCTCCTCTCTCATCCAGATGTGCAAACAGCGCGGACTTTGACGCAGGAAACACATTCCGGTTTCATCCCAGCGGAATTTCAAACTGGCAGCAAAATGCAACAAACAGGCAGAGCCGCTCCTCCTGCTCCTCCTGCTCCCCGGCTCTCCTCCTCCTCCTCCTCCACTAAACACCACAACAACATAAAAAGCTAAAGCCGAGCAGCGGCGGACTTTTCCTGCTCCTACTCCTCCTGCAGCTCCGGGATCCGTGTCTCCATGATTCCTGCTCCAGACCTCGAGGTGGTAAATATTATTCCAGCGCCGCGGCGGCTCCCATTGTGTGGCTCTTATCCCCCGCAGCGCCGCCCGCAGCAGCAGCAGCAGCAACGGCCCAGTCCGAGTCCGAGTCCGCTCCTCCTCCTCCTCTATTGTGAGTGAAACGTGTCGGAGCTCCGGTTCCTCCCCGGCTCTGCGGCTCAGCTCAGTCCGGTTTCCCCCCCTCGAACCCCCGCAAGCAGCGACACAAGACTCCGGTTCCTCCTCCGGTGCTCAGCTCTCTCTCTCTCTCTCTCTCTCTCTCTGCTTCACACACCGACACCGACCGACCACAGCAGCACCGGGACGGCGGGAAAACACGGAGCGGACTCCCGCCACGGACTGGATCAGGATTCAGGATCAGGATTCTCAGACTGAAGTTTCCTATTTATTGATCTTTTATCGATCTATCAAATAATCAGAGGACGAACAGGCCGTGAAATATTATAGATAGATGATCAATAAATCTATATTATACCGATTAGGCTACATATCCATTATAGATATATACATTATATATCAGAATATAGATCATATATCTATAATATTAATATATTTCATATAGATTATATATCTTTAGGCTATAGATATAGATTATATATCATATTTATATATATGATCCATATATAATATTATTAGGCCTATATGTAGAACATACTATACCTATAATATTATTATGATATATAGATTATATATCTAAGTAACTATTATTGATATACAGATCATATATCATATTATATATGGATCATATATCTTAAATATTAATATGGATATATAGATGATCTATAGGCAACTATTATAGATATATAGATTAGCCTATATATCATATTATTATATATAGATCATATATCTATAATATTAATATATATAGAGATCATATATCTATAACATTAATATAGGCTAGATATATTGATTATATATCGATATGCTACTATTATAGATATATAGATTATATATCACAATAATATAATTATTTATAGATCATATTTAGAACTATATATGATATATCATCTTAATATTATATTTAGATCTATATTATTATAGATAGGACTATATACTGTATATTATATATCTATAGGCTACTATTATATAGATCATATATCTTTAATATTTGGCTATGACATCACACCTACTGTTACACACAGAGATGCCGACTCAGCTTTACTCTCCAACATGAGGGAGTGAAACACGTGGTCACATGACCTCATGACCTCATCATGACCTCATGACCTCGGGGTCATGTGACCCGTTCCAACATCTGGAACCAGGTTCAGGTCAAACCGATCAATATCATACATCTGCAGCGACTCATCGATCGATTATTGGAAGAGCAGCTGATCTTCTCCGTATGTAGGTCAGCAGGACGGCAGCTCCAGGTTCTCCTCTGAGATCCGGAACGGGTTTTCCCTCCTGCTGCGGCGTCTGGGAGGGATGGAGGCGGAGCTTCCTCCTCCTCCTCCTCCTCCTCCTCCTCCTCCCTGTCAGTCAAGTTCTTTAAAGCCTCCCCAGGAATCATCCCCACACGCTTTCCCCCCTTCTCCTCCTTCTCGACCTGGGATACGGTCGCCACGGAAACAGATGCTGAACCCCCTCACCTGCTTCAACTTCAGATCAAACTCTTTTATGTAAAAAACCATGTAAAGATGCAGATTTTAAATTAAATATATGAAAACAGTTGCTTCATCATCATCAGAAGAACTTTTATTGATTGATGATCGATCAGTAATCGATCGAGAGGAGAGGAGCGTGTGATTGGCCGAGAGGCGGCGGCTGCTTCCTGTGGAATATTAAAGGGAGACGACGTAAAAAAAAAAAAAAAGAAAAGAAAGTGAAGAGTCGTCGTTTCATCTCTTTGATCAACGTTAAGATCTATCGAAGTGGAGACTCGTCCTCTCAGCACTTCCTTTCATCCTCTCCCCCCGTCTCAGGAGGAGGAGGAGGAGAAGGAGAAGAGAGGAAGAGGAGGAGGGAGAAGGAGGAGGAGGAGGAGGAGAGAGAAGAGGAAAGGAGGAGAGAGAAAAGGAGAGAGGGAGAAAGGAGGAGAGAGAGGGAGAGGGGGAGAAGGAAAGAGAGGAAGAAGAGGAGAAAGGAGAAGGAGGAGGAGAGAGAGGAAGAAAAGGAGGAAGGAGAAGGAGGAGGAGGAGGAGGAGAGAGAAAAGGAGAGAGAGGGAGAAAGGAGGAGAGAGAGGGAGAGGGGGAGAAGGAGAGAGAGGAAGGAGAGGAGAAAGGAGAAGGAGGAGGAGAGAGAGGAAGAAGAGGAGGAAGGAGAAGGAGGAGGAGAGAGAGGAAGAAGAGGAGGAAGGAGAAGGAGGAGGAGGCGGAGAGGAGGAGAGAGAGGGAGAGGGGGAGAAGGAGAGAGAGGAAGAAGAGGAGAAAGGTGAAGGAGGAGGAGAGAGAGGAAGAAAAGGAGGAAGGAGAAGGAGGAGGAGGAGGAGAGAGAAGAGGAAAGGAGGGGAGAGAAAAGGAGAGAGAGGGAGAAAGGAGGAGAGAGAGGGAGAGGGGGAGAAGGAGAGAGAGGAAGGAGAGGAGAAAGGAGAAGGAGGAGGAGAGAGAGGAAGAAGAGGAGGAAGGAGAAGGAGGAGGAGAGAGAGGAAGAAGAGGAGGAAGGAGAAGGAGGAGGAGGCGGAGAGGAGAGAGAGGAAGAAGAGGAGGAAGGAGAAGGAGGAGGAGGCGGAGAGGAGGAGAGAGAAGGATGAGGAGAGAGAAGGAGAGAAGAGGAGAGATTAAACCTCCTCCTCCGTGTGGATTATTACTGGGATTAATCAAGATTAGAGAAGAAGCAGCCGGCGGCGACTTTCTCCTTCACCTCAACACTGTTAGGGTGTCACACACACACACACACACACACACACACACACACACACACACACACACACACACACCTAACCTCCTAATTTGGTTCTGCCTCTGGATGTGACAGCGAACATCAAACACACCTTCAAAAGGCCGCCGCCGCTCCGTGCACATGAAAGCAGACGGAGCAGAGTGTGTGTGTGTGTGTGGTAGTGTGTGTGTGTGTGTGTGTGTGGTAGTGGGTGTGTGTGTGTGTAGTAGTAAACACACAGCTGGACAGAGAGGAAGCTGTGCGGTGTGTTCAGGTGACGTTGGGACGTTGCAGCGTCGAGACAAACTGAACAAACTCCACACGGAGACGCGGCGGCGACCGCAGCGACATCGAACGAACGCACCGCCTCCTGTTGTCGTAGCAACGCTGTGATGATGATGCTGAAGAGGCGTCTTCACCTCTGACCCCTGAAGGCAACATGGCTTCTCTATCTCTCCTCTTCCTCCTCCTCTCTTCTTCCTCCTCCACCTCCTCTCTCCCCTTTCTCTTCTCCTCTTCCTCTCCTTCCTCCTCTCCCTTCCTCTTCTCCTTCCTCCTCCTCTTCCTCCTTCCCCCTCTCCCCTTTCTCTTCTCCTCTTCTTCCTCCTCTTCCTCCTCCTCCCCTCTCCCCTTTCTCTTCTCCTCTTCTCCTTCCTCCTCCTCTTCCTCCTGATGATGATGATGTCACGGGGCTGAAGGAAAGGCAACACAATCTGCTCCGAGGTTACAATTAGTGGTGGAGGAAAGACTTCAGCAGAGAGAGAAGAAGAGAGGAGAGAGAGGAGAGAGAGAGAGAGGCTGTTGTTGCTCTCTCTCTCTCTCTCCCTCTCTTCTTTTCCTTCTTCTGGTCTTTTTCTGGACTCTGTAATTTTCATTGTGGCTCAAACTGAACTCAAATAAAAACCTACGACCTCGTTCCTGAGTCCTGACGGAGCTAAAGCCTCCTCTTCCTCCTCTTCCTCTTCTTCTTCCTCCTCCTCTTCTTCTCCCTCCTCCTCTTTCTCCCTCCTCCTCCTCCTTTCTCTTCCTCTCCTCTCCTCCTCCTATGTGCAGTTTGCACATTTTCTCTCTGAGTAGCCGTGTGATTAGAAAAACTGGAAAAGGGGCGGTGCGTGGCGCAGTGGGTAGAGCGGCCGTCCCATGTAGAGGCTACAGTCCTCGCCGCAGGCGTCCCCGGTTCGAATCCCGCGTCGGGCAGACCTTTCCTGCATGTCATTCCCCCTCTCTCTGCCTCCCCATTTCCTGTCTATCTCTACTGTCATCACTATCAAATAAAAGGCAAAAAGCCAAAAAATATATATATAAAAAAAAAAAGAAAAACTGGAAAAGGTATCTGACATAAATAAAGTGTGTTTAAAAAATCAAAAAAATCTCCTCTTCTTCCTCCTTCTCCTCCTCCTCTCTCCTCTTTCTCTCCTCCTCTTCCTCTTCTCCTTCCTCCTCCTCCTCTCCTCCTCTTCTTCTTCTCCTTCTCCACCTCTCCTCTTTCTCTCCTCCTCTTCCTCTTCTCCTTCCTCCTCCTCCTCTCCTCCTCTTCTTCTTCTCCTTCTCCTCCTCTCCTCTTTCTCTCCTCCTCTTCCTCTTCTCCTTCCTCCTCCTCCTCTTCCTCCTCTTCCCACTGCTCAGACTGGTTCCAGTTAGGGCTGGGCGATAAATCGATTTTATCGATTAATTCGAATTTGTACTTTACGTCGATTTATTTTAATGAAAATCGATTTTCTCTTCAACATCCACCATCAACGCTCCCTGCTGGGCTCCCGTAGTTCAGAGTGCGCGCGCCCCCCGCAACACCTCTCCTGTGTTGTTGCTCCCTATGAAAGGAACAAGACCGCGGCAGCCCAAGCACCGCCACTGCTGATAGAGCGGAGTTTATGTTGAACAGGTAATCTTTGGTTTTATTGTGGAAGTTGTTACTCCGCATTCAAAGCCGTGTTTGGTTTCTGCTGGCAGCAGCAGGCTTGTTGCTCTGCTCTGGGGTCGGGGGTGTGTCCGTGTCGTTAGGAGGCTCCGAGGGGAGGGCCATACGAGCTCGGAGGGGAGGTGTGTGTCTGTGTGGGGGATGCTTTTTTTCAAAATTTTCTCATCATTTTTCAGATTGTAGACCAGGGGTGTCAAACGTGTGGCACGCGGGCCAAAACTGGTCCAGCAGGGAGTCCAATCTGGCCCTCAGAATGAATTTGCCAAGTGTGAAAATTACACAGAGGCATATTATTGTTGAAATTGCAGATGTATTTTTATCAAGAAATTTCAGATTGTTGATTATATGTTTTGTAAAAGAATAGTTCATTAACTATAAACATCTTATAATACAAAGGGAAAAGTTCTTCTTTTTATTTATACTATCATGCTATTATTTTACTGGTCCGGCTCACTTGAGATCCAATTGTGCTGTTGTAGACCATAGCTTTAGGTGGGAGGGAGGGAAAATCGATTTAAATCGTGAATCGGATTTTTTGTAAAAAAAATCAGAGATTTTTTTTTTAGGCCATATCGCCCAGCCCTAGTTCCAGTTACTTCCTGTTCCTCTGTGCTACAGCTGTGACTGGTGAGGTCACACTGACCTTTGACCTTTGACCTCTGTGTGTCCACTAAACTCTGACCAGTTCATCTCTGAATCCAAGTGAATGTGTTGAGTCACAGCGTTACTATGACGACCACGGCCTGAAGACAACGTGTCTGAACGTCTGCCTGTGGGTTCATCAATACATCAATACATCTGTTCCCAGGATGCATCAGTCCACACAGGAAGTGACACAACTGACCGTTTGGGACTTTTCAAAATAAAAGTCATGTCACAACATGAAAAAAAAAACCCATTTAAGAGAAAATCAAGAATTAACAAGATGACGTAGAGTAGAAAAACTTCTGTTTGACAAACACACAGCGGGACGCACACACACACACACACACACACTCATGCAGGAGTTTTTTTTCCTCAGCATCAAAGAGAGTGAGAGCGGCAGGAGGTTCGACTCCCCCGCTCTCACCTCCCCCCTCTGGAGACGAGGAGGAAAATGGGTCAGTTAGTACACACACACAGACACACACACACACACACACAAACTCATAAAAATGCAGCAGCGCTTGTTTCACTACGCTGAGGATTCTGGGAGAATATAAAACACTCTTCATCTTCATCATCATCAGCAATCAGCCAATCACAGCATCGGTTTCCATGACAACAGCAACAACAACAACAGCAGCAGCTGGACAGATGTTGAGGGTCTTACCTGTCAGGTGAACAGCAGCAGCACATGAGGAGAGAAGAAGAGAAACGGCCAATCAGAGACGAGATTAACAACAACAAGACACACACACACACACACACACACACACAGGTGACCTTGAAGTGTGTGTGTGTGTGTGTGTGTGTGTGTGTGTGTGTGTGTGTGTGTGTGTGTGTGTGTGTGTGTGTGTGTGTGTGTGTGTGTGTGTGTGTGTGTGTGTGTGTGTGTGTGTCTCTTCCAATCACAGAGCAGGAAACTCGTCGTCTAGTAACAGAAGATTTAACATAAAAATGTAAGAGAAGAAACAAGCTACATAAATGTAATTCATTTAAATATGTTAATTAGTTCAGTAAAGTTACTATATTTCACTTAATTAATTAACTTAATTATGTTTTTAAAACTGTATTTTCATTTAAAGACAAATAAAAATACATAAAAGTTCAAACCAGGTGTTGGATCAATGAAACGTTTTCTTCTTTAAATAGATAGAAACAGACTGACAGAGTTTAAATGGAGCTGGATGAGATGGGAACACACTCTGGCTAACACTAACACACACACACACACACAACCACAACCGCAACCACCCACACACACACACACACACACACAGAAAATTCCCAGCATTCCTCCCGTTCTTCCCAGCCCACAGCTCCCTGCCGCCCCCTGCTGAGGAGCCTCCGCCTCTACAGCTGCTGCAGCATCATACTGTTATATATATATATGTTATTGTGTTAACACATTAATGATTATAATGTTATGTTATTAATGTTTCACTTACAAGTACTTGTACACACACACTTAATTGTGTGTGTTTATTTTTTATTATAAACTTTATCTATAATCAACAAGATCAATGGATTTTCCAGAAACTGGTGAAACTGGTGAACTTTGACTATAATAAATCAATAACACTAATGATCATCTTCATCAGTTGATTGATTAAACATCTGTTCTATTCTGTCTATTCAGATTGTCGTTCATCTCTGAGTAACTCATCTCAGACCAAGTGTTTGATTGGTTATTGATCAGAATGTGATTGATAAATGATTTTTTTTATTTTATTTCTTTCTTCACATTTGTTTTATTTATTCCTGATGTGGTTTGTTTCCTCTGATCAACGTCCAGGTTTGATTTGATCTTTAACATCAGACAGTGTGTCGTTGTGTAGTTGTGTAGTTGTGTAGTTCCTGTGTATAACTTCATGGCTTGCACTAAAAAATGAACTATCCTTGTTACAATAATGTTTGAAACAAATGAATAATCCCCATGCAGATAAACATTGATAGCAACCTGCCCTAACCCCTAGTATTTGTTTAGTATGGACTTACCTATATTTTTTTTCTTTGAATTGTCCCTTATTTATTTATTTATTCATTCTTCTTTCTTTTTCTCTCTACGATCTGTCATAAATCTATTTTCATGTGATAAGTGATGCTCTACCACAATAATATGTTTTGTTTGAATTATCTAAGGAGGTGTGAATTTAATTTATTTGTATATAAAAGAATTGTTTTAGGAGTGCGTCATTGTTCATGTTATGTGACATGTTTAAATAAAAAAAAATGTTCCCGTGTGTAGTTGCTGTGTGTAGTTGCTGTGTGTCCTGCAGGAGGCGCTGCAGCTCACACAAACACACAAACACACACTGAGATTTACTGGGTCAGATTCCACTCAGCTGGTTAATGTTTGATGAGTGTGTGTGTGTATTTACTGTGACCCGGACACAGACACACACACACAGACACACACAAGGTGAAACACTCTGACTTTCCTGACTACAGCTCCCACAATGCACTGCAACAACACAGAGAAATGTCCTATGGAGGTTTTCAATGGGATTTTCCCCAGAGAGTTCATCTCTGGGAAGAACAGAGAGTGTGTGTGTGTGCGTTTGTGAGTGAGTGTGTGTGACCTTGAAAGGAAGATGCATCACACACACACACAGACACACACACTCAGCTCTGTGCTGTCTAAGCAGCAGTCGGTGTGATCGATAGAGGAGCTGCACTGCACCAAACACACGTCTCTGTCCTCAGTTCATATTACATAGAACTCATTCAGCCATCCCATAATGATCATTGTTGTTATGACGATAAATATGATCTATATGATGATGTTAAACGTCTCGGTTCCAGATGTGTGAACCGTCGGTTTCCTCTCCACTGCTGCAGGAATTTGGGGTTTCCCACTCGCACAGAGAACTCCTTTTTCTCCCACAATGCTTTGTTGTAGAGGAGGAGGAGGAGGAGGAGGAGGAGGAGGAGGAGGAGGAGGAGGAGGAGTGATCGTCTCCTTTCCTTGCTTCCTGTGACCTCGTCTATTCACATCCTTCCTTCCTTCCTTCCTCCCTCCTCTTCTTTTCTAGTTTTTTTTCTCTCACTTTGTCCCCAATTCTTCACTTTTAATCCTCTCGCTCCTCCTCCTCCTCTTCTATCTTCTTCTTCTCCTCCTCCTCCTCCTCCTCTTATTCTTCCCTCTCTCCACTCTTCTCCTCCTCCTCCAGCTCCGTTTAGAGGATTAAAGACTTTAGGAAACGTCGGCGTCACAAAATGAGAAAGAGAAAAGCTCATCTTCACCAAAGCGTTTCAGCGGCGGCCATCTTTGTTTATCAGAATCAATGAGCCAATATTGATATTGATCTGAATGATCCTGATAATCAATCAGCACCACATTTGTGTGTGTGTGTGTGTGTGTGTGTGTGTGTGTGTGTGTGTGTGTGTGTGTGTGTGTGTGTGTGTGTGTGTGTGTGTGTGTGTGTGTGTGTGGCAGATGGAGCTTCATTATCCTGCAGCCTGACCCGCAGCCATGGCAACACACACACACACTCCTCCACAGATGGAGACACAGATGATGAGTGTGTTCACTAATTATTGATTAATTGTATAAAAGAAAATCTTTTAAAATCGATGAATCAATGATTCAAGATACATTTCTATTTTTACTTTTCATAATATACGCTGACCTTTCAAAATAAAACTTCCTGTCACTGCTGATATTGATTATTAGTTATTGATCTGGATTAAAGCAGCAGCGTCCTGATGTGAGTTATTGATCCGAGGTCAGACTCCACCTCCTCCTCCACTTCCTGTTCCTGTTCCCCGCCACAATAAAAGCAGAGTGAGGGTTTAGTGTTGGAGCCGACACAGAAACACAGCGTCAGTCTGCCACTGTTGCCACTTTCATGTTTTATCTTTATTATTACTTTATTTATTATGATCAATGAAAAATCATGCTGCTATGATCACTTTGCATTCTGTCCACCACACAGACAGTATATAACAATCAACATCATATTTTATCACTTTTATGTTATGTGTAGGGACTACAGATGGAAATTAGCTGGGAGCTAAATCTGGTGCAACCATCTTTTCTTTTTTTTTCCCCTTTAAATGATTAATGTAATTGCACACTGTCCCTTATTAAACTAATAAACTAAACTAAACTAAGCTGTTTGACCCTAGGAGGCCACCGTAGACTCTGGAGCATGACTCAGCACTTTGTCAACTGGTTATTGATCTATTATTGATCCGTTATTGGTCCATGTAGATACATTAATGAAATTAATTAATTAATCAGCAGCAGGGCCGTTGCTAGGAATTCTGGGCCCCCTTAATACTTAAGTGGGCCCCTCCCCCTAACTTTTCCAGTTTTTTTTCTTAGACTATATGTAATATCATTTTTTATTTAGCCTACCTTGTTTTGATACTAATGCAGCATTACACTGCAAAAACTCAAGTATCTTACCAAGAATATTTGTCTTATTTCTAGTCAAAATGTCATTTCTAGTCAAAACAAATATCATTCTACTTAAAATAAGACTCATCATATTAAAAGTACCTTGTTTTTAGACACTTTTTACTTCTTTCAAGCAGATTTTCACTTGAAATAAGTAGAAAAATCTGATAGTGGAACAAGTTTTTCTTCCTTATTACAAGCACAAAACATTTGCTTTCACTGGCAGATTTTTCTACTTATTTCAAGTGAAAATTTGTTTGAAACAAGTGAAAATGATCTAAAAACAAGTTAATTTTTAGGTGATGAGTCTTATTTTAAGAGGAAAGAGATTAGTTTTGACTAGAAATGAGACATTTTGACAAGAAATAAGACAAATATTCTTGGAAATATGTTGAGTTTTTACAGTGTACTATGAGTATTAGTCAGGGTCTTACACAGATTAATTCAGTCATACAAAGATTAGACTACTGGTGTTTTTGTGGCCCTACTGGGCGCTGGGCCCCTAGAGTTATCAACACCTTTCTCCCCTATACAACGGCCCTGATCAGCAGTGAAGCCGAGCGGCGATGCCTTCAGGCGCCGCAGGACATCTGCTGCTCCGACCCCCTAGGGAGACGGCCGGGTTCCACCGACCACGCCTCGCCGGGACAGGAAGTGACATCATAGAGGGATGTTCTGCTGCCGTGGCGACGCGTTAAGAGCCGGAGCAGCAGCAGCAGCAGCATTGTTACCGCAGGAAGTCACAGACTATTTTTATACCTGCAGCAGATCTGAGATCTGAGCCGGGGCCATTGTTGTGGTCCGGTCCCTGTCTGGGGGGGTTGGGGGGGGGGGGCGGCGTCCTGCAGCTGGATGCCACAGCTGCTCACGACCAACGACCACATCCAGCATCCGGATCAGAGGCCGAGAGAAAACTTCCTCACTTACTACTAGAGAGAATCCTGAATCTGGCTGTGTCCGAAATCCCCCCCTACTCACTAAATAGTGACCAGGCCATGTTGTAGTGGTGTCCGAATGTTTAGTGATTATTAATGTTCACTATATAGTGACTGAATTTATCCCACAATTCAACGGCAAATGTAGTGAACATCCGATGGTCACTAACCGGAGCAAGATATCCCATCATTCATTGCGGTCACGGATAGTAGTGACCGGTGTAGCTACCAAATAAATGCAAGTAGTGACCGGTGTAGCTACCAAATAAATGCAAGTAGCGACCGGTGTAGCTACCAAATAAATGAAGTAGCGACCGGTGTAGCTACCAAATAAATGCAGTAGCGACCGGTGTAGCTACCAAATAAATGCAAGTAGTGACCCGTGTAGCTACCAAATAAATGCAAGTAGTGACCGGTGTAGCTACCAAATAAATGCAAGTAGCGACCGGTGTAGCTACCAAATAAATGAAGTAGCGACCGGTGTAGCTACCAAATAAATGCAGTAGCGACCGGTGTAGCTACCAAATAAATGCAAGTAGTGACCGGTGTAGCTACCAAATAAATGCAAGTAGTGACCGGTGTAGCTACCAAATAAATGCAAGTAGTGACCGGTGTAGCTACCAAATAAATGCAGTAGTGACCGGTGTAGCTACCAAATAAATGCAGTAGTGACCGGTGTCACTACCAAATAAATGAAGTAGTGACCGGTGTCGCTACCAAATGAATGCAGTAGTGCAGCAGCCTCAATAAATGTGTCCGGCTGCCAGAGTTGTCCGGTCGCGGCTTCCACAGACTCCCACAACAAACGTCAGAGCAAATTTCCTAACAAGCGTTATAAGCTGACCACAGACTCTGGATAGCGGGGCTAATTTCTGTTAGCCCGTCTATGGGGTTTTACATTATACGTTAGCATTAAGCTAGCGGACTTTATGCTTGTGTGACACTGGCTGTGTGTGTTTTGAACGTTGTTTCAAACTATGTGGGTTTGATTAAATATCTTTGATGCTTAAATATATATATTACCGCTTAATATATTGCTTTACTCCTCTTTTTATGTTGGTACAACACCCGTAGGTCTATGCTACACCGGCCGTTACCATGGTTGTATGTATCCATGGTAACTACACCGGCTGTTACGATCGCGTTCGGAACGTTTTAATTACGCGACGTAATACGTCATTAACTGTGCGGCGGAGTAGTGTCCGAAAGTGTTTTTTTATTTGACCAGTGAGTCCACTATATAGTCACTATATTGAATTCACTATATAGTGAGTAGGGAGGAGGGAATGAGGGAGTGATTTCGGACACAACCTCTGATCCTCTGGTTCTGAATCCATTCAGAAACTGATGCTCGTTAACCAATTAATAACCGTTAATGATCAGATTAAAATACTAGGGGTGTGCCAAAAAATCGATTCAATTCACATAAGAATCGCAATTCTCATTTAATACGATTCAGAATCGATATAAAATGTCCCAAAATCGATTTAAAAAAATAAAAGAATGAAACAAATCTGCTGGCTGTCGGCCTCCATTTCCTGAGAATTTAAAAGGCAGCATGTTTAACTGCACTATTATTTAGTAAAGAGGCACTTTTCATTTGGTTACTTCAGCAATATGTGATATTGCTTTTATGCAACAGTTTCAACAATTCCATCTAAGCATGGATAAATGTTTAAAACTCAATAAATGTGAAAAAGACACTTTAGTTGTTCTGTCTTGTAAAGCAGACTGGAGTAGATCATGAGGATCCTTTGCACCAATAGACTGAAGCAGAAATCATTAGGAATCAAATCGTCTTGAATGGAATCGTAACCCAAAAATTAGAATCAAATCGTATCGTGAGATAGTAAAAGATTCACACCCCTATAAAATACTCCAAGCTGCAACGCAACATGGATTCATAGAAATCTGTTGTCATTTTCAAGTATAGCTGCATTTTTTGACACTGAAATAAAATGAATAATCAATAATCCAAACTGCATGTTCATTCTGTGACTTCATTAAAATAATAAAGAAAAGGACATTTAAGATTTCATTTTCAAAAGGTTCCTTTCCAGGGGAAAAAAACAACTTTTGAGATATATACATGTTCAAATAAAGTAAAGACCATCTGTCTGAAACTGAACGTTGATGTGACGCAGTAACAATGTAAATGTCACGGTGAGGTATTGATCCTGTTATTGATCCTGGTATTGATCTGAGAGACGATCAGGTTGCAGGTTTCAGTCTGTGTTCGTGACCAGGAACAAGGAACAGAGACAAAGACTGAGGATCTGGACCTGAAACCTGAAACCAGACACGGCCGGAAAAATAAAACTCCAGTCTGATTCACAACGAGTCGATAGAACAGAAAGTTTTAATCTACAAACCTCTGGTCCCTCACTGTCCCAGAAACAACTTGTGTTGTGTGCAGGAATCTAAATAATGCCGTAAAATGTATATCTCCTCCTACCGCCTCTGTTTAAAGGTTCATTATTAATATTATTAACCCTCCTCTTGTCCTCCTGGGTCAAGGAAGGAAGGACAAAGGGAAGGAAGGAAAGATGGAGGGAACAGATTCGTTCAAGGAAGGAAGAAGAAGGAAGGAAGGCAGGAAGAACAAAAGGAAAGATGGGAGGAAAGAAGGAAGGGAAAAAGGAAGGAAAGCTAGAAGGAGGGAGGGAACAGATTGGGTCAATTGGGTCAAAAAGAAGAAGAAGGACGAAAGGAAGGGAGGAAGCAATGAAGGAAGGAAGGGAGGGAAAAAGGATTGTGGACAGAAGGAAGGGAAAAGAAAGAAAAGAAAGATGGAAGGAAGAAGTAAGGACGAAGGGAAGGAAGAAAGGAAGGATAAATCCTGCCTCTTCTCCGTCTGTTTTCCCAGGACATTCTCCGTTTGTTCCTTCACTGTTTGTTTTCATTTTCTGCTCCGTCACCTGAGCTCAGACTCTGATTCAGCGTTTGACTCGCGTTACCACACACACACACACACACACCACACACACACACACAGGAAGAACAAACAGGCCTGGCATCAGTGGACGGGGAAATATCCCACGCTGAAACCAGGACAGTGAACGTGACGGAGGAAACAAACAGGAGGACGCAGCTGGAGACGCTGCAGACGAGACGTTCAAGAACCGTCGGAAAACTCAGCGTCCATCCCTGATATCATCATCACAGATCAATAAGCAGCCGAGCCGACTCCTCGGGGAGGAACCGGACCGACCGGTCGCAGCTCGCCGCTCAGGTGTCGACTTTCTGTCACAGGGGCGGGAAAAAAGGAGGAAGAGTTTGTGTTCCAGGACGGAGTGAAGAGAGAGTTTGAACCTGCGTCACTGTGACCTCTGACCTCCGACTGGGAAGAGCAGGAAGTGGGAAAAAAAAAACACCAAAACATGGAAGAAAGAAGAAGAGGAAGACATTCTGGTCCAAACTGGAACGGAGGGAGAGAGGGAGACATCGGCCAATCAGCAGCGAGATGCCAAACCAAAATTAGCAGCGAGGCCTGAAGCTCTGAAGCTCTGCATTATTCACTCACAATGACCCATTAACATGGAGGGGGGGAGAGAAGAGAAGAGGAAGAATGAAAGGAGGAGGGGGAAAGGAGAAGAGAAGGAGGAAGGGGAGAAAAAGAGGAGGAGAAGAGGAGGAGGGGGAGAAAAAGAGGAGGAGAGGAGAAAAAGCAGGAAAGGAGAAGAAGCAGAGGGGGGGGGGAGAGGAAAGGAGGAGAAGAGGAGGAAAGGAGAAGAGAAGGAGGAGGGGAAGGAGGAGGAAGAAGAGGAGGAAAGGAGAAAATAAGGAGGAGGGGGAGAAAAGAGGAGAAGAGGAGGAAAGGAGAAGAGAAGGAGGAGGGGGAGAAAAAGAAGAGAAGAGGAAGAAAAAGAGGAGAAGAGGAGGAAAGGAGAAGAGAAGGAGGACGGGGAGGAGGAGGAAGAAGAGGAGGAAAGGAGAAAATAAGGAGGAGGAGGGGGAGAAAAAGAGGAGAAGAGGAGGAAGAGGAGGAAAGGAGAAGAAGAGGAGGAGGGGGAGGAAGAGGAAGAGGAGGAGGAGAGGGGGAGAAACAGAGGAGGAGAGGAAGAATAAGAGGAGGAGGGGGAAAGGAGAAGAGAAGGAGGAGGCGGAGAAAGAAGAAGAAGAAGGGGAGGAGGGGGGAGAAAAAGGGAAAAGAGGAAGAAGAGGAGGAATGGAGAAGAAGAGGAGGAGGAAGATAAAGAGAAGGAGGAGGCGGTGGAGGAAAGGAGAAGAGGAAGAGGAGACCAATAAACTACACACACACGTCGCCGCAGCAACAGGCCGATGAGGAACTCGTCCGTGACCTTTCAAAATAAAATCAAAACCAGTTTGAGGTGTGAGAGAGAATTAAAAACAGATTCACTTCCTGTTTGTCCACTTTTACAACACGTTAACCATTTACACCTCCATACAACTCTGACCTTTGACCTCATCGTGTTCTTAACTGACCATGTGACATCAGAGACGTGTCACTGCACTTCCTGCTCGGCCTCCGACTTCACAATAAAAGCATAAATTACTACAAGACTAAAAATAGGACAATGACAGATCATTCATGTATTGTTTACTACTTAAGTCTTCCCCCCGCAGTGTGTGTGTGTGTGTGTGTGTGTGTGTGTGTGTGTGTGTGTGTGTGTGTGTGTGTGTGTGTGTGTGTGTGTGTGTGTTCAAACTGAAGGATTAAGACAACAGTGTGTCTCAGCAGGGTGTCCACCATGACACAGATTAATCCGTCTGCTGCGCTCACGATAACGACAACGACACACAACAACACCACAAACCTGGAAGACTGTCTGGGACTTTCACAATAAAAGCACAACGGTCAGTGAACGCACCGTCTCTAACTGTGTCGACAAACTGCAACAGAGCAGGAGCTTTTGGGCTTTTTTGTTTTTGCTGCGTTTCTACGGCGATTTCAACCTGTGACGACGACAACGACAACGATGAGGAGGAGGAGGAAGATGATGAAGATGGGGACTGAGTTCTTCCTCTGTGGTGTTTTCTCTGGCGCAGCGGCCAGGCTGTGATTACAGGAAGGAAAGGTCACGACCCCGAACTGATGAGAGGACGGAGACGGAGACGGAGTGGATTCAGTCTTCTGCCTCCGCCTCAGTGTGTGTGTGTGTGTGTGTGTGTGTGTGTGTGTGTGTGTGTGTGTGTGTGTGTGTGTGTGTGTGTGTGTGTGTGTGTGTGTGTGTGTGTGTGTGTGTGTGTGTGTGTGTGTGTGTTTGACATTGAAGCGGGATTTAAACACAGACGCTGAAATTTGAGAGTAGTTTCAGAATAAAAGCATAACATAAACATCTTTGGAGGGTTTCCATGGTTAGTTTTAAAAAAGGAAAAGTTCAAAACTTTGGGAAAAGAGACGACAGGAAGTTGATTCTCTTATATTATATTATTTTATCTTAACTTATCTTATATTATCTATCTAAGCTTATTTTATATTATCTTGTTTTAGTGTATCTTATCTGAGCTTTTCTTTTCTTTACTCGTCGCATCTCATCTCATCTTGTCTTATTTCAGCTTATTATTATCTATTTTACGTTACTTTATCTTACTTATCTTATCTATTATTATCTATTTAAGCTTATCTTATCTTATCTTGTCTTAGTGTATCTTATATAATCTTATTTTAGCTCATCTTATCTGAGCTTATCTTTTATTTTATTTTCTTATTTTATCTTATATTATCTTATCGAAGCTTATCATATCTGGTCGTATTGTATTGTATCTTGTCTTGCCATATCGTATATTTTTTATCTTATCTTATTTGTCGTGTCGCATCGTGTCATATCGTATGTTATCTTATCTTGTCGTATTGTATCTTATTGTATCTTGTTGTGTCATAATCACATCATATCTCATCGTATGGTGTCATATCTTGTCTTATAGTGTTGTATCATCATATCGTATGTTGCAGCTCCATCCTGCAGAGACCAGACACGTAGCGACTGAGCAGCAGCGGTTGTGTAACGGCTCCGTCGTCCTCAGGCTGTTGTTAACTCTGATCACCAGGCTCAACGTCCTCAACTCCACTCCTACACAATAAAAGTCCTTCTGGCTTTATCACTCCTACACAATAAAAGTCCTTCTGGATTCACTTCCTCTCTCTGACAGAGCAGAGGAGGAGGAGGAGGAGGAGGAGGAGGAGGAGGAGGTGCAGCCAGCTACACTTCACTAATGGATCCCTGCAGCACATTTACCCAGAGGTCTCTGCTGCTGCTGCTTCATCCTCATCTTCATCTGCAGGGGCGGACGTGGAGTCAGAGTGTGTTCTGTATTTTTAGCAGCGTCGTTCACAGGTGAACAAGTCCAACAACAACAACAACACCAGTGTGTGTGTGTGTGTGTGTGTGTGTGTGTGTGTGTGTGTGTGTGTTCACGGTTCAGTTGCGTGTTCACAGCAGCAGCAGTTTCACCTCCACATGAATCTGAGTCTGTGCACAAAAACATATAAAGATCTAACTATGTGTCTAAACTGTCCACGGATCTACAGCTGCAACATTTAATGGATTCATTGAATAATAATCGATTAATCTAATAATCAGTTTGAGTCGTTCTTAAAGAAAAAAAGTCCAGATTCTCTGATTCCAGCTTCTTCAATGTGAACTGAGTCTCTCTTTGGTTTGTGGACAAAACAAGACATTAGAGGACGTCGTCTGGTGGTTTGAGAAACACTGGTTGATGTTCTTAACATTTTATTGACCAAACAACTAATCGATTAATCGTTTAAATAATCAATAATGAAAATAATAGTTAGTTGCAGCTCTACATGGATCAATCAACCAGTTTACATATTGATTCTCAAAGGGGAGCAGGAATGACTCCACTTTTAAACTATTATTTTGGTTTTTATGCAAAAAAAAAAAAACTGAAACGTCCCAACGACCTTGAACTCATCACACGTCGGTGCTTCATTCATTCATTTTACAATTAAGATGCAAAAGTGAACTTGAACAGTTATTCAGCTGCAGCAGGTGTTCTACTGTCACTTCACCTCCTCCTTCTGCACAGTTACTATTACAGTTACAGTTACAGTTACTATTACAGTATCAACAACATGCAGTCCTGTCTACAGTGGTTAGAAGTAGAGGACAGAGTCAATGCTGCAGTACTTTTCTCAATATGGAAAACATTACAGTTTAAAACACCTTTATATCAATAAAACACAATCATGATTCACACACACACGCCACCGGACGGCAACACAAGGCCGCTTCACGCTTCCTAAACCAAACACCAACTTTCTGAAGCACACAATAGAATACAGAGCAATGAAAACATGGAACTCCTCCTTTACCACGGCCAATAACTAAACTCACACACTAACTAACATTCAAAAAGCAAATAAAAAAATATCTTGGAATTTCATATCTGTAAAATAACACACACACACACACACACGCACACAAAGGGTCTTATGTAGGGTCACAGGGTCTCTTGTTGTCATTTTCATTTGTTTTACCCTCTTATTTTATTCTTTTTATTGTATTGTATTGTATAACTGCTGTACATGTGAGGTGTCTTACACAGGTTCTTTGATGTGGATGATGATGTGATGGTGCAGATTTAATGTAACATTCTGTTGACTTGTCTTTATGTTGTGATTGCAGATTTATGTTTAAACGTGATGACACTGAATCCCTCACGCTGCTGCTGCACCACATCGCGTCTGACATTTACTACTGCACACACACACACACACACACACACACACACACACACACACACACACACACACACACACACACACACACACACACACACACACACACACACACACACACACACACACACACACACACACACACACACACACACACACACACACACACACACACACACTTCCTGCAGACCGGTCGATGCTGCTTCTCTTTCAGGACTCGTTATCTGATAAATGTCAGTCTGAGGACAAACGCTGAAACGTCCCACGGACTTAAAGCAGCCTCACACACTGTATTATATATTAATGCACACACACACAGACACACACACACACACTCTCAGGGTCCAGATGTTGGCAGCTGCTCCTCCTCCTCCTCCTCCTCTAATCTCACTCAGATTAAAAGAAGCTGGGAAACTTGTGCTGATCCCACACATCCCAGTTTGGCTGCTGTGACCTCCGTCGCCGTGGAAACAGAGCCGGCTCCATCCCATCATATCATCACACCTGAACACTCTCGTTGCTGTCACGGCAACAGAACTGAGTTTTTTCCGACTCCAGCGCCAGATCCTGAATCAGCATCAAAACTCTTCCTCCTCTTCCTCCTCCTCTTCCTCCTCGTCTCTGCACTCAGGTTAACGAGCTACATCTTCATCTTCATCTTCATCATCATCATCATCGTCAGCGTTTAATCTGGTGCAGTCAGCATGGGGGGATGGGGGGGTGAGTGGACAAAAGGTGCAGAGACGTCAGTGTAATTCCTCTGGACAGAGTTTGGCGCCGGCAGCGGTGACGATGTTACGTAACGACCCTTTAAAAGCATCGTCATCGCTCTTTTCTCTTCTTCTTCTCTGTTTTTCTACCACGTCAATCAGCTGCTGGTTGTGTTGCGTAATCACACACACACACACACACACACACACACACACACATGTTCAACAACAACACAGAGGTTTTATTTTGAAAGGGAGGAAGTGAGTTGACAAAAAGTCTCCAGATTCTCTATAATAATAATAATGATGACGTCATCAATAATCATCAATAATCCGTCTATAGACAAACTGTCAGCCACTTCCTGTCTGAAACCTGAGAGTGTGTGTGTGTGTGTGTGTGTGAACTGGGTCACACGGTGCGTTCACTGACACGTCGGAGCTGGAAGCGCCGACACAAAGAAACGAGACAAAAGACAAAACAACTGAGTCACCGGAGAAAAACCAGAACAGCCGAGGTCAGAGGCTGTTCTCCGCTCCACCGGCTTCTACCGGCTTCTACCGGCTTCTAGTGGTCTAGTCCAGACCCCCTAACCCCAGACCCCCTAACCCCAGACCACCTAACCCCAGACCGAGTCAGAGCGTTGTAAAAGGTTTGACAGCAGAAATGATATCTAGGAACTTGAAGGATTAAAACCTGGGTGGACAACCTGGTCAACTAGCTGCTGGAGCTACAGGGGCCAAAACCTCTTTCTGGGGTCATTTTGCTGGTGAAATGATGTAAATGCAAATATTTATGTTCTACAACGGCATAAATAGTCATACAACTATAACATTTGGCAGAGAGTATCTTGACGCATAGGGGGAGGCATGAAAAAAAGATTCTGGGGTTTGTTGCAACTTGATTTTAAGATATCACCCTCAACATCCCAAAAAAGACCAAAAAAAGTACTGTTCACCTGACAAATTCTCATGAAAATGATTATTTTTCAGCACTTTATGGAGAATATCTATGTCTAACATGTATATAGAAAACTTCCT
Organism: Trachurus trachurus; assembly: GCF_905171665.1. NCBI lineage: Eukaryota > Metazoa > Chordata > Actinopteri > Carangiformes > Carangidae > Trachurus > Trachurus trachurus. The sequence continues at coordinate 851,197 of NC_139914.1, forward strand.
TAATTCATAAGCTTCCATTTGAGTCCAAGAGCCTTTCTATCTCAAAAGCCCCACTTGCTGTGGCCAACGGTCTTCTCTATCTATCTGTTCACTTTGGGGAGACCAGGAATAGAATGGTTTCTGATCATGTCAGTTAACATGGAGTTTTTCACCATAGGTGTTGCATTAGCCTGTAGCTTTACAGTAGCTAGTAGAAAGGCTATCTTGGACTCAAATGGAAGCTTAGGAACTAAGGAAGACCTTGAATGCAGCACAGAGTTCAAACTGGTAATAATAAAGAAGAAAAAGAAGAAGAAGAAGAATGTGTTAATAACTGATCTGTTGTTGTTGTTGTTGATCTACACTGTGTTTGTGTGTACGGTGGCCCTGAAGGACAACAACAACAACAACAACACAGAGGAAGAGGAGGACGGTTACATAACCAGACATGAATGAGAGGGACACATCCAGATGTGCACTGATGGGTGAGAGACAGAGGGGGGGGGGGGGGAGAAGAGAGATAGGGAGAGAGAGAGAGGAAGAGGAGAAAGAGGAGAGGAGGAGAGAGAGTGAGTCACCGATCGCCCGAGGATTGAGGGAAACTGGAAACGAGGAGGACGAGCGAGTCACCGCGGCGACGGATGATGATGATGATGATGATGATGATGATGATGAAGATGATGAAGATGATGAGCAGCCGTGAGAACATCTGGAGCTGAGACAGACAGGAAGCAGCCTGCCAGACCTTCACAATAAGAGCCCGTGTTCACACTTCAACAGCGTTCATTCAGTTTAGAAACTGGTTCAGATGGTTTTATCCAGAGGAAACAGAACGACAACGGCTTCAACAGGTTTACACACAACATGACACACACACACACACACACACACACACACACACACACACCTCCTCCTCCTCCTCCTCCTCCTCCTCCTCCTCTTCATCATGTGACCCAGAGGCCTGGACAGAAATAGAGCAGCTTCTGACAAAAACTCCACTTTTACAGCTAATTGAATAAAAACCAGAGGCTCAGTCAGAGTTTCACTTTCAGTCTCCAACTCGCTCCGAAACATCCCACTCTCTCTTCTGCTCTAAACCCGTCTGTTGCCGCGACAACGGGGGACAGAAAGACGCGTGGACGTGTCGATGAAGACGAGAAAACCGGACGGAACGGAGACCAGAGACCAGAGACCAGAGACCAGGTCCTGCCAGTCCCAGTGTCTTGATATTGACTTTATTCCTCCTCAGCTACAAAGAAAAGATGGTTTGATGTAAAACCTAAACCATATTTAATGTTAAATAAAGTTTGGATTGAACAGAAGAACACAGCACAGAACCTGCTGAAGTTTTACAGAGACTTTAGTACAACTATCTGGATTAGGAAGACAGACTCACTGGCTCCACAGGCCTGTTTCAGTCCCTGAGTATTCTTCCTATTTTTGCTGTAAATACTTTTCAAATATGTATTTTTGTTCATCAATCCATCCACAAGATCTGTTTCCAAACTGTAGCCTACTGTATCTCAACACTAGGTCAGCAAATAATCTTCATCATCCCACTTCTTCCAACTCTATTTCTCTCAGTTCTCTATTAGATTTACAGATCCGCACTTCTGGAATTCATTACCAGTTAACCTTAGAAACTGCACAAGCATAAATTCATTTAAGAAACAAATAATTCACTTTCTATTGGTCCAGTTGAGCGACGCTTAATCCACATATTTTCTTTACATTACCACACAATAGGCCTATTGCTTTTCTCTCTCTCTCTTCTAATTGTTTCATGTTGTTCTTCACATTAGTGTAAATTACATGTATGTGGAATGTTTCTTTAGGAGGAAACTTGACTTGACGCCCTGAGGGGTTTGTTTGGTTTCTCCTGCACATCTGCTTTATCTACTGTAACTGTACTTTGTATGTTGTTGTTGTTGTTCCACTTTTTAATAATCTGCTGTTTTATAAATCTTTCATGTGCTAATACAATACAATACAGGTTGTAAATCTTTAAAAACGGGTCAATATTATTAGTAGCAGTAGTATTATACTTTTATTTATTCTGATTCTATTTTAACTTGTTTTATTCTGTTCTTATTCTCCTTATTTGAGTAATAGCCGAATATTTCTATTCATCCATGTGTAATATCACTTTGTGTTGATTTCTCAGGAGTTTGTAACGAAGACAAATAAAGTGAATCTGAAAACACAAAGAATAAATCAACTGTAAACACACACACACACACACCCCTCTCTCCCACCATCAGCCAGACACCAATAATCAATACCGGATCAATCAGACGCAGCTGCTGGAGTCAATCCCACCCAAGGGGATCGAACCTGCAACCCTTCCTGTATGCATGTTGTGTGTGTGCATGTGCATGTGCATGTGTGTGTGTCCTGACCTTCGATGGCGATGACGTGCTCCCGGATCTGGTTCTGCAGCAGCGGCTCCTCCACGCGCTCCAGCAGCTCGTAGATGGAGTAGATGTTCGGATGCACGGACTCGAACCTCTGGATCTCAGACCGGATGGCGGCCGAGTTGGCCACATGTTGCTGGTAGTTCATCCTGGACTTGGATCCGGATCCACTTCACACAGACACTGGACTTCACTTCAGTTCAGCTGCAGAACCACATAAAAGATCCTGGTTCTTCCTGCAGAACCGGAACCAGAGCCAGGTCTGGACTGGTCCCCCTTTCTCTCTCTGTCTCTGTGTCTCTACTCGGTCTCTAGATCTCCGGATCCGGATCCTCCTCTTCTACATCCCCCCAGGTTCTGTTCTTCCTCTGGTTCTTCTTCCTCCGGAGCTTCCCGGGCCAGGCTGCTGCTACTGCCCGCTGAAGGCAGCTGTTTCCCGGCTTGTCCCGGCTCCCAATCCCGGTGTAGCGGCGGAGACAGATGTGCTGCTGCTGCGGTTCTGGTGCTGCTGCCTCCCCATATCCCCACAGTCCGACACCAGAGGAGGGGGGGATAAGTGAATAAATAAATAAATAAATAAATAAACCCCCACCACACTGGACCCCCCGGTTCTGGAGGGTTTATCTATCACCGACCGGGTTTTGGAGTCAGAAAGTGTCCGAACAAGGAGCGTGAAAATCGGCCTTGTTGCTAAAGCTACGAGCTAACTAGCGGTTGTTAGCTTCCCAACAACAACCAGGGAGAAGAGAAGAGAGGGGGGAAACTCGCCGCTGCTCCACCGGGAAACTCCGCTCTGGAGCCGGATACTTGCAGCTGGAAACCCCGCCTCGGAGAACCGGAGAACCGGAGAACCACCGGAGCCAAGTGAAACCCAGTGGCGGGGTTTCAGTGCTGCAGCCTGGGATCAGTTCCTCAGGATGCCCCGCTCCCTCCCTCCGTTGTTTTGTCTCCGCTCCGGGACCAGCTGCTCCTCTCTCCCTCTCCAACACTATCACCGCCCGCCGCGCTCTGCCCCGGCAGCAGGAATGAACGAACCCTCCAGGTAAAATAAATAAAAACAGAATAAACCCCAGTAGAGTCCACAGGTGAAGTGACCGTGTTTCACAGGTGAGTTCTCCGGTTCATCATCCTGCTGCTGCTGAAGCCCGGAGCTCCGTGTGTGTGTCCCGGCTGGTGACGTCATCCGCGTCACCGCAGCTAGCTCCGCCCCCCCGGAGTCAAGCCGCTACTCGCACACCTGCATGGCTTCCGGTGGCGGAGTTTCAACATAAAACACAATAAAATAAAATAAAATAAAGCCAGAAGTACCAAGAGATGATATGAATTATTAGTTGTTTCCTCATTTTTTCCCCTCATGACTAATTTTAATGTTAGCCTAATACAAATTAAAAAAAAAAAATCATAAACACACACAATAAGACAAGCAGACCAAACGACACAACGACAATTACAACAAAAACATTTACCTATTTCTCAACAATAACACAGAGGGTGGGAATATACCGTGTATGTTAGATCAGATTTCTAAATAAAACAATAATAAAAAATAAAATCCACTTTTATATAGTCAGTTAAAATGACATTCTTAGTTTTTGTTGATTAATTCAGAAAATCTTTAGTTACTGTTGGATGTTCTACACATATATTTGGCTACTAAAAATATATATATATTATATCCTAATTATATATACTTTGTTTTATATTTGTATTTATTCTGATTCTACATGAACTTATTTTATTCTGTTCTTATTCTGCGTTTATTTTAGTAATAATATTTCTATTCATCTATGTATATCTCACTTTGTGTTGAAAAGAAAGTGATTCTGAATCTGAAAACACAAAGAATAAATCTGCTCAAACTGCAAAATCAACTGTAAACACACAGACACACACATTTATAACATAAGCTATATATAGATGTACACATCATAATATATCATGTACTAGTCTACTACACACGAGACAAAACAAAATAAAAACACACACACACACTGCTTCTTGTTTCAGTTTCAGTTTATTCAGTTTATTCGATCAGCATTTCCCCCCCCCCCCCCCCCCCCCCCCCCTTCTCCACAGGTAAAATTTACTAAATGTACACAAGTGCTTACTGTACATGTGATGAGGGGTGCTGTTGCTGTTAGTTGCTTTTGTTCTGCTCTTTTGTTTATTTTTTTATTTTATGAGTTGAACAGTGAACGTCTCCTCAGTTTTCGCTGGTAAACAGAGATTTTATAATAAAACAAATCTAAAATACAAGTAGAAAATCCTCAACATCACCACATCAAACCAAAGTTCTCATTAATCTGATTAATTGATCTCTTAAACAGCAGAATCTCACTGATCTCTGTGCTTTTAGTTTGAAGATTCAGCAAGTCTAATTGTTCTTTCAACTACAAAGGCGATTTTTTTTTTTTTTTTTGGTGCGACATAACTAGTGCTTTTATTTTGAACACCAATGCGTCCTTCTTCCGGTCCACTTCCGGCTCAGTGCTGCTCACTTGACGCAGGCGCGTTCAGGGACATCGATGCTGCGTTGAGGCTGCGCACGAACCACCGTAGCAGGAATATGTTAATTTCTCTCATTTCTCCTTTTCAAGTCTTTTATTTTGACAGCGAGATATGGGACCCTTTCAAAATAAAACTGTCAAATATTTTATTCAAAAACCAAAAAAAACAAAGATGTTCCTCTGTGTTTGTTTGAATCTGTGTTTTCTAAACTGTCTAACTCATCAGAAATCAGTGTTTAATCCCTCAGTGTGTGTGTGTGTGTGTGTGTGTGTGTGTGTGTGTGTGTGTGTGTGTGTGTGTGTGTGTGTGTGTGTGTGTGTGTGTGTGTGTGTGTGTGTGTGTGTGTGTGTGCGCTCTCATTGTGTAGACGCCGCCACCTTCTCTCCGTCCAGCAGTAAACAGTGAACAATGCCGCTCTTCTTCTTCCCACTGCTCATCGCCTTGATGCAGCACTCGTGTTCCCCGACCATGAAGTGTGTCTCTGTGCCGTCGTCCACAAACTCCCCCTGCACGCGCGCGCACACACACACACACACACAGACACACACACACACACACACACAGGCTTCATCACATTCCTGTGTTTCTATATTTGTGAGACATTTTCTTTTATCTTTTTTTTAAGGATCATTATCATTTCTGCATATTTCCTTTTAATTCGCTCTGTTTTTATTTTCTCTACTTCCTGTTTTCAAACTGAATGTTGAGTTTTTCCCGTCAGAATCAATAATCAATAATATTTTTCTTTGACCTTCAAGTCTAAAGTAAAAAAACAAACCTCTAAAAGTTAAAGCTTTAAGTCTTATTTTGAAAGGACACATCCTGTTGATGGACACGGAGCAGAAACACAAAGATGTGACACGACAAGTTTTCTCCTGTTTCCATAGAAACGTATCGATGTTATGTGTGCAGCTTTAACAGCTATCTGATTATCGATTATTGATCATTGATCGTCGTCTCTCACCATGGCGTCCATCTTCTGTCCGTTGCACCAAACGTCCATCGTGTCTTTTTCTGGTGTCAAAACACAAAGAGAGCAGCTGATGACATCATCATGACCTCATCCACCTGTCACATGACCACTCTCACCTGTTGTGTTGTGTTGTGTAACAGGAAGTGGCGTTTCCTTTAATCCCTGCACTGACCTGACCTCAGCAGATTAACCCACTGTGGCTTTTACAACAAAGTGGTTTGTGAAGAATAAACTATATTACTTATTTATTATTAATAAAAACAACATATTAAATTCATTATTATCAATTATTCCATATTAATTAAAGGTCCAGTGTGTAATGACGTCATGGTTTTACACGAGACACTACAGGTGAATAGGGAAAAAAATTAAACTAACAGATTTCACCATGAAACTTCACAAGTTCATCACTCACATTAAGACAAATATTTTTTTGTATTACAAATTTTGCCAATTTTAATGTTTAAATATGTAAAGGAGGCTATATCTAATTAAATATGCACTAATTTGCATATATTTCCAGAACAGAAATGTGAACAATGGATAAAGCTACTTGGTTTTATCTTGTTGACATATTAGAGTCTTTAGTTTTTACAGAGGAGGATTGTGGATATCTCTTTTTATCACTCTGTAAATGAGAAAATACTGTCACCAGCCCTAAAACATCTAATGTCTCCATGTTTTTAGTAATAAAATGTTGTATAAATGAGGCTGTGAATGATATATCAACAATCCCCTCTGTAAAAACCTTCAGAATATAGAAAGGGATCAAAGTGGAAGGTTTGGTGTCTGGAAGTGCTGCTGAAGTGGAGATTTCTAGAGAGGAGTCTGAGTCTGAAAAACTCTTTCTGAGAAAACGGCCTTTAAAGACTTGTAGTCTAGTTTTTATTCTATTATATACATTTCTCTCTTTCTTTTTTCTGCACTTTCTTTTATTCTTCACACAGTTACACACATCGCACATTTTTTACTTTGCACTAAAATCAACACTGCCAATTTGTTGTATATACTTTTGTACATTACATTATATTTGATCTGCTATTGCTATTTTATTATGTATAGTTTGTTCTTTATATTCTTATACTATATGTTGTTATCGTCACTGTGTGTCTGTGTAATGCTGCTGCTGCACTGTCATTTCCCAACTTGGGATCAATAAAGTATATCTATCTATCTATCTATCTATCTATCTATCTATCTATCTATCTATCTATCTATCTATCTATCTATCTTTTTCTTGCTTTTAATTGTATGTTTAATGTTTTATTAATTTTTTTAAATGGTTTGTTTCATATTGTGTTGGTCATCATACAGAACAAATTGTTACTTGTGTGTCTCTGAATTAAAAAAGTTGGAATATTTTCATGTTTGTAGATTCTGTAATCATCAAATTAAAGGTGAAGTGTTGAGGCTGTTGTTCCGGTTGGACCAATCAGAGCTCACCCAGCACCACGCGGTAGTCCTGGCCGTCCGCCTGCAGCAGCCAGGTCTTGGTGCTCTTGGCGCGGTCGTCGATGAACTTCTGCAGACTCTTGCCGTCGATCTCCAGCGAGTACTCGTAGGCGAAGCCGCTGATGGCCTCGATGTGGACCGTGGCTCTGGTGTTGGCTCCGCCCACCGTGAACGTCTCCTTCCCCACCAGCTTGAACATCCAGTCCCTCCGGACCACTTCCTGTGGACACACGGTTGCGTTTCCATCTCAGCTTTTCACTGAATAAAAACCAGATTTCTAACATTTCATAAAAGCACAATTGCTATTTACAGCTGTTTTGAGAATGAGATGCGTTCAAATGTTTCTATCTGAGTTAGTGTTTTAATACCTGGTTTTTATTGCAATATTTAGGTTTCTAGTTGAAATGCAGAGATGGACAGAGTACTCCACCCCAGTAAGAGTACAAATACTACTGGTCAAAAGTAGCTCAGTCGACATGTTACTGCAGTAAGAGGAAAAAAGTACATGCTTTTAAATGTACTTTAAGTAAAAGTAAGAGTCAGAGTAAATGTCTTATTCTTCACATCAATGAATGACTCTAATTGTTTGTAAATGAATGTAAGGAGCTTTTAACTCTTGTTAGTGAGAATGAACTCTTTGAAAGCAGCTGCACTGATGTGCTGCTTTTAGGGGTTAGGGTTTCCTTCTCTGACAAACACAGCTTGTGTCCAATAGGATTCTAGAAAAAGACCTGAAAGTAACCAGTACTTTTCAGCCTTCCTACTAATTAACTCCAGTAAAAGTACAAATATTTGTCTTGGAAATGTATTCAAGTAAGAGTAAGAAGTACCAGAGAAATCTAATACTCAAGTAAAGTACAAATCCTCTGGATATGTAGGAGTACAGTACTCAAGTAAATCTACTCTGTTACTGTCCACCACTGTTGAAATGGAAACACAACTTGTGACGTCACACAGGTGGAAACGCCCTCTGTGTGTTAGCGTTAGCATTTAGCTTCAGATTGAGACTAAAACGCTGCGTTTGAGGCAACTTGGAACTTGGAATCTCCCAGATGAAAACTCAGATTTCCGACTTCAAAGCGTTGGAGACGCAGGATGCCAGAATGACCACAAACATGATGGACCGCGACAGACTCATCGCATTCAAAATGTTTCATGTGGCTAACGGCAGCTAACGGCAGCTAACGGAGGCTAACGGCAGCTAACAGCAGCTAACGGAGGCTAACGGCAGCTAACAGCAGCTAACGGAGGCTAACGGCAGCTAACGGAGGCTAACGGCAGCTAATGGCAGCTAACGCAATGGAGGCGACAAACGCTTCCATTCAAAATCGATGTAAATGACGCAATGACATGTTGAGCATTACAGAAAATCCACCAATTAAAGGACTCAAATACATCAACAAACCAACAGGAAGTGAAACCCTTTCAAAGTAAAATAACACTGATGAGGGTGAATTGGCCTGATGTGGGACATTTTGTGAAGTTCAGACTTCTGGTCCATATTGAGATATGAAGCAAACGCTTTCAATCTACATCCTTTACCTTTCTGAAATCCTTAGGTTGTGATCTAATGAAATCCAAAGAGATCACTAATGTGCTATCCTTTGATGTCTTCAAAAATCAAACATTTATCATGAACATTATGAAAAAGAGACAAGCCATTTACCCCTTTAACAGTATTATGACCACTTCCAGTTAATAAATGTAATTTTCTTTTGTTGTAAAATATCCAAAATAATGAATTATAACAATAATACCATTATTCATCCTATTCAACTACACAGTTTTATCTGAAAAAGCACCGTCGCACATGAGGAAAAACCACCTGTCCTGCTTTAGGACGGCATGTTCCAGTAGAAATGTTGATTGAAATTGTAAATATTGAGAATGGTTTCACCATATTAAGATATATTTTAATGCATCAACATGTTATAAACACATTTGACCCAAAAATTGCAATAATGTTGTTTTTTAAAATAAATTCTGGTCTTAACATTGACTTTGTCCAAACCTAATGTCACTATTCTGGTGGTCTTCGTCTGTATAAAGCTGTTGTTACTGCAGACCTGCAGCGCTGTGATGTCATCAGTGATGTCACAGTCTCACCTGTCCGTTGACGTAGACGACCCGTTTCCCCGTGGTGGTGCCGTGGGCGAACTCCACCCTGTAGACGCCGTCGCTCAGCGCCACGTCCCACAGCGCCACCAGGTCTCCGCCCAGCATCTTCACACACCTCACAGACTAAACCAGGACCAGAACCAGAACCAGGACCAGGACCAGACCCGGAGGAGAGGGAGTCACAGAACCAGCGTCATTCCGAGGAGGCGCAGGAGGAGCAGGAGGAGCAGGAGGTCCGGGCTGTGGGCTCAGCAGCAGGTGTATTACTGTAAGAGGCTTAGACCGACACTGATGATCAGGATTTAGTCTGAGCCGCTGGTTTGGTTCTAACAGAGGGAACAGGGTCAGTGAACGCACCACACACACACACACACACAGAGGGAACAGGGTCAGTGAACGCACCACACACACACACACACACACACACACACAGAGGGAACAGGATCAGTGAACGCACCACACACTAAACTGAATTACAGATATCTGAAAAGGGACATGTAGATATCTTTAATTGAAGTCCTCCTGGGTCAAGGAAGGAAGGAAGGGAAAAAGAAAGGAAAGATAGAAGGAGGGAGGGAACAGATTGGGTCAATTGGGTCAAAAAGGAAGGAAGAAGTAAGGACGAAGGGAAGGAAGGAAGTAAGGAAGGAAGGAAGGAAGGAAGGAAGGAAGGAAGGAAGGAAGGAAGGAAGGAAGGAAGGAAGGAAGGAAGGAAGGAAGGAAGGAAGGAAGGAAGGAAGGGAAAAAGGATTGTGGAAAGAAGGAAGGAAAGAGGAGGGAGAGAATAGATTTGTTCAAGGAAGGAAGAAGAAGGAAGGAAGGAAAGATGAAGGGAAAGAAGGAAGGAAGGAAGGACGAAGGGAAAGATGGAGGAAAAAAGGAAGGGAAAAGGGAAGGAAAGAAAGATGGAGGGATAGGGAACAGATCAGGTCAGTTGGATCAAAACAGGAAGGAAGAAGTAAGGATGAAGGGAAGGAAGGAAGGAAGGACGGGAGGAAGGAAGGAAAGAAGGAAGAAAAAAACGACTGTGGAAAGAAAGAAGGAAGGAAAGAAAGAAAGAAAGAAAGAAAGAAAGAAAGAAAGAAAGAAAGAAAGAAAGAAAGAAAGAAAGAAAGAAAGAAAGAAAGAAGGATGGAGGAAGGAAACAGATTGGGTCAGTTTGACCCAGAAGGACGACAGGAGGGTTAAAGATATGTCAAACTGGAATTAGAACTAGTGGTAATTCAGTTACAGATACTGTATCTGTAACTCACATAGTGATACCTGTAATGACACGTGATTGGTCACAGTGAGCTCATCTGTCCTATAGGAAGAACCTAGTAGATCTGACATGTTGTTTTTAGAGATCTGCATCACATCCAGTCTGGCTGGTAAATGTTAAAGTGTCTTGACGTAGACTTCTAGGTTTCTAGAGTCTTTGGTGACGGTGCAGGAACTCCACATTAAACAGACTTTACAGAAACCTTTATGGACTCGTTTATAGATTATTATAGGATTTAAACTACTTTTTTGTTGTTATTTTCATCACAGCTCTTTGTGTGTAAATATTCTTTATGAATAACAGAACTACAAACTTGGTCACAGTTTGTATTTGATCAGATTTAACCTGCTGCTCCAGCTCCATCTAGTGGCCGCAGTGACACACTACACCTCACAGACAATAACCCATTATGATTATTATTAAATTATTAAATTGCACATTCTTTTTACGGTGGTTCATAATGTTTTGTAAAAAGGATACTTAGTGCAAAGAATTTGTTTACATTTTATAAACATCCTATAAAATGTACCTGTGTTTCTTTGCACTAAGACAAAGGGAAAAACTTTAGAGTTTTACTGCTCTTTCACTTTAACAGTTCATGTGACTCAGCTGCTTTTATCTGATGAATCACTGGTGGTTTTATTTTTGACTTTGACTCTGAACTCTTTAAGTCTTTCATTTTCAGCCTCAGTGAGTTTATTTTCATTTTCTGTTTGTCAGAAAGAAGGAAACCTTTATATAAAGCCTATACTGTATACGTATATACTATATATATATATTGTGTGTGTGTGAAAATGAGCACAGATCCACAGGTGATTGATTGAAAAACGAGCCGCCGATCGACCCGTCTCTTCTTTTTATTATCAAATGGATATGAGGTCGTCTGCAACAGCACAAACAACACGCAGCAGAGTGATTTAAATAGCAGATAATCCCTTTGAAACGTGATTATAAATTATATATTTGTGTTCGTCAGGGAGGAGGAGGAGGAGGAGGAGGAGGAGGAGGAGGAGGAGGAGGAAGCTTCCATACAGGAGGAGGAGGAGTGTCTCAAGTGTCATTACACATCATCAGGAATGTGGGAAAACATGGAGGAGAGAGAACAGAGTAAAAGTTTTGGCTCCAGGAGTTTGAAGCTGCCGCTCGACGCTTCACGTGACGACAAGAGACGAAGACGACAACAGGAAGACAAAACACTTTAAGGCACAAAAATCTCACAGTGGAACATTTTGGATTTTCTTTTTGTTGTTGGGAGGGGGAGGGAGGAGGATTTTTGTAAAAACGAACTCTTCTGGAGAGATTGTCAACAAACACCACGGGTTCCCTTTGTTGTTGCTGTGACTCCGCCCACAAGGGAAGAAGGAAAGGAGGGAAGGAAGGAAAGAAGGATGCAGGTCTGTGGATACGTGTGTTGTTTCCAGATGTATTATTATTAATATTAATATTAATATTATTAATATACTGGACACCTTTAAAAGAGATTCATTCAAATCATGGGATTTCTTGGTTTTCCCCATCAAACTCATCAAGTTGTGACCTGCACATTCACCACGCTATGAGATAATAACACAACGTTACCAGACAGAGTTGTTTTAGAGGGAAATACAGAGACTGCTTGATGAAAAACTGTCCCTGAAGGCAACGTGCATCAGCGGTTTTGCATGAATTTGCCTCTGAAACAACTCCGTCTCATAACGTTCCATTATTATCTCATAGTGTGGTGAATGTGCAGGTCACAACTTGTCCACCAGAGCGTTGTGGAGTTGTTGGATTGTGTATTTGATGAGTTTGATGAGGGAAACCAAGAAATCCCATGAGCCTCTGTAGCGTAGCTCTGAGCAGCTCACGGCTCTGCTCCACCGTTCTAAAAATAGCTTGCACCGACAATTAAAGGTAACGAACCTACTGCTATGACTATAGGGATTATGGCAATGGGCCAATTTGACAAAATGTTGAACTATCCCTTTAAACAGCGGCTGTTTGTCTTCTTCCACTTCCTGTTTCAGTGGATTTCCCAGAATCCCGCGGGGTCCTGCTTTCACACGTGTCCACAGGAAGTAGTGGGATGAAGAGGAAGAAGAAGCAGAGAGAGGAAGTGAAACATGGAGGGGGGCGGGGCTAAAGGGGGCGGAGCCAGAGAGCAGCGTGCAGCAGACTGATGCTGCTGCTGCTCGCCAGTCTGTGTTTGTTACTGGGTTTGTGTCGTCGTTGTCGTGGTCGTTGTCATGGTTACTGTGGGTTTGGCACCGTGTCTCCTCCTCGCTACAGGATGCAGCAGCGCTTCTTCTTCTTCTTGCCGCTCGGACCGTTCTTGTCTTTGCTCTCCGACATCTTCTTCTTACGCACCTCCCGCATGAGGTCGAAGAACACCTGAGAGAGGAGGAGGAGGAGGAGGTGGAGGAGGAGGAGGAGGAGGAGGAGGAGGAGGAGGAGGAGGGAGGAGGAGGAGGAAGAGGAGAAGAAGGAGACAGTTAGTGAAGTGAGGCGGATCAGGACTTGTCCGTCTCCTCCCGGCTCAGAGAGCGGAGATGAAGACGTGTCACAGCGAGTCGTCTCCAGCTGTGGACTCAGGAATGTGGAGGAGGACGGAGACGACCCACAGAAACGACCTGCACCTGAACGCACCACGGTTCATTTCAGCCTCAGTCAGACTCCAACAAACATGTATATATAATATATTTAATATCAGAGTCTAAACCGACAGAGGGACTGAGGCTCAGTGGAAAAAGACTAAAACTAAAAGACAAACTAAACTCAACTAATATGAAGAGAAGAAAGTGAATAAATATAAACTAAACTACAGTCAATTCTCCGTGTGGTTTATTAGAAGTGAATTAAACCAGTAAATGAAGCTGCTCTGGATCCGACTCTTTAACCAGGAACAACAGAACCAGTGGAGAGGAGTTTACTCTCTGTTCTACATTCAATAAAAGCCTGTCCCATACACAGCTGCATCTCAATACGTTAGAATATCATGGAAAAGTCCTTTTACAGTTGTTCAAGTCCAGTGCAAGTGCAAGTTTCCATATTTAAATGCTTTAAACTGGTCTTTTCAATGGTCATTAAATATAAGACAATCATTACAATTAAAAGGAATTAAATCCATAGAAAAAACATGAAATGTAATGGATCTATATAATGTGTTAGTTTGACTTTTTGAACTGAATGACTGACATAAATAAAGGTTTCCATGACATTATAATGGTATGAGACGGTCTGTTCTGCAGCTGAAGCAGATCAAAGCTTCTGTTGAATCTACGGTGAGAATATTTAATATCCATCAGAGGAAAAAGACTCAAACTAAAAAACTAAACTAAACTGAATAACTTGTTAGTTTAACCCGGTTCTGTCTCTGCACCTTGTCCACGTTGGCTCTGGTCTTGGCTGACGTCTCTACGTACTGGACGCCCCACTCCCCGGCCTTGGCCGCCGCCTCCTCGGCCGACACCTGGCGCCGCTCCTCCAGGTCCGACTTGTTCCCAACCAGGAGCAGAGGGATGGCCTCCTCCTCCTTCACACGCAGGATCTGCTCCCTGACACACACACACACACACACACACACAGGTTGCTTATATCTGATGTTTTGGATCTGTTGCGTTTCCAGCTGCTTTGCTCTTTTAGGGATGTCGCGATTACTTATTTTCACAATTAATCGCAGTATTAAACGCCACAATTAATTGATTGTAAATACCGTCATTTTCCAAAAAAGATTATGGAGCTATATCTGCAGATGTGCGCAAAAATAAAGGTAAATGTACAGATACTGGTCCATTTATCTAAAGTAAAGTAACACTGAATTGGTGGGAATTTAAATGTTAGGGTGTCATTTGTATTGTAAAAAAATGATTGAAATAAACTTAAACATTTAGTATAGATGACAATTAATGAAACATTTCCCCCGGGGGATTAATAACTGGTCCTATATTAAAGGGAGGACCCTACTCAGATAATGAGTGAAATTTGAAGCGATAGTTCACCCAAAATTCAAATTTCACTAATTATCTACTCAGAAAATTAGTGAAATTTGAATTTTGGGTGAACTATCGCTTTAAGAGACTAGTAATGCAATTATATTTTGACTTTATTTGATTTTACACATTCACAGTGTTGTGAAATTTATTGATGCATAATAATTGTGATAATCGTAGTACCATGATTATTTCTCCGACAATAATCGTACCAAGAAAATGTATAATGGTGACATCAATACTCTTGGTTTTTAATCGTCTGGTTTCAGAAACCTGCTGTTTCTCTCTCCGTCGATCTGCTTAGAAATGAATTCTATATGAAAACAAGAACTAGTGAAACAGACGCACGGACGCCACGGAAATGAAACACTGAGCGCGTTGCCATGCAGACAGAAACCTGGTTGTAGAACTTGAGGGGAAGCAGGGCAGCAGCTCGCCACCTGAAGTCTGGCTGCTTAGGGGTTTCTGAATGTTCTTTTATAACAGTTTTACAACAAACTGATGATTTCTTCTCTGGTCTAGTCTCTGGTCTGTGGTACCTGAACTCGGAGGTGGCGGTGAAGGACTCGTGCTCGGTGATGGAGAAGACGAGCAGGAATCCCTCGCCGCTGCGGAAGTAGTTGTCCCTGATGGCGGCGTAGTCCTCCTGTCCCGCCGTGTCCAGGATGTCGATCTGCACGTCCTCGCCGTCCAGAACCACCTTCTTCCTGTAGCTGTCCGCCTTGGTGGGCTCGTAGTCCTCCACAAACTGACACACACACACACACACACACACAGACACACACAGGCTGCTGTTACAGGAAGTGGAGGCAGCAAGGCATCATGGGAGACATAGGCTGTTTTCGAAACCGCATGCTACCGTACTGCCTACTGCATACTCCGTTAGTATGTACTGTATACTGTGTATACTGCATACTGAATGTGGAATTCAGTATACTTCTTCAGCACAGTATACAAGTTTCCCAGAATGCATTTCACAGCAACCGGTAGCGGTAGCTGAAAAACAGGCGAAAAGCTGTTTTATTTCCCGCTCTAGTGCTGTTATTATGGAACTTTATTAAGTTTTAATATTTTTTCATGAGAGAAAGTAACTGTTTAGATCCCAAATATACGGCCAGTTTATCCAGATGACGGCTGTAGAAGTTTGCTCCCATGTTTTTCAGAGAAGTGAAGCTCTGCAGCGACCGGGACATCACAGAGACAGCAGCCGGTCTGCAGAGCTGCTCGGCCGGCCAACCTCCGCCGTCATCCCGGGGGGAGAGAACGATCGCTGATTAACTTAACCGCAGGTTTTTAGAGGTTTACCACCGGCTGGTTAAACTATTTTTAGGAGATAAATGTTGGTCTCAATGATGAAATCTAACAGCTGTATCAGTAGCATTAGTTAGTTTGAATGTAAAGTGAAGCTTCCTGTGTTTATTGGACAGAAGAGCAGCGCTGCCTCGGGGCTCTGGATGTACAGAACCGATCAGTCTGCATTAAGTTTTATCTTATTAAACTATATAACATAGTTACGGTACACAGCAAAGATACTTCACTACTCTAAACCGTCTTTGGTTAGGGTTAGACGTCAGGGGCGCATTGCATTGTGGGATACAGTACGCAATGTAGACTGGTCAGATACTGGAGATATTTTCGGAATCAGTACGACATCCAGGAATTTTTCGCATACTGCAGATTTTGCTTCTGTTTGCATACTGCATTTTGTCCAAATCAGTACGTACTAGCAGTATAGTACGCGGTTTCGAATACAGCCAGACACACAGGCTGCTGTTACAGGAAGTGGAGGCAGCAAGGCATCATGGGAGCTGTAGTCCTGCTGTTCCTCACCTCGTCGTACATGAACTGCAGCGTCAGCGCCGACTTCCCCACGCCGCCGCTGCCCACCATGATGACCTTATGGAGGACCAGGGACGTCTGGTTCTTGTTCTTACCCGACGCCATGACCCGGCTCCGCCTCAGTCCGCCTCAGTCCGCCTGAGACCAGGAGAGACCAGGAGAGACAAGGAGAGACAAGGAGAGACCAGGAGAGACAGGGAGAGACCAGGAGAGACAAGGAGAGACAAGGAGAGACCAGGAGAGACAGGGAGAGACCAGGAGAGACCAGAAGAGACCAGAAGAGACAAGGAGAGACCAGGAGAGACCAGGAGAGACCAGGAGAGACCAGCAGAGACCAGGAGAGACAAGGAGAGACAAAGAGAGACCAGAAGAGACAAGGAGAGACAAAGAGAGACCAGGAGAGACCAGGAGAGACCAGGAGAGACCAGAAGAGACCAGGAGAGACAAGGAGAGACAAAGAGAGACCAGAAGAGACAAGGAGAGACCAGCAGAGACCAGGAGAGACAAGGAGAGACAAGTAGAGACCAGCAGGGACCAGAGGAGACCAGGAGAGACCAGGAGAGACCAGAAGAGACCAGGAGAGACAAGGAGAGACCAGGAGAGACCAGAAGAGACCAGGAGAGACAGGGAGAGACCAGGAGAGACCAGAAGAGACCAGAAGAGACAAGGAGAGACCAGGAGAGACCAGCAGAGACCAGCAGAGACCAGGAGAGACAAGGAGAGACCAAGAGAGACAGGGAGAGACCAGGAGAGACCAGAAGAGACCAGAAGAGACAAGGAGAGACAAAGAGAGACCAGGAGAGACAAGGAGAGACCAGCAGAGACCAGGAGAGACAAGGAGAGACAAGTAGAGACAAGGAGAGACCAGCAGAGACCAGGAGAGACCAGCAGGGACCAGAAGAGACAAGGAGAGACAAAGAGAGACCAGAAGAGACAAGGAGAGACAAAGAGAGACCAGGAGAGACAAGGAGAGACCAGCAGAGACCAGGAGAGACAAGGAGAGACAAGTAGAGACAAGGAGAGACCAGCAGAGACCAGGAGAGACCAGAAGAGACCAGAAGAGACAAGGAGAGACAAAGAGAGACCAGAAGAGACAAGGAGAGACAAAGAGAGACCAGGAGAGACAAGGAGAGACCAGCAGAGACCAGGAGAGACAAGGAGAGACAAGTAGAGACCAGCAGGGACCAGGAGAGACCAGAAGAGACAAGGAGAGACAAGGAGAGACAAGGAGAGACCAGGAGAGACAAGGAGAGACCAGGAGAGACAAGGAGAGACCAGAAGAGACCAGGAGAGACAAGGAGAGACCAGGAGAGACCAGGAGAGACCAGAAGAGACCAGGAGAGACCAGAAGAGACCAGGAGAGACAAGGAGAGACCAGCAGGGACCAGGAGAGACCAGCAGGGACCAGGAGAGACCAGAAGAGACAAGGAGAGACAAAGAGAGACCAGGAGAGACAAGGAGAGACCAGGAGAGACAAGGAGAGACAAGTAGAGACCAGCAGGGACCAGAGGAGACCAGGAGAGACCAGAAGAGACCAGGAGAGACAAGGAGAGACCAGAAGAGACCAGGAGAGACAAGGAGAGACCAGGAGAGACAAGGAGAGACCAGAAGAGACCAGGAGAGACAAAGAGAGACCAGGAGAGACCAGGAGAGACCAGAAGAGACCAGGAGAGACAAGGAGAGACAAGGAGAGACCAGCAGGGACCAGGAGAGACCAGGAGAGACCAGAAGAGACCAGGAGAGACAAGGAGAGACAAGTAGAGACCAGCAGGGACCAGAGGAGACCAGGAGAGACCAGGAGAGACAAGGAGAGACAAGGAGAGACAAGGAGAGACGATTACTCACCAATAAAAACGTCCAATCAATCAAATAAACTATTGAACCATGATGCTGTTTCCTACTCACCTGAACTCCTAAACCTCTGTGACACAGACCTGAGACAAGAAAATAAACATATTGATCATCAATCAGTCATAATTGGTACAATTCTGAGCTGAGATAACTAGAAGCTTCACAGAATAATGAACAATAAAAAAACAAAACACACAGATGTTCATACTGGAGCCAGATCCAGATGTTGAGGGATCAGCTGATCGATCACATGAACCTATCAATCATTATCAGCTCAGATTGACACATGAAACCAGATCAATCATTAACAGAGAGGTTCATAAAGTTTACTGTTCACATTCATGTTAGAACGTTTATTATAAAACGGAAAGGTGAAACGCGGCGATCTGATTGGTTGTTAACCGTGGTATAATGAGCAGACCACGGACTGTTGTGATATATTGCTTAAATAACAAACTGATCAAACACTTTGATCTGTTTGATCCACATCTGGAGAATCACTGAGGATTCTAACATCTGGATGTGCTCTAACAGACACACACTGTACCTGCAGGCCTACAGATGTGTATCTACTGTACAGATGTGTATTTGTACCTGTCCAGATGTGTATCTCTACTGTACAGATGTGTATCTACTGTACAGATGTGTATTTGTACCTGTCCAGATGTGTATCTCTACTGTACAGATGTGTATCTACTGTACAGATGTGTATTTGTACCTGTCCAGATGTGTATCTCTACTGTACAGATGTGTATTTGTACCTGTACAGATGTGTATCTCTACTGTACAGATGTGTATCTACTACAGATGTGTATTTGTACCTGTCCAGATGTGTATCTACTGTACAGATGTGTATCTACTACAGATGTGTATCTGTACAACAGGTGTGTGTCTGTACCTGTACAGTTTGTCAGTCACACTGTTGTTGTTTCCTCTGTTGACACTGTAAACATCATCAGAGTGAAGTTCAGGGCTGTTTGACACAAAACCTCCAGTCTATGGCCTATATAGCCTATCCCATAATAGTATTATAGGCATGCTTTATCTGCTCTAAACACAACTGAACCGGTTATAAACTCTTTAATTATCTCTGTTTGGACCAAGTCACATGACCAGTAACAGACAGTTGTTGTAGCTTCACTCTTATAACTCCACCTCACCTGAGCAGGTGAGAGGGTGAAGGGGGTTTGGGATGGGGGGGGGGGGGTCATGGGGGGGTTGAGGGCTCGGGAGTCTGGTGTGTTTTCTATTTAAGTCCTCTGCAGGTCTCTGGCCCCTGGCGGAGCTCCAGACTGGAGGAGATAAGGGCCACAGTGGAAACACCCGCAGCAGCAGCTCCGCACCGTGACCTCTGCTGCTGCTGCCCGGGGGAAAGGACACCAAGGCCGGGGAGGAGGAGGGAGAAGGCTCGGTGGAATCGAACCTGACCTGGAGCTGCTGTTAGCTGAGCGGAGCAGGAGAAGCGGAACCGTGAGTGACCGTGTGTCTCCGCTTCCTCACCAGCTGACAGCTGCTCAACACTTTTATATCAACCCCCGGAGCTCCCGCCTTCAGCCTCCTAACGGCGCCCTCTGATTGGATGACGCGTCGAGCGGCTCTGCTGTGATTGGCTGCTGCCGCCGTCCGTCAGTTAGCAGCAGCGACCGATAACTAACGCTTTCTCTCTCTCTGTTCTTTTCTCTTTCTTTCGCCTCTCGGACGTTAAAACGAGTTCCCGCCAAACCAAACGGTCAGTCAACCGGACACCGACTCCCCCCTCGCGCTCACCTGGTGACGTAATCTCCGTTCCCGCGCTGAGGAATCCTCCATAAAGCGACAACAACACTACACGGCGCCGCTGCACAACTTTCACAACTTGACCAGGAGACTCTTCTCTCTGCCCCACCTTGTTGGAGCCGGACTCTGCAGAGATCCTCTACGGCCGCGAGGAGGAGGAGGACTCACTCCCAGCCGGAAAACATGGACCACACGTCTTCTTCAATAAAAATAAAATAAAATAAAATAAAATAAAGAAACAACAGTCGATATAAACCAACGCGTTTCACCTCATTAGACTCTCAGTAGATTCTCAGTAGATGTGGTTAAATGAGGCTCCTACTGCTTCTACCGACTGAGAAGCAGCAGCTACCGGGAAAAGCGCGGAGTGACACATCGCGTCTTCCACTTCCTCCCAGCGCGAGGCAAGATAACATTAACAGGATGTGACGTCACGGAATTCCTCGTTTATCTTTGAATTTATTTATTCTTTTTGCTCGTTTTGTTTACTGATTCTTTTATCTGACGCCCCTCCCTTCAATTATTGGTTTCTTTTCTTCTTTTTATTTATTCATTTTTAATTCATTTCTATGTTTTTTTATTTATTTAAAGAGTTGGTTCAAATCTGAAGGAATGGAAGTTTAAAAATGAAAATAATTTATTGACACTCTATTCTATACTGATTATTTTACCTGAAGATTTGTGTCACTCTATTTATTTATTGTATTTAGTTGTATCTATAGGCTAATACTTTATTAAAACTTTTATTTGTTCTATTTTATGGGTTGGTTGGTATGTCTGATTGTATATGTGCAGGGCCGGCCCAAGCCTCCATGGGGCCCTAAGCTAAATCTTTATTTTGGTGCCCTCTCATTTTTTACTCTGTCATTACGAATCATCATATCCTGGCAGGTTTTTACCCATCTATGGTTTTTATTCTGAAATGAACTGAATGTCACCTAAAGGTCGACTAAAAATAAACCAACAGACAATGCATTTACTGTAAACACATCATCTGCTTTTTAAAATTTTTGGTTTTAAATATAGGCTACTGCAACGGAAAAGTCCAACAACAATTTGAAATGCAACAATAATTTAATACGTTTTTTGTAATTACGCAGTGTTTCTCTAAGGATCGACAAAAGTTACGCACTACAATTTAAAAAAGTTTCTTGCCTTTTGGGCCCCAAGCAGGTGCTTAGTTCGCTTATGCCTTGGGCCGGCTCTGAATAAAGTGAAGTGAGGTAAATGAATAGTTTCTTTTTTATATAAATGCTGTTTAGTTGTACTGCGTTCAGACTGGTATCTTTTATATCTGATGAAATAAAAGCAGAGTTCACTTGGTCTCCTCTGAACATGAGCAGCAGCTGGTGGACGCAGACGTCCTGACGCAGGTTTATACAACAGGACACTGATCCAGACCAGACCTGAAGACCAGGACCGGAGGATCAGCTGCCTCTGAGGATCTGACAGCAGCAGGAAGAAGGAGGTGAAACGTCCTAAATCAACACGACAAGAGCTCAGAGCTTTGTGCCAAAAGGTTCATTTCATTTCAGTGGCTCCAGAGTGGATGAGAAAGACTCTGCAGCTGAAAGTCCAGACTCAGATTCAGACCTGCGGACCATCTGTGCTCTTTTTATTGTCCTGACATAAAACCCTGAGTCTCCTGTGCACTGTGTTTCCTTTTCCTCTGGCACTGCTTTTTGATTTTTTACTATTTGGTTCTTTTTACTGCTGCTGCTGTGGCTCTGGGAGGATGTAAAGACGCGTTATTCTGCTTTCTCTGGAGAAAATGAAACATCAAAACGCCAAAAACCAAACAGAGATGTGGTTAAATATTCATAAAAACAGAGGAAATACAGGTTGAATTCAGATTACCTTTGGATTTCAGGACGTTGAAGTAGGCTAACACTGGAGCTGTAACAGAGGAGGAACAAAAGCTAAAACATTTAATGTTTAATTTCCAGGTTAATTCTCTGAATAATAAAGAACCAGTTTATTTCAATGTCTGTCTGTCTGTTCCTGTGATAAAGTTCATTATAGTTCATCTGCAGCCTGGTGTCTCAGCTGTAACTCCCTCGTGTGGAACAAAGATGGCGCTGTTTCATTACTTTGACTCAGATGGAGCCGAGGTGAATCCTCTTGTTCCCTCTGGACGGACAGCCTGCGACCGGACGGAGACTCGAGGGACCATTTTTACAGACGCTGCTTCATCTTCGATACGTTTACTGTCTGTCAGAGAGTGGGAGTTTGTTTTTACACCTCATGTTGTGTTGTGAGCAGCTGAGAGGTCAAAGGTCAAAGAGGAGCTCATTTGGTTTCTGGAGGTTTTTACTAACAAATGTGGTCGTGTTGGATTTGACTGGATGGAGATTCACACAGGGAACCCACACTCAGCTCAGCAACACTAAACTATTCAACATTTTACACATTAAAACATTAAAACATTACATTATAATCTGGTTTATTTGATCCTGGAGCTTCAGATTAAACTTTTCTCTATTTTATGTTTTTTTTATAGGCTATTAAAGTCTCAATAAGTTAAAGTTGAATAAAAGCAGATGAGATATTTTGTCATCTGCGACTAATGCATAAACAATAATAACCATTAAATATAATAATAAAAATATACATACATACCTTTTATGGTCACACCTTCTGATTCATCGGTTCCACAGCAGAAGAGCTGAACAGTTTCCTGCAGAGTTGAAGAGAAAACACAGTTTTATAACCTGTTAACAGTGTTTTATCTCATAGCCTACAAAATAATACATAATAATAATTATAATAAATTGTATTTGTAAGAGCTTTTACAAATCCTCAAAGACACTTTACACTTTTAACAATCACAAAATATATAGAGCCGAGTCAGAATAACAAAATTCAAAAACAGTATAAAACACACAAACTTACATTAAAGGCTAATTAAAAAAAGTTATAGTATAGTACATATCATTTATAACATACAGTATAATATTCAATTCAATTCAATTTTATTTATAAAGCGCATTTCATGCACAGGGCAAACTCAATGCTCTTTACAATTATAATACAATGCAATAATAGTGCAAACAACTAAAAAAGTGCAAATTTAAAGACAAAACAAAGCAACATCAAAACAGTATCACATACACTTCTATATAAATGCTCTGGGGACACATTGGTATACACACACACACACACACACACACACACACACACACACACACACACAATTTAATCAAATGCAGTTGTGAAGAGGAAAGTTTTCAACTTGTTTGTTGCCTGTTTTACTACTGTAATAGACATCCTGTGTGTTCGCTGTGATTGAGGCTTTTATTGTGAAACAGGAAGTGGATCTGGGTTTAAAGCTCCTTCAGGAAGAATTCACTTATTTCTCCTCTGGGGATTTTTATTATTATCATCATAATTATTATTATTAGGCTATAATTATTATTATTAGCCCCGCCCCCTCCTTCCCTCTCTGTGTCCTGATTGGCCGCGCCCACCTGACCCCCCACCTCCTCCTCCTCCTCCTCTATATAAAAGCAGCGGTGTGTGTTGGCCGCTGAGTCCCAGACGCCAGGATGGAAACGCTCCTCGGTGCGCTCTGCGGCTCTGCTCTTCCTCCTCCTCCTCCTCTTCCTCCTCCCTCTCCTCCTCCCTCCTCCTCTCCTCCTCCTCCTCAACTCCTTCTTCTTAATTGCGCAGCGGCACTCCGGCAGCAGCACAGTGGGAGCGTGGAGCGCACAGAGTGAGGATGATGGTGATGATGATGATGCTGCTGACCGAGGATCTGTGGGAGAAGTTGACCGGAGTTCAGGCACCATGAGCGGGTGAAGCTGCGAGACTGAAGCCGCTGAAAGAACCAGAACCAGAACCAGAACCAGAACCAGAACCAGAACCAGAACCAGAGATCCGGATCAGACCTGGACCCAGAGATGTAAAGACGGACCCGGACCTGAGGCTTCCAGCAGCGGACAGGAGTTCCACTTCCACTTACCTGCGTGTTTTTTTGTGTGTTTTTGTGTTTTTCCGTGAAGAACTTTGGACTCAAGAGGGAAAAACTTTTTCTTCTCCTCCTCCTCGGACAGAAAATGAGTAGCTGTGTTTTCCGGCTGGCTCTTCTCCTCCTCCTGGCTTGCGTCCTCTCCATCCGCTGCACCTCCTCCTCCTCCTCCTCCTCCTCCTCCTCCTCCACCGCTGCTGCTGCCGAGGCTCCCCGGGAAAGCTGCGCCTCCTGCGGCCTGGCCCAGCCGGTGGAGCCGGTGGAGTCTGAGGGGGAATCGAACCCGGGGCTGAGCGGAGACTTCCTGGAGGCGGTGAAGAGACACATCCTGAGCCGCCTGCAGATGCGCGAGCGGCCCAACATCACGCACCCGCTGCCCAGGGCTGCCATGGTGACGGCGCTGCGGAAGCTGCACGCGGGGAAGCTGCGCGAGGACGGGCGCGTGGAGATCCCCAACCTGGACGGGCACGCGATGAGCAACGAGCTCCTGGAGGACAGCTCCGAGATCATCAGCTTCGCAGAGAAAGGTGAAAAAAAGCTCCAACTAAAGGCACATTGCACCCATTTACACTTTCAATGCGAAAATGAAGTTTCATCATTGAACCGATTGAACCGATTCACTCTAAAAAAATATTTATTTTAACTCTTTTTCAAGTTTCTTGGCTAAAGTTGGTCCATTAACTTTCAAGACTTTAAGTTAAATCAACAAAAGATCATTTTTTCACCTCATTTTATGTCGTTTTCTTTAAAACATTTTTTACACTTTAAATGTGAAAATGAAGTTTCATCATTGACGTTTGATCCAATTCACTCTAAAAATGACAACTTTAAATTGTTTAGCTGACAATATTTTTTCAGAAAATGTTTAGTTGTGTTGCAAATTACCCAAAAATATTTATTTGAACTCTTTTTCAAGTTTCTTGGTTAAAGTTGGTCCATTAACTTTCAAGACTTTAAGTTAAATCAACAATAGATCATTCTTTCACCTCATTTTATGTCATTTTCTTCAAAACTTGAGAATTTTAGTTCAGACTCAAAACGCCAGTCACCTTGAATTTTGGAGTTTTCAGAGTTTTTTATTTCTATGGTGAACAGGAAGTGACTTTGACTTGAGTTCACCTCAGTTTGTCAGCATCTGAACACTGGAGTGTGTGTGTTTAGGTGTGTGTGTGTGTGTGTGTGTGTGTGTGTGTGTGTGTGTGTGTGTGTGTGTGTGTGTGTGTGTGTGTGTGTGTGTCTTGATACACTGACTGAATGAGAAACAGCCCAGAGAACATGCTGATGTTGAACAGATGTTGATGCAAGGGGCCTGAAAACCCGCCAAAATAAAAGCACGGCAGGGCCATGTGTAAGCAGCTACCTGCAGCTGGATCCGCTCACTAACATGTTCTCCGTCTCTCTGCTTCAGCTCGGCTTCAGTTTCTCTGATGCTTCCATTCAATTTGAGCTTTTGAAAAGTTTTTATATGAATCATTTAATTTTACTGGCTCCCGTCTGCACTGCAAAACATTTTTGGTTAATTTTTTGGTGGCTGTTTTGACGTAAATGAGGTTGAGGAATGAGGATAAAAGTGTCCGGTTCAGTTTTTCTGTCATGTTTCATCCTCATGGAAGAGACCAGACAAAGGTCAAAGGTCAAAGGTCGAGCTTTTTACAGATCTGGATTAAAAACTGTAAAAATAAAACTGTAAATGTCAGTTTCGGTGATTAGGTTTCTTCTACTCTGCTGCATTCAAGCACTCCAGAGAAAGTTTGGACATCTGGGACTCTCTGGCTTCTCCCCCAGTGTTGTGTTCACTGCCCCCCCCCCCCCCCCCGGTATAAACACGAGCTCTGGGCGTCGGCGGAGGTTCGGCTCCCTGCTGAGAGGCTTTTCACTTCACCGTGTTCCTCTCTGTGGCCGCTGTGTCACAGACCTTCCACCTCGCCACCGCCGCCGCCGTGTTGCCAGTTGGCTGCGTCGGCGCTGAGCGGCTGCCAGCGGGGACATGGCGCCGCGTCAAGGCCCCAGAGGAGGGGGGGGGGGGTTTAACCCTCCTGAGTCAAGGAAGGAAGGACGAAGGGAAAGATGGAAGGAAAGAAGGAAGGAAAGATAGAAGGAGGTAGGGAACAGATCAGGTCAATTGGGTCAAAAAGGAAGAAAGAAGGAAGGAAGAAGGGAAGGATTATGGAAAGAAGGAAGGATGGAGGAAGGAAGGAAGGAAGGAAGGAAGGAAGGAAGGAAGGAAGGAAGGAAGGAAGGAAGGAAGGAAGGAAGAAGGAAGGGAACAGATTGGGTCAGTCTGAGGGTTAAAGGAGGCCACCTGCTTCGCCCACGTGCTCCAAGTGACGGCAAAAACATAAAAACATCTGCTTTCCACATCGACCAGCGGCCTCCGAGCCGTGTGTGTGTGTGTTCATGGTGTCCAGTGTGTGTGTGTGTGTGTGTGACATGACAGGCCTGTGTTGGATCCGTCTCCTCAGTCTAAGGTCAGAGCTTTTGTGTCGGCCGTCGTGCAGCCTGAATGCAGAGTGACGGGCTGAAACCCTGCAGCCTGCATGGCTCCCCATTACAATTCACTGTGTGTGTGTGTGTGTGTGTGTGTGTGTGTGTGTGTGTGTGTGTGTGTGTGTGTGTGTGTGTGTGTGTGTGTGTGTGTGCGATCTAACTGTATGAAAAAAAAAGAAAAAACACACAACTCGGTGTTGGTTTTGTGAGTTTCCTGCACGAACGTTTGCGACAGTTTGGAGTTCAAAGGCCGGATTTTCCTGAACTAAGAGAAGGAGCTTGTCGTATGGTCTTCATCATGGGGGGGGGGGGGGGGGTGTACACCTGTGTTGGTTTAAAGTGGAGGATGAAGACGATGTGACGTGAGGCGTTTTAACGTTTTAACTACGCTACAGGTGAATAGGGTAAAAACTAAACCAACAGATTTCACCATGAAACTTCACAAGTTTATCACTCACATTACGACGAATATTTTTTGTATTACAAGTTTTGTCAAATTGAATGTTTAAATATGTAAATGAGGCAATATCTAATTAAATATGCACTAATTTGCATATTTCCAGAACAGAAATCTGAACAATGGATAAAGCTACTTTGTTTTATCTTGTTGATTAGAGTCTTTAGTTTTTACAGAGGAGGATTGTGGATATCTCTTTTTATCACTCTGTAAACCACCAGCCCTAAAACATCTAATGTCTCCATGTTTTTAGGAATAAAATGTTGTATAAATGAGGCTGTGAATGATATATCAACAATCCCCTCTGTAAAAACCTTCAGAATATAGAAAGGGATCAAAGTGGAAGGTTTGGTGTCTGGAAGTGCTGCTGAAGTCTTGGACTTGGACTGTAAAAAATTGTAAAATTACAGAGATTGTTATTGTCAATCCTACTTTTAGGATTTGTTGCTATGATACAAAGGAAATGACATCATTATTCAGGAGAGAGAGAGCTTTACAGTGAACTTAATGTGGATTTTCTACCACTTCTTTCCTCTGGTCTGAAAGAAGACGTGATAAAGAAGCAAAACGGCCCAAAATCTAAAAATTGAACAGTGTTTTTGCCTTCTACTGATGAACTCAGACACAGAGGAAGGAGCCTGAAAACACTCGTCATGTGTTTTTCTCTGCAGAGTTTCTGAAAAATCCCCCAAATAATGAAAAGTGACGTAAATCAAAGCAAGGCAATAGTGCAGGCTTCTATAAAAAGCAGAAGGAAGTAGAAGATGCCCGTCAGTCCGACCATAAAAACAGCCACAGGTTTCCAGTGAAGACTCCACAGTTCAAACTGCAGCTTCCTCTTTTTCCATCTGAGCAACTCACACGTTACACAACCAGCTTTATTTACCAGTCGCTAAACACACGTACGGATCAACAGCTGCATACTGTATCTATGGCAAGCAGATTTAACATTTAAAAGCTAAGTTTGACTCTCCGGAATTAACGTTGTAGATATCAACAACGTCTTTCTGACTCATCGTAACCACATTGTGAATAGTTGGAGTTTTCATTCCAGATATCTGTCATTCAGTTTTACCTCTTGTCAAAAATAACATTTCACATCCACAGCTACTTTCTTCCTAGGACAAATGTCGTCACTGTAACCATTCATGTGTATGGGGTTTGTCATTACAGATATCTATAATTCAGTTGCAGATATCCACTATGTGAATTACAGATTTCTGTAACTGAATTATGACTAGCACTAATTCCAGTTTGAGATAATCTACAACGTCATTTCTCCTAGTCAAAACTTAATTACAGATATCTGAAAAGGGACATGTAGATATCTTTAATTGAGGTGAATTAAAAATTTCTGGAACTGGAATTATGACTAGTCAGAATCAAACTGTAGATATCTCAAACTGGAATTAGTACGAATAGTAATTCAGTTACAGAAATCTGTAATTCACATAGTGGATATCTGCAACTGAATTGTAGATATCTGTAATGACAAACCCCATACACATGAATGGTTACAGTGACGTCATTTGTCCTAGGAAGAATGTAGTTGTGGATATCTGAAATATTATTTTTGACTCGGCAAAACTGAATGACAGATATCTGCAACACACATCCAGTCTGGCTGTTAAATGTGGTTTGCCGTACGTATTTGTCTCTCTGGCTTCGTCTCGTCTCCTCGTTAGCAGCAGCTCGTTGTCGTCCAGCAGGTGGATCTTCATCTTCATCTTCATCTTCATCTTCACCTGCAGCTGCAGCGACGCGACGCGGCTCTAATCCTGATCTGCTGAGTCATGACTCACAGATTACTGCGTCCCGTGATGATGATGATGATGATGATGAGGTCATCATCATACATGTGGTTTCTTTGATGAGTCTGTTTCCTCCGCTGAGCCGTG
Organism: Trachurus trachurus; assembly: GCF_905171665.1. Classification (NCBI taxonomy): domain Eukaryota; kingdom Metazoa; phylum Chordata; class Actinopteri; order Carangiformes; family Carangidae; genus Trachurus; species Trachurus trachurus. Next base: position 880,145 of record NC_139914.1, read on the forward strand.
AAATCTGGACTCGGCTCGTTTCTCGCTAACTGTCCATCTCAATTCCTCGCGCTCGGCTCCTCGCCTCCTCTCCTCCTCGCCTCCTCGCCTCCTCGCCTCCGCTCAGAGTTCAGGAGGTTCAGACCTGACGGACGACGGCGGCTCTAAGCTGCTTCGCCTGACAGCTGTCAATCACATCCTCCATGTGGCGCCGGTGACGGTGCGTTTAAGACCAGACACTACAGGAGAAAACACTGTTATTTCATGCACTGAGCAATTTTGCTTCTTTATCACGTCTTCTTCCAGAATAGAGGAAATAAACAATAGAAAATCCACTTTAAGGTTTTTATTTTATTTCATTTCGTCTTTAAATTTCTCCTAAACTCACCAGGAGTTAGTCTGAGCCATGTCATGTCAGGTGTCATAAAGCTCTCTCTCCCCTGAACAATGATGTCATTTCCTTCGTATCATAGCAACAAATCCTAAAAGTAGGATTGACAATAACAATCTATGTAATTTTACAGTCCAAGTCTTTAAAGGCCGTTTTCTCAGAAAGAGTTTTTCAGACTCTGACTCTGAGCTAGAAATCTCCACTTCAGCAGCACTTACAGACACCAAACCTTCAACTTTGATCCCTGTCTATATTCTGAAGGTTTTTACAGAGGGGATTGTTGATATATCATTCACAGCCTCATTTATACAACATTTTATTACTAAAAACATGGAGACATTAGATGTTTTAGGGCTGGTGACAGTATTTTCTCATTTACAGAGTGATAAAAAGAGATATCCAAAATCCTCCTCTGTAAAAACTAAAGACTCTAATATGTCAACAAAATAAAACAAAGTAGCTTTATCCATTGTTCACATTTCTGTTCTGGAAATATATGCAAATTAGCGCATATTTAATTAGATATTGCCTCATTTACATATTTAAACATTAAATTTAACAAAACTTGTAATACAAAAAATAACTGTCTTCATGTGAGTGATAAACTTGGGGAGTTTCATGGTGAAATCTGTTGGTTTCATTTTTTACCCTATTCACCTGTAGTGTCTCAGCTCCGACTACGGAGGCCCTGAGGGGTCAAAGTCTCTGAGTGTTTCTTCTCAGGATATTTACATGTCTCTGCTCCAGATCCAAACTTTATCCGTCCTTAATGGGAGCGCTGGCCGGCCGGCGCTGAGACACAATAAGAGGAGATGAACGGCCAGCGCTGCTCTGCTCTGGCGCTCAGTTTGTCTTCACTGCTGCTGGAAAACATTTCAAAATAAAAGCCTCCTCCTCTGACCGTTAAAGCAGCAGCAGCAGCAGCAGCAGCAGCAGCTAATGTCATGTAAATGCTCTTTCTGCTTCCAGTTTGCTGCAGTTTGCGTCTCCGGCCTCATTGTGACGACAGTTGGGCTCCATAAGGTCTCATTTTCAGGCAGCATTCAACACAGAGCCTTTGAACCTTTGTGTACTGCTCTCTTAACCCCCCCACCGCCACCGCCACCTCCCCTCCTTCTCATATCTGGGCCGACTCGGCGGCCAAGTGGCGCAGCGCCCGACGCTTTCCTGTCACAGTCCACAGGAGCTGTGCCACCCTGAGCCGAGCTGTGGTCTCACTTTCCCAAACGTCACCCCCCCTCCCTCCTGCAGCTGCTATTGTTTGCTCTTCAAAATGTTGCTCAGATAGAAACAAAGTGTTGAATCTTCGGACCAGTCCTTTAATTAAGCGATATCACCCTTGAGGAGCGCGACAGTGATGCGGACGTTAAAGGAGACACGTACTGCCCCTTTTCCACAAATTAAAACAGTTCCCAGGTGTTTTAAAGGGATAGTTCAACATTTAGTCAAATTGGCCCATTGCCATAATCCCTATAGTCATAGCAGCAGGTTTGTTACCTTTAATTGTCGGTGCAAGCTATTTTTAGAACGGCAGAGCAGAGCCATGAGCTGCTCAGAGCTACGCTACGGAGGCTAATGGGATTTCTTGGTTTCCCTCATTAAACTCATCAAATACACAATCCAACAACTCCACAACGCTCTGGTGGACAAGTTGTGACCTGCACATTCACCACGCTATGAGATAATAACACAACGTTACCACACAGAGTTGTTTTAGAGGAAAATACAGAGACTGCTTGATGAAAAACTGTCCCTGAAGGCAACGCGCATCAGCGGTTTTGCATGAATTTCCCTCTAAAACAACTCTGTCTGGTAACGTTGTGTTATTATCTCATAGCGTGGTGAATGTGCAGGTCACAACTTGTCCACCAGAGCGTTGTGGAGTTGTTGGATTGTGTATTTGATGAGTTTGATGAGGGAAACCAAGAAATCCCATTAGCCTCCGTAGCGTAGCTCTGAGCAGCTCACGGCTCTGCTCCGCCGTTCTAAAAATAGCTTGCACCGACAATTAAAGGTAACAAACCTACTGCTATGACTATAGGGATTATGGCAATGGGCTAATCTGCCAAAATGTTGAACTATCCCTTTAAAGACATGTCTCTGACACATACATTTCTTGTGGACCAATCAGATTGCTTGATTGGAACTCCTTGTTGTTTAGTTTTTAACGTCTCTTTGTGTCTCCTCCTCAGACGACATCGTGACGTCCAAGTCCAGCCTGTTCTTCCTGATCTCCAGCGAGGGGAACCAGCAGCTGTACGTGACGCAGGCCGTGCTCTGGCTCTACTTCAGGCTGCTGCCGGCGGCGGCGCCGGGCGCGGCGCGGCCGCCGCGGCGCAAGGTGACGGTGAAGGTGTACTACCAGGAGCCGGGGCTGGGCAGCCGCTGGGACCTGGTGGAGAAGCGCGTGGAGCTGAAGCGCAGCGGCTGGCACACCTTCCCGCTGACGGGCGCCGTGCGGCTGGTGTTCCAACAGGGCGGCCGCCGCCAGAACCTGGACGTGCGCTGCGAGGGCTGCGAGGCCGACGGCGTTCTGCCCGTGCTGCTCAACGACCGCACCGACGAGTCCCACCGGCCCTTCCTGGTGGTGCAGGCGCGGCCGGCCGACAACAAGCACCGCATCCGGAAGCGCGGGCTGGAGTGCGACGGCAGCAGCAACCTCTGCTGCCGCCAGCAGTTCTACATCGACTTCCGGCTCATCGGCTGGAACGACTGGATCATCGCGCCCTCGGGGTACTTTGGGAACTACTGCGAGGGGAACTGCCCCGCCTACATGGCCGGCGTTCCCGGCTCGGCCTCGTCCTTCCACACGGCGGTGGTGAACCAGTACCGCATGCGGGGGATGAGCCCCGGCTCCATGAACTCCTGCTGCATCCCCACCAAGCTCAGCACCATGTCCATGCTCTACTTCGACGACGAGTACAACATCGTCAAGAGAGACGTTCCCAACATGATCGTGGAGGAGTGCGGCTGCGCCTGAACGCAACACGCTCTCTACATCACAAGCAGAATGAATATAGAAACAGAATATTTATGGACGATGGGGAACAAACAGAAACACATGCACACATATCTACACACCCTCATGTATGCCTGCACAGAAACTTGTATATATATTTATGTTTGTTGATATATTTTTGTTATATTCTCTGCTGGAAGAGTCCGTTTGCTTCCAAATCTTTAAGAATCCACTTTGGAGAACAATCAGAGTCTGCAGACCTCGTCGGCCTTGTTGGACGTCACTGGGGACAAAGCACCGACGACGTCTTCACTCCAACGTACAGCACTTGTGGACAGAGTGGCGCTCGCTCTCTGTCCGAGGCAAACTGAGACAAAGTCTTCAGGTGGATTATTGTCTTTCCATGATCTTCATTGTTGAGGAAACACTGTAGCATGATTCTGCTGTCGTAGCTTTGGGTGGTGGAGCTCTGCAGAGGGACGCTCACACCAACGTCTCTCTATCTGATTGGTGTGGACCTTTACTGTCCTAAAAGTAGGAATTCATTTGGTTCTTTCCCTTAAAGGAGAATTCCGGTCATTTTCTAAGTAACGCTCTACAGCTCTAGGTCCTCGAGTGCGACCAAAGGAAAAGACCTGAGATAAATATGTGCAGCCTCCTGCTAGCTGAGCTACACTGCAGTTAAACAGTGAAGTAATGGAGGCAGAACTTTAAAACCGCCACTTTGGCCTCTATATAAAGCTGAAAATATCACTACACATGCTTTGCAACATCCACCAGTTCTTTACCACACAACACTGAGTGTGCATAACTTATGTGAACATGTGTTTTCATCACGTAGCTCTGTTTCCTCTAGCTTCCTGGGTAGACCTTACTAGTCGACTGTTGAGTTCAGGACTGTTTCCATATCAAAGACAAAAACGCGAGGAAAACATGGATTTAAGTGGAAAAAAGAAGATTTTGGATGGAAAAAAACAGTTATATTCAGATTGATGCTTTTTTCCCCATGCATCCGTCCCCATTGCTTTGCTGTTTGACTGCAGTGTAGCGCAGCTAGCAGGAGGAGAGCTAGGTCTGGTCTGCACAGATTTTTCTCAGATTTTTCCCTATGGTTGCACTCGGGGACCTGGAGCTGTAGAACGTTACTTAGAAAATGCCCGGAATTCTCCTTTAAAGCCACGCTCCCTTAAATGACAAACAGTGGCGTCAAATGAAACCTTCACTGGTCCGACTGTAGCTTTGAACGTACGTTAAACAAAAGGGAATGAGACGGAAGACCGGCCGATGTAGATCCAGATGTTTGGACCAGATCTTCTTTCTATTTGGCGTCACCTCGGTTCAACAGAACCAGGAGGTGTTTTCCGTCCACTCCGACAATGGGAACGTCTTTGTGATCCAACCAGAACCTTTTTATCGACGGATTCGGTCGAGATTCCCTTTCGGTTCGACCCAATCAGAGCAAACACCGAACACATCTCTGGTTTCAGTCAGAGAAAAGTCCGGTGACAGTGCAGCTTGGCACTTCCCCACAAACACACACTTACACACACTTTGGTAGCACTTGTGCAGATTGAGATGCCTTTAAGGAGCCTTCCCTTCCAAAACTAATAAGTGCCGCATGAGCTATGCAATGTATAGTATTTACCCGACACCACACGAGCTGATCGGAGCTCTCGTGACTAAACTATCACCAATACTTGAAATGTGAAAGCGTGGCGAGCAGCGGTGGGGCGTAGTCTTATAGAACCAATCTCCTTGTAGTTTACAACTACTTGCGGGTAGAAAACCAGCATGAGAACAATAGTGACGGACCAGAGTTTCACTGTCACTATATCACCGTTTAGACTAATCTGATATTTGTCAAGTTTATAAAACCAATGATTGGACAAACATTACTATTTATGTGAGCTGGAGTAGTTTCATGTCGTGTCCCACAACGGGAGGGTTTTAACAGCTGACGTCCTGGTGTTAGCTTTAGCGTTAACTTTGCTACTGCCGTTAGCTTAGTTGATGTTAGCTTAGCTGCCGCCATTAGCTGCCCCTGCAGCCACTGATGCTTTCTAGACACTGTGATTCCCCCAAACTGAATAAATACAACACATAGCAACACAAAACACACACACAGAAATAGTAATGTTTCTTCAATCATTTCAGATTTGTCTAAATGGTGATAGGGCGTGAAAAACATGATATATAGCTAAACTCTCGTTCATTACTATTGATCTCATTCAAATTACGTGCTGGTTTTCTACCTGGAAGTAGTTGTAAACAAGGAGATTGGGTTTATTGTGAAGTCCTCAGTGTTTTTCCTGTGATGGCGTTGGACGCTTGGAGCTGTTTGCTGCAGGTTTAGAATAAAAGCGGTGCCTCAGTTTCTCTTCCATGGTGTCACCACGGTGAATATAAAACGAGGCTAACTGGGGCTAAGTCTGACCCACATGTGACGCATGAACAGTGGTTTTGGAGTCTAAATGGAAGCGTCCCAGTTGGGTTCCCATCACGGCCTGTTTGGCACCGTAACACACTTTGAGACACACTTTTCAGGCCTCACTCACTTTGACATCACTTTGAGATTTCCAGGTTGCAACAGAAACACTGCAACAGAAACCAACGCCCTGGGCCCAGTTGTTCAAAAGGTTTCATCTGATTGGATTTTGGATAACGGTTCGGATCAAATCTTGAAACTGGGTTGTTCAAAACCAAAAACTACGTGAATGCATCTTGGTTTTCATCTGGATCAAACCCTCAGTTTGTGTTGTTCAAAAATTTTCAGTAGGATCGGGATAACTTTGATTAAAAAAAAAACAGGATTATTGAGATCCCAGCAGTTTGGTGGATTCAGGAACAAAATGTGATTTAAATTACATTCAAACTGGTCAAATAAACAATATTCATAATGTAGGTCATAAACATTTGTTTTGTACCTATTGTTTTTAACCATAACAGTGATTAGTAAATAAAGTTAACTTTTGAATATTCTACAACTGAAAAACTTTTCCCCAACTGTTCCCCAAACTGAATTTAATGAAATTTTAAGTTTGAATTTTGAAATTTTAAGTTTGAATTTTGAAATTTGAAGGCTGAATTTGAAACACATGGGGAAATATTCACAATTTCACTAATGTCCTGTATATTTGCTTTGAACAACTGGGATAAAATTAAGACGGGATAATTTTCATCCAGATTACACCTTTAGAACAACTGGGCCCTGCTCGCCACCCGCCGGCCACCAGCCGCCGTAATCTTTTCGCTTATTCCTTGGAAGCGAGTGGTTGTTAGATGATTTGCACTGAGGACTTGTGTGACGACTAGTAATAAGAATAAAAAGAAGTGATAAAGTGAATAGAAACTGCCATTAAATAAAGTAAAGGTTATTTTTATAGAAGCTAAACTGCGTGCGCTCTGTTCAGATGTACGAAACCGAACCATGGAACCAAAGAGGCCAGAGGTTTGAGACAGCTGACGAGGCCTAAACACTGTATCAGGGTCAAACTAGAAGAAGAAGAATAATACCACTCCATCATCTGCTTCATCTCTTTTCTATTTTATACCTACACACCTACACATGACGGGACAGTTCATATTCATCAGTACTCCCACCGTAGCGTCCTTCCTTCCCTCCTTCCCTCCTTCCCTCCTTCCCTCCTTCCCTCCTTCCAGTCGCTCCTCCTTCCTCCTCGTTTCCTTAGCGCTTATTCCAGAAACAATCATTTAGAGTGAAGCACACACACACACACACACACACACACACACAGACACACACACACACACACACACACACACACACACACACACACACACACACACACACACACACACACACACACACACACACACACACACACACACACAGCATCTGATCCCTGTACAGTCCATGTAACATATGAATATGCTTTTGAAATATTTTGGTCTTTGTTATTGTTGAGAAATAAATTTCTTATTACCAAACGTACGGCGTTGTTGTCGTGATTCTTCTTCCATAAATATCATGAATATTGATAAAAAAGTTCATTTCTCCTGATCGATACTGATGGAAACAGTTGTTTTTCTGATAAATGTGAGTTGCGATCATGTTTTATGAAGTAGTGAAGCAGTAATCACAGGGAGTAAAGGTGAATCATCCTTAAAGCTGCAGCATTTAGTCTTAAGAAAAGAATTTAACATGTGATTAAAGATATTTTATTGAACAGTTCAGAGTGTTATTTAATGTCACATAGTGTGCCACATGCAGCATCGGGACAAAAGATCATTATGGTATTTATTAATAATTAGACATCCTCGTTATATTTGACTTTTGCCTGCAGCTCATGTGCTTCTGAGTGGTTTTCTGAGCCCTCAGGGCCACCGTAGCTACTGAGAGAAGCAGGCTTCTGCTGCACGACTGAATGAATAAGGAACTCTTTGATCTCTTTTAATAACTTTTATTGGAGTCAAACTAATAAAAGTGGTTTTAATGTGACTCGTGAGCTCGGTGCTGATTAAACCACGGACACGTCGCTGACGGAGCTCAGGACCATGACGCTGAGGAATGTTTTTCTGAATAAAGTCCAGAGAGGCAGAGCTCCACATCAGAGCTTCTTTTACAGAATAAAAATGGCCGAAAGCTTCTCATGTTTAATAACATTCATAAAACAAAACTGTGTTTCCCACTTTTCATGAAAATAGTCTGTTTTTAGCCTCTATCATCCTGATAACTACTGAAAAGCACCGAAAGCTGCAAAGAAAGTGAGCTACAAATGCAGTATTTTCTTTGTTAACAGAGATATAAATATTAGGAAAATCATTGTATTATCTTAGTTTAGGCCCATTTCATGGATTATTTAACTCATTGTTGCATATAATAACATTTATTTTTTATTTTACGATCTAACAAAGTTGTTTTATCAAGATACAGCCTACTACGTTAAATGTTTGAGCGTTTCTCTAACCATAGTTCCAGCTGCTGTTTACCTTTCAATAAGCCGTGGTATGTGGAGACTTTCAGCTGAATGTGTCCCTGGTTGTGGTGTTTATACACATTATTGGTTTGAATATCAACTTAGAACTAACTCAACTAACTTATAGGCCACGAAAAAAACTAATAACCAAAGTAAAAACTGACAGAGAGTCCACAACAATTTCAAAAACATGGACCTGATGGAGCCGTCAATGATAGCTGCGTTTGTGGCTCATGATTAAACTAAATGTATCTGCATTTAAGGGGCGTCCCATTATAAATATCCCTTAACACTTGGTTTTAAGGGGCTACTAAGGTTAAGGGTTAAGATAGGAACTGGAATTCACCCTTGCTGTTGAAGTTGAGGTTTTTCCTCTGTGTGCTGCAGATATACACGGAAAAACAGGCGCGACGCACGTATGACACGCGTCTACATGTTCCATCTGAACGGCTCCGTGCACGCACACACGCTTCAACCAAGGCGGCGCCGTAGGCAGGAAACATCCTGGCTGTGAGCTGCAGGTTTGAGCCGAGTCACCAATCAAGTTTTCAGATTCATGTATGACTCATCAACCCTTTGGCGAGCTGCTGGAGAGCGCTGCTCCACTCAGACACACAGCGGCTTGACAACAGACCTAATTATACCTCAGCTCATCTCAGCAGGACTCAGGGGTCAAGTGTTTGACCTCTGACCTCTGGGGGTCACGGCCTCCAACGCCACTGGGAGGACGGGAGGACGCAGGGACGGAGGGACGGACGCTGCCTGTGGATCCGGTCTGAGGCGCGATGATAAGGCGCCGCGCTGACGTTCATCAGAGGGATAATTGCTGCTAAAAATAAAGGCTGAAGTCATGAGAGACGTTGTTGTGGTTAGGTGGCGCGAAACGATACGTTTCAGAGAGAAAACAGTCGCCCCTTAATCTGACAGGTGACGAGCCGACGCTCCACTCCGACTTTGTCTGCCGGCGCTCCGGAATGAGAGGAAGACAAGGAGGGAAAAGGGCAGAGGAGAAAAGAAAGAGAGGGAGGAATAAGTAGCTGTCAGGAGGGTCGACGCTGCAGAGAAGAAACCAGAGGGGGAGGGGGGGGGGGGGGGGGGGGGGGGGCTGACGCAACAGTTCATCATCAACCTCTGAGGAAACCATCAGTCAAGTACACACATCAATAAACTACATTATGAATCCTTTAAAGTATAAATACAAAACTAAACAAAAAGGTGTCGTCTGAAGCTTCATCTTGTTTTTCCTCCCGTTCTTAAATGAACAGTTTCCATCAACTCATTTTAGACATTTAGACACAACATGTGTTTATTCTACACACAGAAGGCACTTTATGAACACACTGGTGGTCATAATTCAGTTTTATATTTATTAATAATGTTATTTTTAAATAAGTTTTTGAATATTCTAATTTCTTTTCCTAAATGATTCCATAGATTGACTCCTTAAATTGATAAACATCTTTGTTTGACATTTGTTCCTACCTGTGTTTTTGTAAAATACAAATCCCTTTTAGTTCATATTTACTGGTTTGAGTCTGGAAACATGTTGTTATTTACTTTATAAATCATTTGAGCAGTTTTAAAGTCCAGAAGATCACTGATCTGTAGGATTATGAATAATTAGTTTGTCGAGTCTTGAACAGTTTCACGTTCAGATTCTTTATGTTAGTCTGAGCTTCATCATCACTGTGTTGGATGCTCAGACTTTTATTTTGAAAAGTTCAAGTTTAGGTCTTTTATTCCTGACATGACTTCCAGCCAATTACAGGACACGATGTCATGTGACGCTCCGACAGGTTGCAGCAGCTCTCCTCTCTGACCTTTGACCTACGTTTAATCGCTTCATCTCTGAGTGAACGTTTCCTCCATGAGGTCACACGAGGTCACATGACACTTCATCTTTAAAGGGATAGTTAATCTTTTTTGAAGTGGGGTCATGATAGATAAGATAGATAAATACTTTATTAATCCCGAAGGAAATTCATCTGTTCAACCGACTATCTGAGGTCGTTGTGTGGAAACCACTGAGCCAAACGCACGCTGTTATATTATTATATCAAGTTCTCTGCTGCAAAGAGAGCCCAATCAAGAGGCATGCTTTGTTAATTCTCACTTTCTATCGAACTCTTGAACTGGTGCGTTCATTTGAGACAAGACTTTGTAGCTCAGACAACCGCACTTCAAAAAAGCTGAACTATCCCTTTAAGCCTCAGGAAGTCGAGGTGTTGATATGATCTGTGATTATTGGTCGTTATTGATCATGTTGATTGATCTAAACTGCAGCAGCTGCAGGAGGCGACACCTCCCACCCTCAGCTTATGGAAAAGCTCTTGGCCTTCGTCCTCCTCCTCCTCCTCCTCCTCCTCCTCCTCCTCCTCCTCCTCCTCCTCCTCCTCCCTCCGGGCACCTCGTCGTCCTCGGGGTCGCCGCCGGATGTTGGGAATATTGCTATCAGTTTTCCATGTGAGTGTGAGTGTGTGTGTGGGGGTCTCGGGGGGAGCTGTGGTATGTGAAGGCCGTGAGCAGGTAGACCATATCACTAAGTCCTTTTCAAGTGGAATTCAAGATGTGGAGGGAAAAAACTCCATGAAAACACTAAAGCAGTGGACAGAACATCCTGCAACTTGCCTGAGATGCCAAACTACGGCGGCCATCGCTCCGTGTGTTTGTCCCGTATTCCCGAGGGCTCTTGAATGCAGCATCATCCACCGTGTTTCCAACCACTTGTCGATCTAATTACCTGAAGAGACATAAAAATATCAATGTGAATGACGCTGGTTCAAGTCTATTTCCATCTCAGACCTTTAAATCCAATAAAAAAACATGCATAATGACGTCATATTGATGTATGGAATTGTTTTCTTGCAGTTTAACCCTCCTGTTGTCCTCCTGGGTCAAGGAAGGAAGGAAGGAAGGACAAAGGGAAAGAAGGAAGGAAGGAAGGATAAAAGGGATAGGAGGAAGGAAGGAAGGAAGGAAGGAAGGAAGGAAGGACAAAGGGAACAATGGGAGGAAAGAAGGAAGGGAAAAAGGTAGGAAAGATAGACGGGGGGAGGGAACACATTGGGTCAAAAAAGAAGGAAGAAGTAAGGAAGAAGGGAAGGAAAGAAAGAAAGATGGAGGGAGGGAAAAGACCAGGTCAACTGGATCAAAAAGAGGAAGGAAGAAGTAAGGACAAAGGGAAGGAAGGGAAAAGGGATCGTGGAAAGAAGGAAGGAAAGAAGGAAGGATGGAGGAAGTGAACAGATCAGGAGGGTTAAGGTGTTTCCATTCATTTTTCTACTTAATTGCTAAACAGAAGAACGTCCTTCCTTCATCTGTAAGCGACTATCTGAGGTCGTTGTGTGGAAACCACTGAGCCAAACGCACGCTGTTATACTATTATATTAAGTTGTGGGCTGCAGGTTGGTGTTTATAATGCAACATGGCTGTCATCAGAAGACGGTGGCGTGTTGACGACGTCATAAAGGGTTAAGTTACATCCCCAGCAGCAGCAGCAGCAGCAGCAGCAGCAGCAGCAGCAGCAGCTCCTGGTTCAGGCTCTGAGGGCGTCGCCTCCACCGCCTCTCCTTCTCAGGAGTTTATGGTGGAGAATGACTGGAATGTTCCAGTGCACTTATCAAAATATGCACGTTCCATCTCCAGGTTTTCTTCCTTCACCCGGGGCGGCGGCAGCAGCAGCAGCAGCAGCAGCAGCAGCGGCAGCAGCAGCAGCAGCAGCAGCAGCAGCAGCAGCAGCAGCAGCAGCAGCAGCAGCAGCAGCAGCAGCAGCAGCGGTGGCGGCGGCGGCCTCGTGGATCAGCGCTGGACAGATTAGTGTCTGTAGGATGACTGATGGTCACACACTGTTTGACTCTCTGCTCTAATCAACCTGCTCTGATACTACACCTAGAGTCCATCTTGCACTGCAAAAACTCTAAATCTTACCAAGAATATTTGTCATTTCTGGTCAAAACTAATCTAATTCTACTTAAAATAAGAGTCATCATATAAAAAGTAGCTTGTTTTTAGACACTTTTTACTTCTTTCAAGCATATTTTCACTTGAAATAAGTAGAGTGGAGCAAGATTTTCTTTCTTATTACAAACACTGGCAGATTTTTCTACTTAATGCAATTGAAAATTAGTGAAAATGATCTAAAAACAAGTTAATTTTAGGCGATGAGTCTTATTTTAAGTGGAAAGAGATTAGTTTTGACTAGAAATGAGACATTTTGACAAGAAATAAGACAAATATTCTTGGAAAGATTTTGAGTTTTTGCAGTGTGTGTTACTGTTGTCATTTATAATATTTGAGGCGCTTTTTTTCATTAGTTTGGTAAATCAGATTGTAATCAGATTACACCAGAGTTCAGTCGGTTTGAATCACCAGAGAAAAACAAGACAAGAAGAAACTAGACGTAGTTGCTGATTCACACCTGTAAAGATGCTCAGTGGTTTCCTGAGGGGGGGGGGGGGGGGGGGGGGGTTGTGGTTTCCTTGTGGTTTCTCAGCTTGTTGTTGTTCAGACTCTTCACCTGCGGGGGGGGGGCAGATGGGGGTCACAGTGTCTGAAAATAGCAGCAGCAGAAGAAGCACATCACAACAAGGTTATTATAGTTTTAAAATGTTCACTAGTTTTTATTTTTGTATAGTTTTTCAAATCAAATCAAATTAACTTTATTTGTCCCGAAAGGGAAATTTGTCTTGGGCAAGTGGCGTCGTAACAGCTGCTTTGTACTTGCAATACATAGCCTACATACATTTAGTTTAGTATTAGTGAGTTCAACAAGATGAATCCGTTTTAGTTGTAGTTGTTGAGGTTTTAGTTTTAGCCTCTGTCAGATGAACTCCTCCCTGATGTGTCAGAACTGCTGAATTAAAGTGTTGCAGCTGTAATTACACTAAACTGATGCATAAACACATAATTACCCCCCCCCCCGACCTGCTGCTGCTGCATCAAAGCGAGACTCCAGAACAGAAAGTGAAGCAAACACCTGGAGGATCAAACAAACAAACAGAAACATCTGAGACAAAAATGTTCAAAATGTTTCATCACAGTTTGTTGTTTTAGGTTTTAAACACTCAGCCCCCCCCCAACCTGCTCTTTATTGGTCCCTGAACGTCTCATCGATGTGTTCGCTGCCTGTGGGACAACAGAGACCTGAGATGAGGCTGAACGACGGCGGTGATGATGTAATTCCTCTTGTACTTTAAAGGGACATTGTGTAACTTCTTCTGTTATCTCTTCAGGAAAATCGATTATTTGGTTCTTCAGTCTGTTTTTCATTAACCAGTAATCCCCCCCATCAACAAAGTGAAGTGTTCCTTTCAGCTCTGAATTAGCCATTCATATCATTCATATCTCCATGGAGCGGGTAAGCTCGGTGCTGCTGCCATGTGGTGTCTCCATGTTTTTACGTTCAGTGGCAGCGTGACGGTAGGAAACCACGGAAACTCAGCGGAGACACCGGAGCTGTCGGCTCAGGTGGAGGTGGCGTCTGTGAAAAGTCACCGTGGTAACGCAGTGAGGAGGAATGGAGCGTTACACTGATGCTGCATTCACCTGCAGTCGGGCAGACGTCCAGAGAAAGCCGGTAAAACAATACCACATCCCCATGACAACATATTGTCACATGTATTGTTTTGCCTCGTGCTGACGGACCACTTGTTTACATAGAGGCTTGTTTATGCCGTTACGTGCAGCGGCTGTCGTCCGTCTGCTGTCTGCCCAATTTCACCTGAATGCAGCATGAAAAATACGACTGAGTTGGTTGAGAGATACAACCACCACGCTAGATGGAGGAATTCATACAGAATGTACCTTTAAGTTTTGTGGGTGCAGTGGGGGGGGTCGGGGGTGTTTGGGGGGTTTTCCCACATTGTGTTCCCTAAACGCTCCAGATGGTTGGTTAAGCCGGAGAGATGCTGCGATGACGTCATCGTGTCGGCTGATGAATATTCATGAGGAGGAGCTGTTTTCCAGGGGCCCGTGGTCACCGTGGTCGTTGCCGTGGTGGCGGTGCCCCGGCTGCTCCGGTGATGAGCGGCTCATTGAGGAGTGGGGGGGTCGGGGGGGTCGGGGGGGGGGCTGATTAAGCCTGATGCTGATCCTCTGTTTCTAGGTCACAGAGAGAGAGAGAGAGAGAGAGAGAGACATACCAAAAGCATTAGAGCATCAAGAATCAGCCCGATGACACGGTTAACAAAACACAACCAGGGTCGTCACGGCGACCACCATCACCATCACCATCACCATCACCACCATCATCATCATCATCATCATCATCATCATCACCGACCAGCCTTCACCTCCTCTTGTAAACAACCAGCTCCTCCCAGGTGTCACACCTGCTGCTCCTCCTCTTCTCTCCTTCTCTCCTCCTCCTCTCTCCTTCTCTCTCCTCAACCTTCTTTCTCCTCCTCCTCCTCTCTCCTCTCCTCCTCCTCCTCTCTCTTTTTCTCTCCTCCTTTCTCCTTCTCTCTCCTCCTCTCTCCATCTCTCTCCTCAACCTTCTTTCTCCTCCTCCTCCTCCTCTCCTCCTCCTGCTGTCCTCCTTGTTGCCGTGGCGCCGGAGGAGAAAGTAGGACACGTTGAGTTGCAAGAGGAGGCGACGAGGGACTAACTCCTGATGAGGCTGCTGTTGCCGGTCTGGATCAGAACCAGGACACAAGTCTCCCCAGGCCCCAGTCAGAGGTATTTAAGACCCTCCTGCTCCTCCTCCTCCTCCTGGGCAGCTCTGCTCCTCCTCCTGCTCCTGCTCTGGTCTCCTCAGGATAAAGGGTTAAAGGGATAGTTCACCCAAAATTGAAATTTCACTCATCTCCTCCCCCTCTTGTGGACTAAGGGCTGGGAGAAGTTTCAGAGTCCTCCGTGGCTTCTCTGAGTTACAGGGGGTCTCGGCGTAGCAGTGAATGTCCATATAACGCCAATGGATACCAACTGTCTTCGTAACAAAAAGACACACCAAAAAACATCCAAATACCTCCATGCTGCTCGTATGTAATGTCCGTCTTGTATTGAAGCCCCAAAATGCGAAATTGTTTTGAAAAAAATTAAATAAGACTTATTAAATTTTTTTCAAAACAATTTCAAAACACATTTTTCAAAACAATTTCGCATTTCGATTAAAAAAATAAATAAGACTTATTTAATTTTTTTCAAAACAATTTCGCATTTCGGGGCTTCAATACAAGACGGACATTACATATGAGCAGCATGGAGGTATTTGGATGTTTTTTGGTGTGTCTTTTTGTTACGAAGACAGTTGGTATCCATTTGCAACCGTCATATGGACATGCACTGCTACGCCGAGACCCCCTGTAACTCAGAGAAGCCACGGAGGACTCTGAAACTTCTCCCAGCCCTTAGTCGACAAGAGGGGGAGGAGATAATGAGTGAAATTTCAATTTTGGGTGAACTATCCCTTTAAACGTTCCCTCCGTGTTGTCTCTCAGGGTGCTGCTGCTCTCTGGGGAAGGCAGAGATTCTCTCATTAGTTCTGCAGATTTGGGGCCCGGGGGGGTTAAGGTGGGGAGGGGGGATCCTGGTTCCCATTGAGCTCCGGCTCTGATTGAGTCTGTGATTGGCTCGACATCATCAGGCCCTGATGAACCGGAGGAGTCCTTAATAGAAATCAAAACATCCACGACTGATCCAAGATGGAGACGTATGGTCAGTAGTTTCTCCTTCTCCTGCTGTGATTGGCTGCAGAACACAGCAGCAACGCTTCATGTTGTTTCCCTTCCATTCCCAGAAACCAGGAAGCAGAGGATGAAGGTCAGAAGCTGAGACGACTCATTCACATTAACCCTCTACATGGATCTGGAGCTGAAAATCCACCGGCAGGAACCGTCCGTCTGGATCGGAAAGACATTTCAGTAACCCTTTCATTTACAGGCGTCATAATGTCTAGAAACAACGGTCAAGTTCATAATAATGTTGAAGAATATGGCCAAGAAATAAAGATTGAATGAATAGAAATAGCCCAGAAACATTGGTCAGTTGGTCAAAGACTTGGTGGAGAAACATTCTGGCTTTTCCCAAAAGATTGAGTAATCTATTACTTTTCTATTGACCCCTTGCAGCTACGTCACAATTAGAACGTGACGCGAGAGGCGACACCATGACGGACGGCAGAAAGTGCTCAGTGATAATGTACTGTGTATGGGTGCCGTCCAACAATGTGGCTCGATCACTTCACACTACAACCTCACAGCATTATCACTTATTTAAAATAGAATATCTACTCATCCGTTGCAATAATCCGTTTGTTTTTTTGTTATTCACCGTAGAATATCTCAGTTTTCTGTGCTTTTTCCACTGCTAAGGAGCCATAACGTCAGTCAGTGCCACACTCCCCATACAGCAGCTGCTGCTAACTACAGTTAACAGACCTGGAAAGTAAAACCTGGTCCGACCCGTGGGTGTTGAAGACCTGACCCGACGTCTGTATAATTAGTGATCATTCTGTGATTAAAGCCGGCTGAAAAATAAAAGAAAACAGGAAGCCGTCTTCGTTGTAATCGCCGCGATCGGCCGGCGGCAACTACGTTGTGACGGTGCTATGTTTAATACGAGCGTTAGCTGTTGTTAGCCACAGCATGTAGCTCAGCTAGTTAGCTTCAACTGTGTTTACATCGACTATACACTGTAGATAAACTAACTTATAATGGCATCGATAACGTGTCTGTATATCTTCAGTTCTCACTGGTCCTGTTGCTCATGTAATCCCGCTGCCAGTGGCCAGCCCCCGGTTCTTAGCTCTAGACCAGCAAGGAGTTGGTGCTTCAGACCAGTTTTAAGAACCAATATCCGGTTTTTAAGCGGTGGAAAAGCAAAGAACCGGTGCTAGTCAGGCTCTGGCTCCGAACCAGCACTGGAACCAGCTCAGTGGAAAAGGAGGGGAAACCCTACAACCCCGGTATGTCATAAAACTATAACGCGCCCATTCAATTACATTGACGTTCACTGTTCTTTTGCCGTCCATCATGGCGTCCGGAGCTATCGCGAGTGGAACGTGACGTCACGTGCAAGGGGTCAATGAAACTGATTGTTATTTCTTGACATTATAATGTAATTAACGTCCACCGACCTCCCTTCACCTCCTCTTGTAAACAACCAGCTCCTCCCACACCTGTTTGCTCCTTCTCCTCCTCTCTCCTCCATCTCGCTCCTCCTCCTTCTCGCCCCTCGTCCTCTCTCCTTCTCTCTCCTCCTCTCCTCCTCCTCCTCTCTCCAACTCACTCCTCCTCTCCTCCTGACGTCCTCCTTGTTGTAAATTAAAGAGTTACAGAAACGTCCCGTTCAGATTAAAAGTTTCTAATTGACGTGTTTCCATGAGGCAGTTTTATTCAGATTATTAGTTCTTATCTGTGTCTCTGCTGGACGGCTTTCTGTTTTTGTGAGGTAAGAGAGGACGTGTGACCTCAGGCCTCCCATCACGGGTCAGCGAGGAGCCGCGGCGGCGGCAGCCGGGCCGGGCGCTGGGCTAATCTCCTGGTATGAGTGACTTCACCAGATCAGCGGCCGCTCAGCGAGACGCCGCCGTCCAGCTCCTGTAATTAAGAGGCTTAGAGCAATTTGTGCGGGAGAAACAAAAACGCCATTATCGTCTTAACCACCGTGGATTTGGTGTTGAATTGTTTTCCTGGCTGAGCAGATTATTGGCTGAAGAGCAGCGAGGCGGCTGACGCCTCCGCTCGCCTCGCTGCTCCGCCTCAAAGATTAATGAGCCACGCTTGTTTTTCCAGGAATCACTGGAGTCCTGATGTGCAGCCTCATCCAGAGGAACTGGTCTCCGTCTCCTCCTGGTTAAAGACGAGCAGCCTGTGGCTCTGACTCGTCTATGAAATCATCTCTGAAGAGAAATCCTTGGTGGGATCTGAAAAAGTCAAACAGAACTCTGGTAGCTGATGTCATCATGGGATAAATCATTTTCCAGGGCAACTCCAGCTTTTCCAAGACATTTGACTTTTTTTTCCTCTCATTTTTGAGATATTCTCCTTTTTGAATGAGTACACTGTTTGCTGAAAATGATGGCACATTGACTGATGTCATAACCTGGACCCATAGTTGATTGCCAATGAAGAAAAGATGAAAATATTGGAGAAAAAGTGAGAAAACGCCAAATTTCTTGTCATAAAATTGATACAAAATCATGTAGAAATGTATTTTAAGAGTTCTTTTTCAGTGGATGTTGTCACCACATGTGTTCTGTGTATCTGAAATGCATTCATTGACAGCCTACCCAGCCCACTGAGGATTTGAAGAAAAAAATCATTTTTTACAATTTCCTGTCGAAAAATAAAGGTGCATACAGTGAAATGAGCACACAAATGCATACACAATTTTTTTTTCGCGATATTTCCGGCAGAGCAGACCCTTCAAATATTGTTCCTTAGTGTCAAAGTTAACAGAAAAAACACAAAAAAAAGTATAACAGACCATGTCAGGTTCAACTCATTTTCTTGAGCTTTTGTGGCTCCCCGACTAATAGGGATTATGGCAATGGGCCAATTTGACAAAATGTTGAACTATCCCTTTAAATATGGTTCAGATTTTATATCAAATCATCTTTTCTTTTCAGCTGAGGAGAAATAATGTAAATATCAAGACACATGATTACGTTTTGGCTGCAGACGGTCGTTAAAGAATAAGATCAAACTGTCATGAAGTTTGATGATGTCACTGATTTACGATCATTTATATTTACATTGTATTGATTATTGATGTGAGTTTATTGTGTAAATTGCCAAGTTTTTGTTCCTGGAGGAGTTTTTTCTGACTGTTGCTTCAATAAGCCTCAAACCGACTGAGGAGTTTGTCTCTGTGGATAAAGTTTTTCTTTTCAGGACGTGATTTAAAGTCGTTAACGGAGATAAATCTCGCCGCACCACAACATGTTGTTGGAATAAATCTCCAACATGTTAGAGACGTGGAGCCAGTTGGATCCAGGATCAGGAGCTCTGATGGTTTTATGGAGCTTTCACCCGGATCACATGGTCTTCATCTTTATCATCATCATCATCATCAGCTGCCGCCACGGAGGAGGAGGAGGAGGAGGAGGAGGAGGAGGAGGAGGAGGAGGAGCAGGTGACCACTTCAGGGTCTCCTCTGAGAGTCGGGAGATGTGAAGCTGGAGACGCTGATGAAGCTGTGACATGTTTACGGCCAGTGTTGGGCAAGCTACTTGGAAAATGTAGTGAGCTAAGCTACAAGTTACTCTACATGAAATGAAGCTTAACTACACTAAAGCTACCCACCAGAGAAATGTAGCAAGCTACGCTACAATAAAATGACAAAAGTAGCTTAGCTACATCAAAGCTATTTTTATTTTTATTTTTTACATCAAACCAACTTAATTCCAAGTAGGGGTGCACTGAATGGCATTTTTTTGGCCGAAGCCGAATACCGAATAAAATCAAAACGCTTGGCCGAATAAACCGAATAATACCGAAAGTGGTTTTAAAGTTGTTGTTTTTTGTTTGTTTTTAATAGGGCCTATTGGATACATAAGATATTTTTTTAGACTTAATTTTCAAAGAAAGTAAATGTTTATTGACTATTCTGACAGTTTTTGAATATGCCAGTTGCCGTTGCTCATCAAAAAAGCACAAGAAGTTAAATAAAGTTTTTCATTTATGAAAGATCTATGCCAGTACATTCCAAAAAAACCCAAGTGTCTTTTAAAACAGTGGTTCCTAACCTTTCTTGGTCAGATTTTTTTTAATTCATCAATTAGGCTACTAGACATTTCAGGCGACCTCGTTTGAATTTCAGGCGACCCCACGTGGGGTCCCGACCCCAAGGTTGGGAAACACTGTTTTAAAAGACGTCGGCCACGGACGGAGTGGGTGACATGCTGGGACGAGGAACTTTCGTTTTAACTGCAGCAGCCTTCTCTCCCTCTCAGCATGCTGTTCAGGGTGTTTGGTTTTTAAATGATTCATTAAAAGGCGCGTTCCTACAGGAACGGTCCCCTCACTCAGTCCTCTCAGTGGCCGTGTCTCCGCTGCAGACAGGACGCACCGGGCTCTTGGAGCGACGTGCAACGGTGCGCGCGGTCGCTGTGCAGCGATAAAGTTGTCCAGCTATACGGCTCTGATTCACGAACTTAACTATCCCTCCTCCTCTGTTACCTGCTGCTGCTGCGCGGCTGCAGCAGATGGGCATCAGCAGATACGTACATGACGTCACATGGAAGCGGTGCATTTAAGGTCTAGAAATGCCTGGGGAAATGTAGCTTCTGTGGACGCTACCGCGCTACTGATCAATTAAATAGCTTAACTACTGAAAAGCTCTTTGATGTAGAAAACAGCGACGCTACGACCACGCTACTGAGAAATGTAGTTAAGTTACTAACGCCGCTACTTGTAACGTCGCTACTGCCCAACACTGTTTACGGCTTCCAACGCTGGTGTGTGTGTGTGTATGTGTGTGTGTGTTTGATTCCCACAAAGCAGCGACACAACGACCCGGCGCCAAGAGGCCGAGGCCGAGCCAGCACGCCGCGCTGAACTAATTTAACCTCCTCCTTGTTTCAGGAAGAGGAGGAAGGAGAGGAGGAGGAGGAAGAGGAAGGAGGAAAAGGAGGAAGAGGAAGGAGGAAAGGGAGGAAGAGGAAGGAGGAAAGGGAGGAAGAGGAGGAAGGAGAGGAGGAGGAGGCAAAGGAAGGAGGAAGAGGAGGAAGGAGAGGAGAAGGAAAGGAGGAGGAGGAAAGGAGGAGGAGAGGAGAGAGGAGGAGGAGGAAAAGGAAGGAGGAAGGAGAGGAGAAGGAAAGGAGGAGGAGAGGAGAGAGGAGGAGGAGGAAAAGGAAGGATGAAGAGGAGGAAGGAGAGGAGAAGGAAAGGAGGAGAAGGAGGAAAGGAGGAGGAGAGGAGAGAGGAGGAGGAAAAGGAAGGGGGAAGGAGAGGAGGAGGAGGAGGAAGGAGGAAGGACAGGAAGGAGAGGAGGAGAAGGAAAAGGAAGGAAGAGGAAGGAGGAAAGGAGGAGGAGGAGGAGGAAAAGGAAGGAGGAAGGAGAGGAGCAGGAGGAGGAGGAGGAGGAAGGACAGGAAGAAGGAGAGGAGGAGAAGGAAAAGGAAGGAGGAAGAGGAAGGAGGAGGAGGAAAAGGACCTTGTTTCAGGACATTTTTGATTAGTGACTGAACCTGGTAATAGCACGTGCTAACATGTGTGGAGATAAAGAAAGACACACTTTAACACACACACACACACTTTAACACACACACACACACACACGGTGTCTGTTCTCCAGGAGCGATGGCAGCGAGTCAAGAAGCAGCTATTAAAGGAGCTTTACTCCGTTCTGTCTCAATTCACTCGCAGCTTGTGTTCATCTCACTGGAGGAAACTAGAACAAATATTGGCACAGCTCACACACACGCACACACATGTATAAACACACACATAGACACACACACACACACACACACACACACACACACACACACTGACGGGATGGTTTAGCAGCAATCAGCATGGCGATGGCGGGCTAATGCGCGGTGATAATTTATGTTAATGCGTGTGCGGCTGTATGTTTACTCTACAGCCTCATCAGGTTCATGTGCTCGCCGTCAGGGACAATTGGGAGATTTGTTGCGGCGAGGGGCGGTGAGGGGCCCCCGGCGGCGGCGGTGGACCCCCGCGGGGCCGTGGCGGTCTGAACACTGAGGCAGTGTGTCGTTGTGTCTCTAACCCCCCTGCCGGCGCCGTCCATCACTCAGGAGACGGGACAGGACTCGTTCCCCGACATGAATCAGCAGCAACGACCTGTGGAGTCTGTGTTTTATTTGGAAGGGCTGTTCTCCTCCTCCTCTCCTTCCTCCTCTTCCTCCTTCCTCTTCCTCCTCTCCTCCTCCTCATCTCCTTCCTCCTCCTCCTCCTTACTCTTCCTCCTCTTCCTCTGTCCTCTTCCTCCTTCCTTTTCCTCCTCCTCCTCTTCTCCTCCTCCTCTTCCTCTCCTTTCTCCTCTTCCGCCGTCCTCTTCCTCCTCTCCTTCCTCCTCTTCCTCCTTCCTTTTTCTCCTCCTGCCTCTTCCTCTTCCTCCTCCTCCTCTCCTTCCTCCTCTATTTTCTGTGTTTTATTTTGAAGGGTTGTTTTCTGTGTTTTATTTTGAAGGGTTGTTTTCTGCATTCTATTTTGAAGGGTTGTTTTCTGTGTTTTATTTTGAAGGGTTGTTTTCTGCTTTTTATTTTGAAGGGCTGTTTTCTGCTTTCTATTTTGAAGGGTTGTTTTCTGCATTTTATTTTGAAGGGTTGTTTTTCTGCATTTTATTTTGAAGGGTTGTTTTCTGCATTCTATTTTGAAGGGTTGTTTTCTGCATTCTATTTTGAAGGGTTGTTTTCTGCATTTTATTTTGAAGGGTTGTTTTCTGCGTTTAATTTTGAAGGGCTGTTTTCTGCATTTTATTTTGAAGGGCTGTTTTCTGCATTTTATTTTGAAGGGCTGTCTTCTGTGTTTTATTTTAAAGGGTTGTTTTCCATTTCCGCTCTGCAGCTCCAGGAACAACGTTTTAGTTTAATTTAGTAGAATTCACTTTCCTGAACTCTCTCACTCAGTTTTTAAAGTGCAAGCTATTTTTAGAACGGTGGAGCAGAGCCGTGAGCTGCTCAGAGCTACGCTACGGAGGCTCATGGGATTTCTTGGTTTCCCTCATACATGTTCATGTTGCAGGTGTTTTTTATCTGGCCCGAGACAAACTTCCCTCAGGAGACGATAAAGATATTCTGATTCTGATGCTTCTCTGCAGCAGCAGCAGAAAGGAGGAGGAGGAGGAGGAGGAGGAGGAGGAGGAGGAGGAGGAGGAGGAGGAGGAGGACGTGAGCTCCAGATGAGGGATTTCCATGTTGCTCTGGTTCTGCTCCACAGTAGTTGAGATGTTTCAGGATCCTGGAACGTTCCCATAACTCAGGAATAACTAGAACAAGATGTCGTGGAGGAGGAGGAGGGGGGAAGAGGAGGAGGAGGAGGAGGAAGGAGAGGAGGAGGAAGGAGAAGCAGGAGGAAAAGGACGGCGGAAGAGGAGGAAGGTGAGGAGGAGGAGAGAGGGAGAAGGAGAGGAGGTGGAGAGGAGGAGGAGGAAAAGGAAGGAGGAAGATGAGGAAGGATAGGAGGAGGAGGAAAAGGAAGGAGGAAGATGAGGAAGGATAGGAGGAGGAGGAAAAGGACGGTGGAAGAGGAGGAAGGTGAGGAGGAGGAGGACGAGGAAGAGGAAGAGGAGAAGAGAGGAGGAGGAAAAGGAAGGAGGAAGACGAGGAAGGATAGGAGGAGGAGGAGGAAAAGGACGGCGGAAGAGGAGGAGGAAGAGGAAGAGGAGAAGAGAGGAGGAGGAGGAGGAGGAGGAAAAGGACGGCAGAAGAGGAGGAAGAGGAGGAGGAAGAGGAAGGGGAGAAGAGAGGAGGAGGAGGAGGAAAAGGACGGCGGAAGAGAAGGAAGGTGAGGAGGAGGAGGAGGAGAAGGAGGAGGAGGAGAAGGAAAGGAGGAGAGGAGGAGGAGTCAGAGGTTCTGGTCTCTGTGATGTGAATACCAAACCGCCGTCTCTCTGCTCCGGGACAAAGGCCTGACGGGCGACACGCCGCTGCCACGGCAACGGGGCCTTGACGCCACATCGACGCATGGCGAACAGAACTGGACCTGGACCTGAGCCGGGCATGATGGGAAAACGACGGCGAGCAGCTGAACCTGAACGTGTCACAGCTCATGAAGGGTGACTCAGCAGAAATCCTCCCTGTGACTCAGCAGATTCTCATCATCACTGAGCTGACGACTCATCGATCAAAATGATGACGACTGTGATTTGGTTTGTTTTTATAAATTTTATCTTAAACTATTGATTATTTCCAATAATAAATCCATAACTGGATCCTACAAGTCCCATAATGCACCTGGTGTGGAGGTGCAGCTGTAGTCACCGACACACCGACACTTCCTCCTGCACTTGAACGCATCGCCCTTTCTTCAATCTGCACAGTGGATTTTTCTTTCTGTTTGGTTTTTAACCTGAGAGCCGAGGGGAAGTTTATACAGAAATTTTTTTTTTTTTTCAATCCTGTCGGTGGCGTTGAGGTGTTTAACATCAAACCCCCCACCCTTACCCCCCTCGCCCCCCTCCCTCCACGTGTCCCATGATTAATCTGCTGGTCATTAGCCGCGGCGCTGCTGCTGAAACTGGATCCTTTTCACTGCTCACTTTTTGTTGTTTTCTCATCCCAACAGTGAATTAGCAGAGCGAATACATTAGCATACTAACTAAGCAGTGAGAGAGGAGCTGGGAGCTGTTCTCAGGAAGTCAACATGCAGACTGTCGGAGGAGGCTCCTTCATCATCATCATCATCATCATCACCACCACCACCACCGTCCGTCTGTCATTGTCACCAGTAATGGTCAACAAATTGAACTTGTATCTACTTTTAAATATCTGCAGCTTCTTGATTGATGAGAAACTGAAGCTCATGTCCAAAATAAGTCTTGTTTTTCTTTTGGTTTTTCATCGGTATGAAGGCTGTTCTTTATTTAATAATAATAAATCCTACAGCACTTTTCACATTTTACTGTTCCTACGCTCAGAAACCGAAATAGGGAAGAAAGTTTTTAGGTTTTCTGCTTCAACTACATGAAACAATCTGCAGCTCAAACTCCAAAATCTGGAATCTCTGAATTTTCTATTACTTTGTTTTTATCGAATAACTTTTTAACTTGTTTTATGTATTTTATTGCATTTTATGTATTTCATGTCTTATGTTTGTTGGGTATTTTATGTTTAATTTAGTGTTTTTGTACAGCATTGGGTTTTCAAAGTGCTTTATAAATAAAGTTGGTATGCTACAGTTTGTTATTTGTATCTTTTATGTCTTTATATTTAATTTAATTTAATTTAATTGATTTATTTATTGAGTTGGGACAATGCACATTCATCAAAATCGATGCATTAAGCCTTTTAATGTGTTTAAACTGTTTATTTTCTAACTATATGTGCAGGTCTCTCTTGTAAAAGAGTCAGATAAAGGTTATAATAATAATAATATTAATAATAATGATAATAATAGTCATCATTTCTCTACCTTCGGTCTCTCTCTCAGGGTGTGAACTGTAGTTTTATGGGAAACATGAGTTTGCAGAGAACAATGTGAGATGAAGGAGGAGTCGGTGGGGTGTGTGTGTGTGTGTGTGTGTGTGTGTGTGTGTGTGTGTGTGTGTGTGTGTGTGTGAGGCAGAGCAGGGGGGGTCATTACCATAACAAGTGCAGTGCAACCAAAAGCCATTTTGCTTCCTTTGTTTCAGCTAAGCAGCTGTCATTTGCAGAACATTATGCATTTTGGATTCTTCTATGCTAATTTTTCGGGGGACAATTTTTCCAACAATAAGCGGCGGCTCGGGCATCGAACAGGGAACAGGGGGCCTTTCATGGCGCAGGCCGCGGGGTGCGCCGCGCCGTGCCAAGTCAAACAATGGCTTATTGCTCTGAGCATGAAACATCTCAGCCTTCAATACAGCAGCAAGTTCCCAGCACGCTGCAAAACCCCCCTTCCCCACACACACACACACACACACACACACACACACACACACACACACACACACACACACACACACACTGAGTCGACCTGTGCACCATTAATCAAGATATGAATCAATATTGAGTGGGACATGCATGGAAATCTGTTGTTCACTCTGATAAACTGTTAACAACGGGCTTCACACTAGGGCTTTTATTTTGAAAAACCCAGCTCAGTCAGGCTTTTATTTTGAAAAACCCAGCTCAGTCAGGCTTTTATTTTGAAAAACCCAGCTCAGTCAGGCTTTTATTCTGAAAAACCCAGCTCAGTCCCAGTGATGGAGAAACTGGAGCTTCATGGATCTATTGATCATGATTCATTACTGTACTCTACTGTACTTTACTGTACTCTATCCTACTCCTGTGTACTCCTGTGTACTCTAGTGTTTTCTACTCCTCTGCTCTGTGTGTTCTTCAGTCAGTCAGATGTAGGTCAGCATCAGCATCAGCATCAGCATCAGCATCAGCATCAGCATCAGCATCATGTTTTCATGTTTCATGTGTTCTGTTTCTGAGCTTCCTGAACAACACTGATGTTAAAGATGTTTCCTCTCTACAATAAAACATGAGTTTATTCTCAGAGTGTTTATCATTGAACTCTCTGTATCAGCTGTGACTTGAATGTTTCCATGTTTCATCTGTGATGTTATTGTTAATTAGTTAATAACTGAACTGTTCAGTTAATTGAGACGTTGAATAATTTGAACAAATGGAATATTTCTGTTTTGTTGACTGCTGGTTTGTCTGTTAGAAACACTTAAATAAACTGTCTTCTTCATCTTTTGATGCTGTTTCCAAAGAATCTGATCAAAAATCCAGATTTTTTAGATGAAAAAGGTGGATTTTATTGTTTTTAGTTCATTTTTACTGATTTATTTTCAACTATGACTCTTAACTGTTACATCTTAAATAAACATTTTCAGTCTGAACTGTGCAGTTATTTAAATTGAACACAATCTTGTTTCCTGTTTATGAACTAAAACAAACTCCAGACTTATTAACTACAGTAACAACTATAGTTCAATAATGAAGCAGCTGCAGCTTCAGACTGAACCAACTCCTCCTGCATCGATCCTGCAGCTCAGTGAGAATGAACTGAATTAACCGTGTGTGTGTGTGTGTGTGTAGCGTTATGTTTGACTTCATTGTATGACTTGAATTATCCCAGTGTGTAGCCCGGGGCCACGGCTCTCCCTGAACGGGCAAAGTCAACTCAAATTGGGTTATGGGAGACCTCAGGCCACCAGGACTCCAAAATAAAGCTTGGCCCCCCCTCCTCCTCCTGCCCCGCCCCGCCCCCCCCCTCCCCCCCAAAAATAGCCCACCACCATCACTCCATCCTCCAGAAACCAGGTTACCGCTGCTCACTCTCAACCTGCCTCCCATTCTCACAGCGCCGCCTGTTTTAGAGGTCAACGCTTTAACCCCCGGGGGCAAAATCAATGGCTTCATCATCATCACTATAGAAGACAGTAACCCTACGTCACGTCAAAGGCCACGCCCCCTCGCCGGTGAAAACAAAGGAGAAGTCCTCAGTCTGTTCCATAGGCGCTAATACAAAAAACCACAATGCCAAAGAGTTGTTGTGTGGTATATTGTTGGTTGAACAACTTAAAAAAACCTAACATCAGATTTTCCCTCCTCCCCTTCAGAGAGTGGGACAGGAAAAGAAGAGATTTATGGCTTCAGGCTACGAACAATGGACAGAAATGGCCTGAAGCCGTGGGACCTGTCAAACTGTTAGTCCACATGTGCTTGTGTGGTAAACCATTCAGGGGGGGCGACCGCCATTCCGAAGGTCCACTAACGTTATTCCGAAATTTTCCAAAGGTCCATTCTAAAATTGTACATAATGTGTGGGCTAATATACGGGGGGGGGGGATTCAAATGTTACGAGTTTGGATCCCTGGCCGCCTGCACCAGAGGTAACTGCTCTAACCACTGCACTACAGCAACAGTTGATTGACACGTATCACTCAGTGTTATATACCTCACCTCTTGACGCTGAGTGGACTCATTCTCCGGTAGGATTTATGGACATACATTCCCTAAATCTTTCATTTTTTCGGTAGAATGAGGTGATATAGCTGTCTGCCTGACAAACGTTAGCTATTGCAGGAGGTTTCCAGGTTTAGCAGTACTTAAGAACTTTAAATTTTGGTTGAGTTTGGCGGCGCCAGTGGCCCAAAGCGGTAGTGTTTTGCCTGAAGGAAGACTCCATTTCCCATGAGCACCAGCGCGTAGCGCCGTAAACATCCTGATCCCGGTGCATGGAAATGAACAGAAGACGTCCAAACTAAGTTTCTGTTACCAGCGGATCATTTCTCAGTAAACACACGTACACAATCTGACAGAAAGGTGCCGCATTGCTGCTCCCTCCTCGTCGTGACTCGCTAAAGTGAAAGTGAAACTTAAGTGAGAGCCGGGTTCCTACCATGCTCCTCAAAGCTGCTTAGTGCCAGTGAAGGAGATACAGACCATAATGATACAGACCCCCTCAGGCCATGACAGAGGTGTCATTCAACCTGTTGTAAGTCGATGTACCATCACAAAAGTTATGAAAATATTATATGAAGGTTGAAAAGTTCCTTAGTGTTGGTTTAACGTTAGATAGGAGAAATCAAGACGGACTACAGCGGGATTTGTATTTACCGCCAGTCAAAAGCAGCAGTTTGTTTTCACCGGAATGGGGGCGTGGCCTCACTTGCTACTCTCATCTATGAGGGGGCGAGGGAGGAGGAGGCTTTTATTTTGAAATGTTTTCCAGCAGCAGTGAAGACAAACAGAGAGCAGCGCTGGCCGTTCATCTCCTCTTATTGTGTCTCAGCGCCGGCCGGCCAGCGCTCCCATTAAGGACGGATAAAGTTTGGATCTGGAGCAGAGACATGTAAATATCCTGAGAAGAAACACTCAGAGACTTTGACCCTTCAGGGCCTCCGTAGTCGGAGCTGAGGAGCTCTTTGATTCAAGCTGAGACACTACAGGTGAATAGGGTAAACATTTAAACCAACAGATTTCACCATGAAACTTCACAAGTTTTATCACTCACATTAAAGCAGAAGTGAGTGATCCGGTCGTTTTCGCTAATGCTGCGTTCCAGGCAGGCTTTTGAAATCGTAAATTACAGCTTCAAGTCACAACTTACGACTTTGTAGCGTTCCAGGCAACCCACTCGCGTTTTTCCGACCTGTTTTACCGGTGAAAGTCACTATAACGGCCACTCGTAACTTCCGACCGGTGAACTCGTACCAGATCGAACTGGTACGACTTCACGGTCGGAAAAATACGAGTTTCCTTGAACGCACCATAACAGTCCTCGTCGCTACGTCACCACATTCACGGCGTTCCTTGGCTGCACACACAGCCCTGCATGCCGTTCTCTCTCCTCATTGGATAAAAACTGTAGGATACGATAAATGTTTTCTCTTCGGCTCAGAGCAGAGCAGAGTGACTGACAGACCCGTGTTTCAGTCCAAACACTCTATGTAAGTGATTGCTGTCGGAAGATATAACTATTTAAGACTTATATTAACACAAATATATCACTCACTTCTGCTTTAAGACAAATATTTTTTATATTACAAGTTTTATCAAATTTAATGTTTAAATATGTAAATGAGGCAATATCTAATTAAATATGCGTTAATTTGCATATATTTCCAGAACAGAAATCTGAACAATGGATAAAGCTACTTCGTTTTATCTTGTCTTTAGTTTTTACCCCCCCCCCCCCCCCCCCCCCCCCCCCCCCCCCCCCCCGAAAAAAAATAGCCCACCACCATCACTCCATCCTCCAGAAACCAGGTTACCGCTGCTCACTCTCAACCTGCCTCCCATTCTCACAGCGCCGCCTGTTTTAGAGGTCAACGCTTTAACCCCCGGGGGCAATTTTATTGCATTTTATGTCTTACATTTGTGTATTTTATTTTTAATTTAGTGTTTTTGTACAGCACTGTGGGTTTTTTAAAGTGTTTAAATAAATAAAGTTGGTATGGTACAGTTTGTTATTTGTATCTTTTAAGTCTTTATGTTTCATTTTATTTCATTTTATTCATTTATTTATTGAGTTGGGACTGCACATTCATCAACATTAATGCAATCTTTAAGCCTTTTAATGTGTAGAAACAGTTTGTTTTCTAACTATATGTGCAGGTCTCTCTTGTAAAAGAGTCGAATAAAGGTTATAATAATGATAATAATAATAATAATAATAATAATAATAATAATAATAATAATAATAATAATAATAATAATAATAATAATAATAATAATGATAATGATAATAATAATAATAATAATGATAATGATAATAATAATAATTTTCTCTGCCTCCAGTCTCTGTCTCAGGGTGTGAACTGTAGTTTTATGAGAAACATGAGTTTGCAGAGAACAATGTGAGATGAAGGAGGAGTCGGTGGTGTGTGTGTGTGTGTGTGTGTGTGTGTGTGTGTGTGTGTGTGTGTGTGTGTGTGTGGAGCACATTCTCACACAGCGCCGCCTGTTTTAGAGGTCAATGCTTTAACCCCCGGGGGCAAAATCAATGGCTTCATCATCATCATCATCATCACTATGGGGGGGCAATGAGATTACATTCAGTCAGGATGTGGAGGTGAAAGATGAGGAGGAGTCGGCCTTTTCTTTTCTCTTCTCTTCTTTCACGTCACGTCACGTCACGTCACGTCACGTCACATCACGGCTGACGATCGAACAATAAAGTTTCAGGTCGTCAATGGAGACGTCGAGTCCTCGCTGCTGATTGGGCGGCCCGCGGGGACGAGGCCCGAGGCCGATGGAGACGGATCGAAAGAGAAAGAGATGATTGTTCGTCTTCATTCAAACCCACCAACTAAACCTCGATTGGGTTTGACTTTTGACTTAAAGGAATAGTTCACCAAAAAATGAGATTCATTATAGTCATCAGTGACTCCCCCGCATGCTGATAAATACTCCGGAGTAGTTTTTTATTCCTCAAAGTGCATCTGGAGACCCGGGAGGCCGGTTCCTAGTCCAACCAAAACTTTATATGAGAGTTAATAGGGCCAAACAGAAAAATAAAGAAATAAAACTACACAAAAAACATTTAATATTCCTCCACACTGCTCGTCCACAGCAGTCCAAGTGTCCTGAAGGGATGTAGTCCAGAGTTTACTGGAAACGACGTCATTTAGGACATTTTTACAGCCTAAACAGTCCTGCATTGAATTTACCTGGGACACACTCTGACAATCCAGGACTGTTTAGGCTGTAAAAATGTCCTAAATGACGTCGTTTCCAGTAAACTCTGGACTATCTCCCTTCAGGACACTTGGATTGCAGTGGACGAGCAGTGTGGAGGAATATTAAATGGTTTTTGTGTAGTTTTATGGACGTTTTTTTGTCAGTTCCTGTTAACTCTCACATAAAGTTTTGGTTGGACTAGGAACCGGCCTCCCGGGTCTCCAGATGCACTTTGAAGAATAAGAAACTACTCCGGAGTATTCATCAGCATGAGGGTGAGTCACTAATGACTGAATTTCATTTTTTGGTGACCTGTGACGACCTTGGTGACGAGGAACGCTGCATTTTCCTGCTGTGGAGGCTTCACTTGAACGCCTCGCCAGGAGAAGCGTGGTCCTTCGTCTTGAGGTGGTCGAGGCGTCCTGACTGAGTGAATGAGACGTTTAAAGAAGAGAAGACGTCTCGTCAGCTGAGTGAAGACGCTGCTGGTCTCTTTCCTCTTTAAGACCAGATGACTGACGCTCTCTTTCAGAGGATAATCAGCCATGACTCGGCCATGCGGTATGGATCATATCACATGTCTGTGAGCAGAGCGGGGGCGAGGAGGGGGAGTGTGTCAGAGAGACGGGCTTGTCCAAACATCTTGTCCAGCTCCACTCTGACAGCGGGATTAGAAGCACCTGCCACCCAGACAAAGACGAGGCCTCGAGCCGCTTCAATGAAGAGCGACTGAGCTGCACTCAGAGCTCCGCCCCCTTTTCCTCCACCCTCAACCCTCCGTCCTCTGTTTTCCATCCTCTGTCCTCGCCATGAGCCCTGAGCCGCGTCCAGATCCACAGGAGAAGGAAACTTGATAAAGTGGGAATTCAGTGGGAATTAAAACAGCTTTCAGGTGCTTTACTGCTACCAGTTTGTCTGGTTCGACAGCACTAGACGTTAACTGTTAATAAGTAAATGATTGAACTGTTCAAATTAATTAATTGAGACGTTGAAACGTTTTAATAAACTGAAGATTTATGTTTTGTTGACTGTTGGAAACACGTTAAACTATGATATAAAATCCAGATTGTTGAGATGGAAAAAACTGGATTTTATTGTTTAGTTTGATTCTGTTTTCAGATGAAGACAGAGCTCCGCCCTGAACTTTAAATGTTCTAGATGTCTCCGTCTTCAGAGTGAGACACGTCTGTGGAAACAAGTTTGGTACAAAACTGCTGAAAAAGAAGAAGACGTCTGACAGGAAGTACCACCTCCATGAACCACAGCAGCTCCAGTGTGTTTGTGTCATTAAAGCTGATTTTCATCAATTAAAGCAAAGAGACTGTGAATCATCTGAGTGGAGGACCATGTCCCTCCTCCTCCTCCTCCTCCTCCTCCTCCTCCTCCTCCTCCTCCTCCTCCTCCCTTCATGTAGGAGGCTGAGGGAGGAGGAGGTGGGGGGGTCGGGGTGACAGGGCCCCTGGGGGATCTCTCCCCTCAACACAGCATGAAGCCGATGGAGGAGGAGGAGGAAGGAGGAGAGAGGAGGAAGGAGGACAGAGGAGGAAGGAGGAGGAGGAAGGAGGAGGAGAGGGAGGAAGGAGGACAGAGGAGGAAGGAGGAGGAGGAAGGAGGAGGAGAGGGAGGAAGGAGGACAGAGGAGGAAGGAGGAGGAGGAGGAAGGAGGAGGAGAGGGAGGAAGGAGGACAGAGGAGGAAGGAGGAGGAGAGGGAGGAAGGAGGACAGAGGAGGAAGGAGGAGGAGGAAGGAGGAGGAGAGGGAGGAAGGAGGACAGAGGAGGAAGGAGGAGGAAGGAGGACAGAGGAGGAAGGAGGAGGAGGAAGGAGGAGGAGGAGGAAGGAGGACAGAGGAGGAAAGAGGAGAGGGAGGAAGGAGGAGAGGGAGGAAGGAGGACAGAGGAGGAAGGAGGAGAGGGAGGAAGGAGGAGGAGGAAGGAGGAGAGAGGAGGAAGGAGGACAGAGGAGGAAGGAGGAAGGAGGAGGTGTAGGAGGTCTCTGTTTTTTTTCCTTGTGTCCCAAAACCATTTAAAAAAATAAAAAAATGGCGGCTCCACTTTGAGAGGAGCCTAATTGCATCATGGGACAGAGAGACAGAAGAGGAGGGAGGGAGGGGGGGAGAGACTGGTCCTCCAGGTTTTTAATATTTTACAGTTGTTAATATTTCATATCTTAAATTTTTTAAAAGGCTGAACTTTAATCAAGAGCCGAGAGACACGATAGAAAAGTTTCACTGCTGCAGCTCAGAAACAACCACTGATGATGATGAGCAGTACATACTGTATATATACTATATTAACATATTAAAGAGATAGTTCAACATTTTGTCAAATTGGCCCATTGCCATAATCCCTATAGTCATAGCAGTAGGTTCGTTACCTTTAATTGTCGGTGCAAGCTGTTTTTAGAACGGCGGAGCAGAGCCGTGAGCTGCTCAGAGCTATACGCTATGGAGGCTCATGGGATTTCTTGGTTTCCCTCATCAAACTCATCAAATACACAATCCAACAACTCCACAACGCTCTGGTGGACAAGTTGTGACCTGCACATTCACCACGCTATGAGATAATAACACAACGTTACCACACAGAGTTGTTTTAGAGGGAAATTCATGTAAAACCGCTGATGCGTGTTGCCTTCAGGGACAGTTTTTCATCAAGCAGTCCCAGTTTATTTCCCTCTAAAACAACTCTGTCTGGTAACGTTGTGTTATTATCTCATAGCGTGGTGAATGTGAAGGTCACAACTTGTCCACCAGAGCATTGTGGAGTTGTTGGATTGTGTATTTGATGAGTATGGGTTTGGAAGCTGCTTCCTGTTCGTCTGTCGTCACAGCGTTTACATCATCATAGTTATTATCTGAGGCTGCGATGATGATGATGATGATGATGATGATGATGATGATGATGATGATGATGATGATGATGATGATGATGATGATGATGATGATGATGATGATGATGGCGATGACGAAGAGGACGGAGGTTGAGGTTGAACTCTGGTCAGCCTGGATGGAAACTAGATGGAAACTGTGGTTTTCCTCTGTGGAGAAACTCGACTCTTTGTTGATTCAGACTCACAAAGAAACAAAACAGGTTGTTGAAGGAAAAAGACTCTCAGGATAAACATGGTGGACTCTGTTTCTCCTCCTCTTTCTCTTTCTCCTACTGATTCTTCTCCTTTTCCTGCTCCTCTTCCTCCTCCTACTTATTTCTCATCTTCTTGTTCTTTTTCTCCTCCTCCTTCTCCTCTTTCTTCTTTTCCTTCTCATCCTGCTTCATCTTCCTCTTCCTCTTGCTTATTTCTCTTCTTCTTGTTCTTCTTTTTCTTCTCCCCTTGTTCTTCTCCTTCTCCTCCTGCTATTTCTTATCCTCCTCTTTCTTTTCCTTCTCCTCCTGCTTCGACTTCTCCTCTTCCTACTCCTGCTTATTTCTCTTCTGCTTCTTGTTCTTCTTTTTCTTCTCCTCCTTGTTCTTCTCATTCTCATCCTTCTCCTGCTTATTTCTCTTGTTCTTCTCCTTCTCCTCTTCCTCCTCCTTTTGCTTCTTTCTCTTCTTCTTGTTCTCCTCCTCCTCCTCCTCTCTTCTTCAGTTATTGATCCTCTCTTTACTTCCTAATGTTCAGTATATTTTTCATTTGTCCTGTTTTTTGCTTGCTTTTGCTGTTTTTTTAAATAAGGTTTTTGTGTCATATTTGTCTTATTTTATATAAAGTTGTATTTCATGTTTATTTGTTGTATCTCTTGTACATTTTTTTTGAATGTTTATTGTATTTTTAGTGAATCTTTTGTCTGTTATTTTGTCATATTTGATTCTATATATATTTTATATATTGTATTTTATACTATTTTGTATTTTATGTATATGTATATGTGGACGTCTCAGCTCCAGATGGTTTACCGTGGCGTCCAGCTGCAGGAACACGTGAATCCAGATGTGGTGGCCCAGATGGCGGCGGCTTGTTTTCTCTGCGTTCTGGTTCAGGTGGCGTGATGTGAGCGAGCTATGCGGCGGCTATGAAAGGCGACTCTGCGTGACGAATGCGGTGTTGCTGTTAGCGGCGGCGGCCTCAGCAGCCTCGGCGCGGACCGGGCTCCCGGCTGCAGAGAAAACAAGAGCGTGAAAGAGAAACCTGCTGCAGCCACACGGCTAATCCCCCAGCTCAGAGCCGCCATGTTGATACCATCCACACGTTTGTTTTCAGACACCTGCAGCCACACACACACACACAAAACAAAGGTCGGAGCAGATTCACACACTCTGCTCTTCAGGTTTCTCCCCTGAACTCTGGTCGTCGTTGTTCTGTCTCCGTCATGTTTTGAACTTGTATTATAAGTATTTTATTCTATTTATTGCACACCGCACTTTCTTTCTTTCTCTTCTCTTGGATATGTTTGCCTTTGTTACTGTTTTAATGTATATTATGTACTGTGTATGGATGTTTTACATGTACATGGCAGCTGGTGGGACAAATAAAGTTTATTTGATTTGATTTATTTGATATTTGATTTTGAGTTATTGTATACAATCAGTAAATAAAGACGGTGAAGTCAAAGTTTCTGACGCCTCGTTTCTTTCTGTTCTACAAATCCAAACATCAACACCTTCATGCAGCTGCAGCATCGCCACAAAAACACCAACATCTGGGCTCTGATTGGTCCACACCGGGTGGGCCTTAATGTGATGTAGCCTAATTCTATTTTAGCAAACACCGCACATTCCTCTGTGTTGTTTGTTACTCACTGATCGCAGGTCTGATCCCAGGTCTGCTGTGTGGACGGACGCTGCTCGACGCTGGAGACAAACACAGAGACGACTAAGAGTTAATGAAAGTCACCAGGATGTTGTGGACGTGTACTGCTGCCTTCGAGATTCCAAACTCAGATTTTTCCGACTTCCTACTTCTGCACCGTGCAGAACCAAGTCACTGTCAACGGTAAAACATCAATTAAAATACATTTTAAATGACAAAATACATTAAAATGTTCTTTTTTTAAATTGTTTTTGTGTCCTTTGTAGGTATTTTTTTGCCTTAGCATAGTGTTGTCACGATACCAAAAGTATCGAAAAGTATTGAAAAACAACATGTTTTTCAATACTTTTCGATACTTTTCCAAATAAAAAGAGAACACAAAAAATGTCATTATTGACTTTATTTTAATAGAAAATCTTAGAACTATAACATATGCATTAGTAAATAATCAGTAAATCAATAAACAATCACTGCTGAAAATTGAAATTTCCATCGATATTAATCTGAACTCTTCCTAAGTTAAAACATTCTGTTTAAAAATGAATATCAACTTGTTTTATTTGCATTAGCCTATTTTAGGTCTGAAAACACTGCATCTTTTTTTGTTATTTTGACCAGTTGTAATTTTTGGGAGAAATTGTTATCAGTAGTTTATAGAATGAAACACAAACGTTTATTTTACTCAAACACACACCTATCGTTTCCTATAATAGACCAATGTGTGGTGCAGCCACAGAATCAAGACTAAGCCACAAATTGACTCAGCCTTTTTTTTTTTTTTTACCATCAACGCGATATTGTTCTGTTAATTCATCTCCGCGTAGCGCTCTTTCTCTGTGTTCACACCATAGACTATATGGTTCACTCAGAGAGAGCATGCAGCCAGTGGTGCGTGGTAAAAACTAAACTTATCAACCAGCAGCGTTTGCATTAAGTAACGAGTCTGTAGCGGCCATCTCTCTCGCGCGCTGGCGCACACACACAGACACACACTCAAACACGGCGCATGGACAGGTGGTGGCGCTGTAACGGTAATAAAAACAACACCTTGCGTTTGTGACTCACTCGCCTCGGCTCAAATTACAATGCAGCGGCGACTTCACGTGGCGATGTCACCGCTGCCGGCGGCGCAAAATGCAAGTACCGGTCCCATCTAAGTGCAGTACAGTACCGTTTTAAATGCCTCAGTACCCCGGTACCACTCTAGTACCGGTATACCCAACAATCCTACCTTAGCTACATGAAGTACTTTGAATGCAAAGTTTGTCCCGGTCCAACATGTTTTTGTTTTTTCTGCTGTGGCGCGTTGGAAATCAGAGTTTTTATCTGAGAGAATCAGAGTTACTGAACCAACACCAAAGAAGAAACTAAGTAAATGTGCTGAGTTTGGTCCTGGAAATCTCCTTGGATGTGGCGTTTAAGGAGCAGTGGGAACTCTGAACGTTCAGTAAAGTTAATAATCATCAGTTCAGACACTTTTATCTCGTCCTGAAGTCGTCTTCTCTGGAGACACTTGAACTTTAAGTCGTGTGTGACTTTAGCGACCTCGTCTTCGTCCTCATCCTCTCCGTCTTGCTCTGTGTGTGTGTGTGTGTGTGTGTGTGTGTGTGTGTGTGTGTGTGTGTGTGTGTGTGTGTGTGTGTGTGTGTGTGTGTGTGTGTGTGTGTGTGTGTGTGTGTGTGGATGTAAGGAGGTCAGGCAACAGATTGAGACGTGTCCTCAGAGGTCAGTGGACGGGTGGAGCCACAGGTAACTCAGTCAAGCTGCTAATGAAATGAAGCTCGCCTCTGGGCCGCAGGCGACGGCGAGCTGCCAACTCTCCTACGTCAGACCTGAGGAGAAGAGATGACGCCATCCTGGTTTTTAACCCTCCTCTTGTCCTCATGGGTCAAGGAAGGAAGGAAGGGAGGAAGAAGGGAAGGAAGGAAGGACAAAGGGAAAGATGGGAGGAAAGAAGGAAGGGAAAATAGATGGAGGGAGGGAACAGTGGGTCAATTGGGTCAAAAAGGAAGGAAGTAGTAAGGACGAAGGAAAGGAAAGAAGGAAGGGGAAAAGGAAGGAAAGAAAGATGGAAGGAGGGAACCGATTGGGTAAACTGGATCAAAAAGGAAGGAAGAAGTAAGGACGAAGGGAGCGAAGGAAGGAAGGAAGGAAAGAAAGATGGAGGGAGGGAACAGATTAGGAGAAGGATGGACGAAGGGAAAGAAGGGAGGAAGGAAGGAAAGAAGGAAGAGAAAAAGGATTGTGAAAAGAAGGAAGGGACAAGGAAGGAAAGGAAGATGGAGGGCGGGAACGTGCATGTCCGTCCTCCTGAACCTGAATAACCTCCTCCTCCTCCAGAGCCGGCGCGCTGACAGGTGAAGTGTTTATCCGGGGAGAGCCGGCGAGGAGACGGAGTCAAAGCTTCCTATCTTGTTTGAGTCGCTACGGGAACAAAGGCCATTGAGGAGCTGACAAGCTGCTGCATGGCCCGGCCCGGCCCGGCCAGGAAGAGTGGTTGTAGCGATTGAAAGTGAGACAAACGCAGCCAGGGAAGAAAAGAAAAGAGAAGACGTGTGTATCTGAGCTCCTTTTAAACACCATCTCTGCCCCGGCGCTCTCACGCTGACCCGCTGAGGGCCGAGGCCGAGGCCGCCGCCGCCACCGTGGCGCTGGCCTTTCACAGCCACAGACTTCTGCCACGGTGGCTGCTCCAACTATCTGATAGCCTTTCTCCTTTTACACGCCGGCCCGCTCCTTTATCAGCATCGCCATCGCCATGGAGACAAAGTGCCCTCACCGGCCTCACCTGACCCGACCCCACCGCCGTCTGCTCGCTACAGAGTTAAAACACACCTTTTTAGCTTGGCTTTCGATTAGATTTTACTGATAGGTTTCACTATTTTATTAGTTTTCCTATCCTTTTATTGCATTTATCGATTTTTACTGTTTATTAAATTTTTTATTATTATTTTATTTTATTTTGTATTCATTTTTACTTTTAATCTTTTTAGTCTTAGCATATTTATGGTATAACTTTAGTTATTTTTTATCATTTCATTTAATTATTTGGTTTTATCCAGTCCCTGGTGTTTCCTCACGGCAAACTGTAGAGTAAAGATAGCGCTTCAGTTGCCTTCTTTTAAGCTTTATAACTGAGTGTGTGCGGGTGTGTGTCAACACCTCAGAACAAGACCTCACCCGTCACCTCTCACCTGTCAGCTGTCATGGAAACGGATTAAAAGCTTGTTATCGACCACAGAGACGCCAAATAAAAGTCCAGGCTGCTTCCTGTTCTGCAAACACCTGTTGTCCTCCTGGGTCAAGGAAGGAAGGGCGAAGGGAAAGAAGGAAGAAAGGTAGGAAGGGCGAAGGGAAAGAAGGAAGAAAGGTAGGAAGGGTGAAGGGAAAGAAGGAAGGAAGGGCGAAGGGAAAGAAGGAAGAAAGGTAGGAAGGACGAAGGCAAAGAAGGAAGGAAGGACAAAGGGAAAGATGAAGGAAGGGGAAAAGGAAGGAAAGATAGATGGAAGGAGGGAAAAGAATCATTCAAGGAAGGAAGAAGAAGGAAGGAAGAAAGGAAAGAAGGAAGGAAAGAAAGATGGAGGGAGGGAACGGAATCATTCAAGGAAGGAAGAAGAAGGAAAGAAGGAAGGAAAGAAAGATGGAGGGAGGGAACAGAATCATTCAAGGAAGGAAGAAGAAGGAAGGAAGAAGGGAAAAAGGAAGGACAATGAGGAGTTTTAGAAAGCAAAGTGTTTTCACTACATTTCCCATGAGCCTCTGTGCGCGCGGTGAAATTCTTGGACTGGCGCAAGACGGACGAAAATGAAAACATTTGCCAAGAATGCATTGATCAAGAATGAAAGTCGGAGGTTGGAAGACGATCAGATAGCGTCGTAGTTCCGACCCGCCGGGCAGAGTCCGGGAAACTAGGAAACTAGGAAATGCTGGGCGAGTCGACCACTAAATAATAATAACAAAATAACTATAAAGACAAAACATTATATTTATCTAAATGGAGCCATTAACAAGTGGTAACGTAGATTCATCCACATTAATATGAGACTCTGTTAGAACCAAATACAAACTCCTTGGTGGCTCTTGAAACTTTGAACACAGTTTCTCTTCTGTGTCTTTCTTATC
The DNA here is from genome assembly GCF_905171665.1 of Trachurus trachurus. Classification (NCBI taxonomy): domain Eukaryota; kingdom Metazoa; phylum Chordata; class Actinopteri; order Carangiformes; family Carangidae; genus Trachurus; species Trachurus trachurus. The sequence continues at coordinate 920,034 of NC_139914.1, forward strand.
TCCTCAAAAAAGTGCAGGTTGAATATCCAAACCATCAAAGCCACTCACATTACACATCAGCTATGAACTACTAACATAAATTATAACAACAAAAACATGTCCATCATACCAGTTCCATTTCTAAAAGGTGCACATAAATGCAAATATAAAACAGAACAGGAAAGATCCTGTTCAAAGCAGAACTATGCAGGATTTGGGCTGTAATTATTGTGGCTCAGAGACACTGTGATGGTAGAGTGACCTATTATGAGGTGAATGGGGTCTAGGCCAATGCGCCCCCCCCCACCATTCCAACATAAAAACAGCTCTCTCTGTATCTTCTGAAATAAAAGCTGCTTGGCTTCGTCATTATAATGGGCAATGAAACAAGAAATAAAGTTCATCCTCAACCACATTCAGAGTTAAACCGACCGACTTCTTAATGCACTAATATTGATTTAATACATTAACAACAACCTCTGGATTAAAGGTCTCCAACTGACTTCATCTCCACCTTGGTTCTTCTTCCTGCTGCTGCTCACACACCACAAACAGACTTTACACAACAATAAAAACCCTGAGGTGTCACAGGTCAACCCGACCTCGACCCCTCCTCCTCCTCCTCCTCCTCCTCAGCAGGTAGATCATTATCAGGTCAGGTTAGTTTGACCTTGAATTAGCCGTGACATTCCCACCTGAGTTCACACACAGGTGAAGGAGAGAGAAACACACTGAGGCCGTGGCTGCTCGCTGTGTGTTTTGGCCCCTGCGGCGCTCCGTAGACACACACACTGATGACAGATTCACCACACCAAGACACAGCCAAACCACAACTATGGAGCTGAGTGCGCCGAGACACACAGTTCGATTCCCCTCAGTAATTATCCAGGACTGGAGGAGATTCAACAACGTCAACGTGACGGAGACGAGAGGAGAGGAGGGAATAACGCAGAGAGAGACGGAAAGTTAGAAAGAGTGGAATAAACAAGGAGGAGGAGGAGGAGGAGGAAGGAAGAAGAAGGAAGGAAGAAGGGAAAGAAGGAAGGAAGGAAGGAAGGAGGGAAGGACAAAGGGAAAGATGGGAGGAAAGAAGGAAGGGAAAATAGAAGGAGGGAGGGAACATTGGGTCAATTGGGTCAAAAAGGAAGGAAGTAGTAAGGACGAAGGGAGGGAAGGAAGGAAGGAAGGAAGGAAGGAAGGGAAACATATTGTGGAAAGAAGAAAGGGGAAAAGGAAGGAAAGAAAGATGGAAGGAGGGCAAAGATTCGTTCAAGGAAGGAAGAAGAAGGAAGGAAGAAGGGAAGGAAGGAAGGAAGGAAGGAAGGAAGGAAGGAAGGAAGGAAGGAAGGAAGGAAGGAAGGAAGGAAGGAAGGAAGGAAGGAAGGAAGGAAGGAAGGGAGGGGAAAAGGATTGTGGAAAGAAGGAAGGGAAAAGGAAGGAAAGAAAGAAGGAGGGAGGGAACATTGGGTCAATTGGGTCAAAAAGGAAGGAAGTAGTAAGGACGAAGGAAAGGAAGGAAGGAAGGAAGGAAGGGAAACAGATAGTGGAAAGAAGGAAGGGGAAAAGGAAGGAAAGAAAAATGGAAGGAGTAATTATCCAGGACTGGAGGAGATTCAACAACATCAACGTGACGATGGTGTGATGGAGACGAGATGAGGGAATAACGCAGAGAGATGAGGTGGTGCAGAGAGAGACGGAAAGTTAGGAAGAGTGGAGTCAACAAGGAGGAGGAGGAGGAGGAGGAGGAGGAGGAGATGATAAGGAGCAGCAGTGGAGGTCGGTGGGGATAAACGCTGGTCTGGGTTCAGTTTTCTTCTCGTGGGAAGCTGCAGCAGAACCAGTCGCCGTGTGAGAACCCGGCGCTGCGAGACAAAACATCCGTGACGCACAGAGTTAAGTTATCTCAAGGACGGAGAGAGAGAGGAGAGCAGACAGGACGCTGTCAAAATAAAAGCACGTCTCCATCCATGAATGAACCAACAAATGGATGAATGAATATTTATGTTCGTGTCACGCCACCATTCTGGTCCATCCCATATGAGATTACAAGACACATTTCCCCACTGTGGGACAAATAAAGGAATCTTAATCTTAATTTTAATTTCAGAAACTAGACAGTCCTTCCTGTTGATACCCACCACACAAGTGTGACACATAAAAAAACAACTTCAGATTACTTTCAGTTCTCATCTGTACATCGCTCTTCGTCTCATTGCCCAAGCCTTTTCAAGAAATAAAGAAAGTGCAAATATTTTAAACTGAAAAAGATGTTTTATCTTCTCAGCATCGTCCAACCACACAGATTCAGATCGGCATTTATTCCTATTATTTGTGCAACATGTGAACACAGGGATGAGACTTCTGAGGTCAGGGAAAACATGAAGCTTTAAAACTCCTTGATGTGAACTTCTGCAGGAAACTATAAGACACCAGGTGAGCTCTGCACGGCTGCAGCCGATTGGTCGGATTTAACGTCGGCAAACAAGACATGAAAGACGCCGTAAAAGAGCCGATGAATGGATCATCTATCACAGGAGTTTACTGCGCCCTCGTTTTTATCGTCCGCCGTCTGTCCATGTGTGTGTGTGTGTGTGTGTGTGTGTGTGTGTGTGTGTGTGTGGACAGAACAGGGTTAATCACACACACTCACACACACACACACACTAATTGGCAGAGCCGGCGCCGTTCCCATGACCCCGCTCCACCCGTTATTAGCCGTATTGTTCTGGAAAGCAGAATTATCATATAGGCTGCAAAAACACCACAATTAGTACAATCTGACAGAAAATAAATGGCACAGCAGGCCAGAGGACCCTCGGCTGAACTCTGCTCTACACACAGACACACAACGCTACACAGCGCTACACAACGCTACACAACCCTACACAACACAACTGAATCACTGCCTTCAACAGACCGAGAGAAGAAGAACAAACTCAAACTGGAGCAGATTCATCTGACTCTGAACTGCGGAGCTGACAAACCTGTTAAAGGGATAGTTCAACATTTAGTCAAATTGGCCCATCACCATAATCCCTATAGTCATAGCAGTAGGTTCGTTACCTTTAATTGTCAGTGCAAGCTTTTTTTAGAACTCATCAAATACACAATCCAACAACTCCACAACGCTCTGGTGGACAAGTTGTGACCTGCACATTCACCACGCTATGAGATAATAACACAACGTTACCAGACAGAGTTGTTTTAGAGGGAAATACAGAGACTGATGATGAAAAACTGTCCCTGAAGGCAACGTGCATCAGCGGTTTTGCATGAATTTCCCTCTAAAACTACTGGTACTGTCTGGTAACGTTGTGTTATTATCTCATAGCGTGGTGAATGTGCAGGTCACAACTTGTCCACCAGAGCGTTTTGGAGTTGTTGGATTGTGTATTTGATGAGTTTGATGAGGGAAACCAAGAAATCCCATGAGCCTCCGTAGCGTAGCTCTGAGCAGCTCACGGCTCTGCTCCGCCGTTCTATAAATAGCTTGCACCGACAATTAAAGGTAACGAACCTACTGCTATGACTATTGGGATTATGGTAATTTGACTAAATGTTGAACTATCCCTTTAAATATGGGATGGTTACCTTCACAGGACGACAGGTTGGTCATAGCCTTATCGTGTCCCCAGAATCACTGCTGAGAAATCGTCAAAAGGAAGTTCTGTCCTCTTTGCACCTGTCTGAACACACCTGTCCTCAGTCACACTAGAGCAGACCCAGGATCAGCTCCGTCCTCCTCCTCCTCCTCCTCCTCCTCCTATCCAGGGCAACCTGAAAGCATGCATAGCTAACGCCTTTGTCTGCGGCCCCGAGGACCTGAGGACCTCTTTGGCATCGCACCCCGATCCTCTATCCTACTCTTCTTTTTGTGTGTGTGTGTGTGTGTTTTGTTTTTGTGGTACAAAGCTGACATTGATGATATGAAGTGTCTTCTCGGGCCGGGGGGGGGGGGGGGGGGGGGGGGGGGGGGGGGGGCAGTTAAAATTCATTTTAAACTGTTTGTACCCGGGGCAAAACAATGGGGCGACGGTCACGCCTGTTATCTGCTGATTTATTAGAGGCACGCAGAGAGAAAGAAGCGGCAGCCATGCAGCGCTGACAGTTTGGAGAGGAGAGGGCAAAGGGAGATGGGAGGAGGAGGAGGAGGAGGAGGAGGAGGAGGAGGAGGAGGGGGGGAATAGATGCACTTAAAAACCACTTCTTTCACCGTTACTCCTCAGGCCTTCGTCAGCGGGACAAAGATCCGGCCCTCGCTGCACACAGCTCAGCTTTGTGTTGGGAAAACGCCAATTTCCATAAGCGATTGGAGGGACAATGTCATAAACAGGCGTGCACGCAGGGGGACAATGAGCGCCGGGACAAAGGACTGTCCTGATTGTCTCTCCTCCTCATCGTAGTGGGCATTCCTTCTGTTACAGCACACACACACACACACACACACACATCTGATCACACACACACACACCAAACTCCGACGCTGCTACTCGGCACGGAAGTCACAGGAAGCTGAGGCCGCCACATCCAAGATGGCCGCCCGAGGACGTGTTCCACCACAACGTCTAGAACGTACAACACTGGAAACAGTTTATGGTTTGCTCTGTTTAAGGTTAAGTTAAGGTTTATTTAAGGTTTAGTTAAGGTTTGATCTGGGGTTTAGCTTTGGGTTAATTAAGATTTAGTTATGGTTAATTTAGTCAAGGTTTAAGGTTTGTTTAAGGTTTTCTTAAAGTTTGGTTTGATCTATTTAAGGTTTATCTGAGGTTGAGTTAAGGTTTAATTAAGGTTTAGTTAAAGGTATAATACGTAGGAATTCCCCCATCTAGCGGTGCGGTTGCATATCTGAATGTATTCTTGATGTTGCATTCAGGTGAAATGGGGCAGACGTCAGACAGACAACAGAAGCTGCATGTAACAGGATAAACAAGTGGTCCGCCAGCACGAGGCAAAACAATACAGGCGTGACAATATGTTGTCATGGTGATGTGGTATTGTTTTACCGTCTTTCTCTGGTGGAGTAAAATGACATCCGGTTGGCTTGCCGACGGCCGGTTGCCTGACTGCACCTGAATGCAACACCAGTGCCTCCGTCCTTCCTCACACTACACAGTGGTGACAGTTTTAACAGGCCGAGCCCACAGCTCTGCTGAGTTTCTATGGTTACCTACAGTCACGCTGCCACTCAACGCAAAAAATGGCGATGCAACATGGCCGCCTCGGTTCGGTGCGTCGCCCACTTATGTATTTGTAACGACTTGTAACAACTCATTCTAAGGTACCAGAAAGCTTTCATTGGTATGCAGTTGTGATTCACCTTCAGTGAAATACAGATTTATGAAAGACATGTTTGATTTTTGATAATAAAAAGCCAAATAAGTTACAAACTGGGGCTTTAAGGTTTGATCTGGAGTTTAGCTTTGGGTTAGTAGTTAGGTTTAGTTTATCTGAGGATTACTTAAAGGGACAACGAGGAGTTTCTATTCGGTTATAAAAAAGTCTCACGTTAATGTGGATGAATCTCCGCTACCCACACTTGTTAATGGGCCCATTTTCGATAAATATATCGTTCTGTCTCTATCGTTATTTTGTTATTATTAGTCGTGGCGGAGATGCTGGTCGAGCCGACCAGCGTTTTTTACTTTCGGTTTCGCAACGAGTCATAAGAATAACGCAGCTGAATCGCCGTTTATGGTCGGAACTCCGACGGTATGTGAACCTCTTTGAACCTCTGACTTTAATTCTTGATGAATGAAAACATGAGTCCGTCTTGCGCCGGTCAAAAGAATTTTACAGTGCGTGCGGAGGCTCATAAATGTAGTGTGAAAACGCTTCGCTTTTCCAAAACTCCTCGTTGTCCCTTTAAGGTTTATTTAAGGTTGATCTGAGGCTTAGTTAAAGTTTATTTAAGGTTTAATTGGGGATTAGTTAAGGTTTATTTAAGGTTGATCTGAGGCTTAGTTCAGGTTGAATTCGGGTTCAGTTAAGGTTTACCTAAAGTTTGGTTTGGTCTATTTAAGGTTTATCTGAGGTTTAGTTCAGGTTTATTTAAGGCTTAGTTAAGGTTGAGTTCAGGTTTAGGATCAGCTTAGACCAGGAGCTGTGACTGTGAGTGTCTTTGTTTCTGCCACTGGAGGATTCTGGGAAATTGAGTTTTTTGTCCTGAAACACCTGAAGTTTTTGTGTTTTTCTTTCTCTCAGTCTCTTAAACCAGACGAGCTGCTGCTGCTGTGATGTCACAGAGGAAGAGGAGGAGGAGGAGGAAGAGGAGGCTAACTGAGGACACTGACGAAGAGTGAACCACAGTGCACACAAACACACACACACACACTCAAATTCACTGGGTTTGCAGCCCTGACACTCCCTCATGGCACATTCATGGGGCATTAACACACAAACACACACATGCTTACTACACACTCTAGTACTTCCTCCCTCTCTTGGGTACACACACACACACACACACACACACACACACACACACACACACACACACACACACACACACACACACACACACACACACACACACACACACACACACACACACACACACACACACACGCCCCCCGCTGTGCTTCACACTGCAGCTCAGTGATGCTGTGAGATGGGACATCGCATGACTGGGAGCACAATAATGTGTGTGTGTGTGTTTGAGGTCTTTCTTTTAATGTACTCCTGCACACACACACACACACACACACACACACACACACACACACACACACACACACACACACACACACACACACACACACACACACACACACACACACACACACACACACACACACACACACACCCCCGTCAGTGAGTGGCCCCCTGCTGGGTTCCTATCAGCGTCAGCAGTGAATCTGTTCGTTCAAGCAGCAGCAAAAACCTCAAAACCTCAAAAACCTCCACCGACCCCCCCACAATAACCTGCATCTCATTACTGACGCATGCACTCCCAGCGCTCCCACTGCTCCCACTATTCCTGCTCTCCTGCAGCTCTTCTTCCAGTTCTCCAAGTATTCCTGCTCTCCTGCAGCTCTTCTTCCAGTGCTCCCAGTATTCCTGCTCTCCCAATGCTCTTATCTCTCAGCTCTTCTCCCACTGCTCCCAATTCTTCTCCCAGCTCTCCCAGTTCATCTCCCAGTGCTCCCAGTATTCCTGATCTCCCAATGCTCCTAGTCTCTCAGCTCTTCTCAGTTCTCCAGTTCTCGCAGTGTTCCCAGTGCTCCTACTCTCCCAGTTCTCCCTGTTCTTCTCCCAGTATTCCTGCTCTCACAATGCTCCTACTCTCCCAGCTCTTCTCCCAGTTTTCTCCGTTCTTCCTCCAGCTCTTCTCCCAGTTCTCTCAGCTCTTCGCCCATTCTCCTGCTCTCCCAATGCTCCTACTCGCCAGCTCTTCTCCCAGTGTTCCCAGTGCTCCTGCTCCCCGGCGCGGAGCGAGGATGTCGGTCCAGCTCCTCTTTCAGATGTAATGTTTCCTGACAGCTGACAAAGGCAGTGTTAACACGGAGGCGTTCGGCTCAAACTAATTCCTGCCTTTGTGGAGATGGAGCTCCGGCCAAGTGCAACATGTTGTCCAGAGCTCCATGTGTGTGTGTGTGTGTGTGTGTGTGTTGTTTCATTGTAGCTGGTTCTGGTTCTGACTAAAGAATCTGTCTGGACTCATCAGACCAAAGTTTGGACTCAAGTCAAATGAGATGATTCGTAAGTCGTAAGGGACACAGACAAGGAGACAAGGAAAAGGACACGCAGAGACAAGGAGACAAGACTGAGGAGACACAGACAAGGAGACAAAGATAAGGAGAGACAGACAAATAGATAAGGATGAAGAGACACAAACAAGGAGACAAGAGAGAGGAAACACAGACAAGGAGTTGAGGATGAAGAGACACAAAGACGAGAACGAGGAGACATGGATGAGGAGACGAGGACGAGGACGAGGAGACAAGAAAGAGGAAACACAGACAAGGACGAGGACGAGGAGACCAGGTAGCTGTTGATGCAGCAGGTTCCACATGAGGAGCTGACAGGTTATTACCCCCCCCCCACGTCTCTTCGCCCCCCCCCTCCCCCTCAGGCCTGGACGGACAATAGCGGGACGGCGGGCGCTGACAGGTGCGTCAGGTGTGTGGACGTCAGGGATGAGAGGACGCCTGCAGCTCTGGCGTCACGCTGCCGACTCCGCCGTATCGCCTTTCATACGCCGCCACGGAGACGGGGACGAGGCGGCGGCGGCGGTTTGACAGCGAACGCCACGCTCCACCTGCCAGCAGGACCAGGACCAGGACGAGGACCAGGACGGTGTGCCAGATACTGATGCGTGAAAATGACGAGTTGGCCTCAAACACAACACGACATGTAGCTCTGTTCTCCTGAATGATGCATTCACTGTCCTGGACTTTGATGGTTAATCCCACAACTGTATTTATATATTGTGTGAAATAAAGTTTCTTCTCTTTTCTTTATTCATCATTAGTTGAGTTTTGTGTATTTGTGATGTCATGATTATACATTTTTCTTGTCCGAAAAATAATCAAAGTATCACAGTTAATATGCATGAATTAATTTCACAACACTATGAATGTGTAAAATCAATTATGGTCAAAATATAATGACATACAAAAACATTTTAAGTATCTATCAATATATTAATCCCCCAGGGGAAACGTTTGAAATATTCAAGTCATTAATTGTCATCTAGACCAAATGTTTAAGTTTGTTTTAATCGTTTTTTGTTTTTTTTATTGCAAATGACACGATAATATTTAAATTCCTACCAGTTCAGTGTTACGTTAAAGTCCAACATGCAGCTGTTGTGTAACTTTGTTTCCGTTCATGTGAGTTGCGTTGATCTGCCTCTGTGGTTCTGACATCATCTCTTTTTGGAAAGTGAAGGTAAATACAAATCTTTATGATTAATCAATTATGGCGTTTAATACCGTGATTAATTGTAAATAAGTAATTGTGGCGTTTTACAGAAGAATATTTTTACACCTTATTTCCTGTGTTATTTCATATTTGTGGAAACTGAAGCGACGTGGAGCTCTGAGCGGCGTGGGTGGCGTTCCTCAGCGCTGATAATGAAATAATTGGCTGTAATAGATGGGAGGTATTGGGGCGGGGGGGGGGCTTAACACCCCGAGCACAATTAGTGTGTAAAGGCGGAGATGAGGAGCAAATAATGGCGAGCCTTTCTTTGTCTGCGCGGCGCTGCTCCGTGGATGTGGATGAAGTGACCTGGAAAAGCACAACGGCAACTTTTGCCTCTTGAGTCGCAGCGGAAAAACAAAGGAGGCTTTCAGAGGGCGCCGTGATGTCATCGCCATCAACAACCTGCCTGTTGTCTTCCTCATTAGGAGCACACGCACACACACGGTGTTCCCAGCGTTCCCAGATAAGGAAGCTCCAGTGGAGCTGATACGGAGCTTTAAAACCTGGACCTGTGATCCAGAACCTGAGCCACAGTCACACTGTTCAACTGTTGAAGCCTCAGATCCGTTTATTTCATCTCTTCAGTCCTGAATTTGACCAATAAATAATAAATATATATAAATATATAATGTAATAATATATATCTCATATTTTAATCATCTTGCTGTGAAGAACTTGTTAAGGTTTCATCTACAGGTCGTTAATTACGTGATAATGAAATAACAGTCAATTTCATACGTGTTCTTCATAAAGGTGAAAGTTTACACATGCTTCTCATGCTTTGACCATTATTTCTTGGCAATTTCTAGACATTATGACGCAATTAATTGTTTTCTTGACATTATGACGCAATTAATTGTTATTTCTACATATTATGATGCAAATAATTGTTATTTCTTGAATATTTGTAGACATTATGACGCAATTAATTGTTACTTCTTGATATTACGACAAAATGACTTGTTATTTCTTGGCTACTTCTTAACCCTTGTTAAACTGATTAACAGTCTGATGTTTCTTCGAGTCAAAAACGACGGTGATGTTAAAAGGAATTCACATTAATGAGTTTATTATTGTATTATTATTGATGAAGCCAATAAATACTGGGTGTTAAAAACAAGTAAAGACTCTGACTCCACTCTTATTTGAACTCATATTTGAAATCCAGACCGTTGAAGTGGAGCAGCTCTCTGTGTTTTGTTCCAGTGGAAGCTGAAGTTCAGAGTCTGACTGTGAGCTCAGGAACCAGAGTCGACCTGTGTGTAGTTGTTGTTGTGTAGTAAACTGTAGCCAAATGTCCATTAACACAACATGAGCTGAAACACGGTGATGATGCGTCAGAACAAAGACGACAAACCAACAAACACACAAACACACGTTGCAGTTGCGTGTTGAATTGTGGGAAACTGGGCCGACAAAGTCAAATTCCTCCGAGCCGGGAGTTTGAATTATCATAATTGGAGGCCGCGGTGGAGGAGGAGGAGGAGGGAGGAGGGGGAGGGGGGAGACTTGGCAGCCAGTTCAAAATGTGATATTATGAAGTGAGCGCACAAACAAAAGAGGAGATGTGTCCAGATCTGGCATCAGTTTCTTCTCCTTCTTCTTTTTCTTTGTTGTCAATTTTCTTTTTGAAGAGATGAGAGAAGACAGGCGGCTCTCATTTCTACTCAGTACTAACCTCTTTCCAATTAAAATAAGACTCATTGCCTAAACATTTACTTTTACTACTTCTCACTTGTTTCAAACTAATTTTCACTTAAAGGACAATTCTGGGCAAATTCAACTCGGGGGTCAACTCTTGACTTGCTTCAAGTAATAAAAACTTCTGGGTGCATGTTTGAGTCGCCACCTGACGCTGTCTGTGGAAAAAAATGTACACTTGAAGCAAGTCAAGAGTTGATATTCCTGTGTTTATGACACAAACGGGAGCTTCCGACTGCACCTGAACACACCGAGCGTCAACTTGGGTCTCGACTCCGGGAGACTTTGAATTAGATCTAGTTTTACAAACATGTCGGCTTGCTGGAAGTAAATAAACTTCTGGGTGCATGTTTGAGTCGCCATCTGACGCTGTCTGTGGCTTTGAGGGATGTAAACAGCCTCAGCAGCAGAACTTCAATCCGCTCCCATTCATCGCACAACTACCGCTAAACAGGAGACATTAAACTGAACATCTTCAGATTCCTTCTGTTAGACCTAAAATGTCAGGAAAATACAGCCCCGAGTTGAATTTGCCCGGAATTGTCCTTTAAAATAAGTAGAAAAATCTGCCAGTGAAAGCAAGTTTTTTGTGCTTGTAATAAGGAAGAAAAACTTGCTCCACTATCAGATTTTTCTACTTATTCCAAGTGAAAATCTGCTTGAAAGAAGTAAAAAGTGTCTAAAAATAAACTACTCCTAACGTGATGAGTCTTATTTTAAGTAGAATGAGATTGTTTCGACTAGAAATAAGACAAATGTTCTTGGTAAGAGTTTGAGTTTTTGCAGCGTGACCATGAAACCACAGCGTTGTTTGATCCGGACGAGGAGGCCGAGGAGGATGACCGACCACAGATCTGTCATCGGAGTCCGAGTCTTTGTTGTGGAAGCAGAGGAACCTCAGTGACACACACACACATACACGCAAACATACACACACACACACTGCGGACCCAGAGTGTGTTTTTTAGGGCAGGATCACACCAACACATGTTCAAGCTGGGAGGAAACCCGGGGATTTGAGGAACCATCTGTTAACCAAAGCCTTGGGGAAGCACACTAGGATCATCTTAGGATATTGTTCTCCCCAGGTGGGAATGGCAGCGGCTCCGCGGGGCCCCTCGGGGTCGGAGAGGGGGGAAAAGGGAGGGAAACGGGGAGCTTAAGGAGCCGTAATCTCATTTTCATTCATAACACCCGGGCGCTCCAGGTCGGAGAAGGAAAGGAAACCCCGGCGACGCAGCATCTCAGACGCTGCGAGGAGGTTGCGTAACGTCTCGGACCAGAGCGGGTCAGAACCGGATCTGAGTCGGAGTCTGAGTCTTTGAAATCAACTCCACGGGCAGAAACAACAGGATTAGCTCCGTGTGCAGCCTCATCATCGGACAGGAAGGAGCAGCGGCAGCCGCCCGTTAACAAACACCCTCCTCCTCTATCACCTGGACAAACTCCCAGCAGGTCCCTGAACGCATCGTCCCATCAGTTCACACTGGTTTTAAAATGTGTGTTAATGTTAAAACAGTTCATCCAGTGGAAGATGAAATGATCTCCAAAAGACATAAAGTTACACATGAAACACTCTTTTATCAATATTTTCATCAATATCAGTGTATTATTTTAGTTTTCTACAGTTTCAGAGTGAAAAGGGAAACAAAGCAGCTATGGCACAAGTTATTTCTTGAGTATAAAGAAAAATGGGCTAATGATATCTGGTTTAAACTAAAGCTCAGAACCTATTGCCAGTTGAAAAATGTATATTGTTCAGAACCCTATGTGACTTTGCCACTGGATAGATCCAAGAGATCTTTATGTGGCCAGTTGAGGGCTGGATTCTCCCTCTGGCAGTAGAAGTAGGAAGGTTTAACTCAGTACCTGAGGAGGGAAGACTATGCTCATTATGTAATCTAAATGTAATCGAGGATGAACTGCATCTTGTGTTTCATTGTCCGTTATATGACGAAGCCAGGCAGTTTTTGTTTCAGAAAATGCAAAATGTGAAGCCGGAGTTGTTTTGGGCTGATGATGATGAGGTAAAGTTGGAATGGTTCTTCTGAAAAGAAGTCCCTGGTCAAAAAGAAAAAGTGAATTATTGATGTGAATTCCATGTGGTTTTTGTTTTGTCTGTGCTCTCATGATTTTGTTTGTTGTCTAAATATGAAATGTGTCTTGTAAGCCGCTATAGGCTGGCCGCCTTAATTGGTGCATGACACTTAGGCTAAATAAATATAAATTCAATTCCATTCAGCAGCCTGTAAAAGAATGGGAAACCCAGGAGACTTCAGCTTTCAGATAACTTTGACCAAGGTATCAGACAAGAGATTTACTATTTGGGGGGCTACTAGCTACTAACTATGCAGGGGGGGACAGACCATTTTTGAACATGGAAAAGATGGAAATGAAATATATTTATATATAGTTTGAATGTTTAATTTTATGTCTTTTGGAGATCATTTCATCTTCCACTTGATGAACTGTTCACATTAACAGACATTTGGACCGGAGGGGGGGGGCAGGTGAACTTTTGCATGACATCACTGTATGATCTGATCCAGATGAGTGACATCATAGGACGAATAATATGATTTACAGAGTCGCACTCAAACGTGACACGAGGCCGACGGAGCCGCTTCTGTTGTTCAGGTCAGTTTATCTTCATCAGTCTCTTCAGATCCACTTTCTGCAGCTGGGAATCGAACCTGGTTTGCGGCGGCCCAGTGGCGGTGGCGGCGTGGTGGTGCAGTGGTGCAGCATTGGTTAACTTAACGATCTCCTAAAAAGCGGCTTGAGCTCAGTTAGGAGCATTATGGATTAGTTACAGTCTGCAGGCCGCAATAATTACCACAACAAACAAGAGGCCGCTAAGCCGGCCACTTTACTGCTGCCAGGACTTTACTCCTCCTGCTCCTCCTCCTCCTCCTCCTCCTTCCATCCTCATCCTAATCCTGCTCCTCCTCCTCCTGCTCCTGCTCCTCCTCCTCCTCCTCCTCCTCCTCCTGCTCCTCCTCCTCCTTCATCTTCCCCTTCTTATTCCTGAATCCTTATTCTCCCTCTCTTGTTTTACATCTTCCTCCTCCTTTTTATTCACCTCATCATGTCCTCTTCCTTTCACCTCCTCCTCCTCCTCCTGCTCCTCCTCCTCCTCTCTCCTCCTCCTCCTCCTTCCTCTGGAGGAGGAACAGATTGTTGATGCTTGTTGACCTGTCAAAGCAGCAGAATTGTGGCACAGGATTGAAAATCTAAATCTGCATTAGAGGCTTTTGTTGGGCCTGAGGCGACTCGCTCTGCACGAAGGGTCTTTATCTCACCGTGGAGAGGAGGGGACGACACACACACACACACACACACACACACACACACACACACACACACACACACACACACACACACACACACACACACACACACACACACACTACTACACACAGACACACACACTGCTACACACTACGACGACATTCAAAGCCGACACAAAGTCAATGCAATGTCAGCGTCGCTCAGTTGTTCCCAGTTTCAAGGTGAATTTATCAAGAGTCCAGTTCCTTTAATGTCACAGCAGGAAAAACAATAGGTGGTGCGTTCAAGGACCCTCCGACTTCTGAGAGCCAAGTTGAAGGATCGGGAAATAAAATAAATGCAAACATCAATGAGATCATTTGAAAAGTTGTGTTAAAGTGTGAGAACATTGTGTTTTTATTATATATATGTATTATATAATATTATTAAAGCCACCGTATGGATTTAATCCAAGATTACCGAGGGGATTTACAGATTTAAACTCTAATTTTCAGTTTTATGGCTGAATTTATGATTCAAACCAGAATTATTTAGGATTAAATATGATATAATACAAAGATTATTGATCTGACTTCAGGATTTAAACTAAAGACTTTGATTTAAACTTTAATTCTGTGACTAGATTTCAGATTAAAATGTTTTTTACGGTAGAAAGTTGAATTTTGTCAGAAAATCAATGAATTTTGTGACTTTATTGATGAGATTTTAATCCAAATTGATGGTTTTAATCCAATAACTGTAATCCGCTGATTTAAGAGCTGACGTATTGATTAAAGGAAAGTTTCTGGTTCAGTGTTTTAACGTGATGAAGGTTGTGTGTCTAAACGATGATGATGAAGATGTGTAGGTGCAGCCCATGTGCTGAGTGTGTGTGTGTGTGTGTGTGTGTGTGTGTGTGTGTGTGTGTGTGTGTGTGTGTGTGTGTGTGTGTGTGTGTGATCCTGTAAATCCTGCAGCTTTAAGTACAGACGGAGCTTTAATCTCGTCTGCATGCTTTGTTTGTTTGTTTGTTTGCTGCTGCTGTTGTCCTGTTGTTGTCCTGTTGTTAATCTGCTGCTGGAGACACAAAAGCCCCGGCACACTTTAACATGGGGGGGGGGGGGCTACGGAGGCTCAGGAGGGACAGGATCTACTACTATACACTATTACTACTACTAATAATAGATAGATTGATCGTCTTTGTTATGGACTCGGGTCCATTATAAATAAAAGAAAACAATACACATATACAGAAGACACATACTGAGACTAATATTGCCACTACCACAAATATTCACACTACTACTACTACTACTAATAATAATACTCAAACTACTACTACTGCTACTACTAATACTCACACTACTACCTCCTCTACTGACACTTTTACAAATACTACAACAACTCTAAGTACAACTAGATTTATATTGCAATCATTCCACCAATATTTCTTCTACTATCTACTACTACTACTACTACCACAAGTACAAGGGCTACTACTCCTGCCCCTACCAGTACACATACTACTTGTGTACACAGAGTGTGTTTTGGGGGGGCGGTGGCGGTGAGGACGCGAGGTGGGGTGTGTGTGTGTGTGTGGTAGTGGGTGGGGGGGTTAATTAAAGTGATGCTGATGAAACCAGAGCGAAGCCGCTTCTTATGAGATTAATCTGCAACATTAAGCCATTAAACTCTGATCAGAGTCCTTCATTGATTCAGATCCGTGGTGATTAGCTTCAGTCAGGACGACAGACTGTCCCGTCCGTCCGGCTGGACGCTCATACAACACGGTTATCATTATTATTACCATTATTACTATTATTATTATTATTACACTCTTTATATCATGTCACATCCTAGTCCTGACTGTTCCTGCACAGTTTTCATTTTAAAAAACACAAAAACGAGCCTGAAAACCATTTAAAAATACAATGAAGAAACTTAAAACTGACTAAAAAGACAAAGAAGAGGCTGAAAACCGACTTAAAAGACAAAGACCAGACTGAAAACTGTATAAAAATACAATGAAGAGACTGAAAACCAACTAAAAACACAAAGTCCAGACTGAAAACTGACTAAAAACACAAAGACCAGACTAAAAAACCGTATAAAAAGACAAAGAAGAGGCTGAAAAGTGACTAAAAAGACAATGATCGTTTCTGAGAGTTGAAGGAATTGAATCTTCTGTGGCTGAATATCATAAATGAACATGAAGGTGCTGCTCAGTGTTTGGTTTAATGCGTGAGGAAAAGAAGTTGAAGTTTCTGCTCCACGTCACAGGTCATCCAGTGGATGTAGCTGGGTGGGGGTTGGTGGGGTGGGGGGGCTGCGGTCGCCACTAAACACACCTTCCAGTGACTTTTGTGCAGCTTTGATGTGAGATTACTTTCATAGCGGTGGAGAAAGCACAAGGAAAATATCGGAGTGTACATCAGCGCAGGTCCCTTCCGCTGTCTTCTTAACCGGCGGTTCAACTGTGGCCGTCTTTGTTCGCCCTGAAAAACCCTCGTGAAACACAATTGAAAACTTGGCAACGGCGCGGCAGATACATGGTAACTCAATCTGCTGTGGCTGCTTTAAACTCTATCTAAGGCAAGGTGGCTTTTGTAAAGCGCGGGACAATGGGCCGCTCTGTTGAAGGCACAGAGGTTGATTTTCACCTTTTAAGTGAGGACACCAGATACCTGCCTTTTCACCGCCGCCGCGCTCGGTTTGAGGACAAACTTTCTTTCTCCAGGCCTTTTTCTGAACACCAGCTCAGGACCCAACGCCACAGGAAAATATTGGAATGGTTGGGGAATATTCCTGTTGTTTGGTTGGTTGGTTGGTTGGTTGGCTGGATGGTCGTCCGGCTGTAACCGGATCGGCGAGCTGTCCGCGAGATGTGTCAGATTCAACCACAAGGCCGCGGGATTAAGACGCCACTTTAGAGCACTTGAGCACTTCAAAAGGAGCCTGCCTTTAATAACTTCATCTTCATTGGAGTTTGGCATCACTTTGTCTGAACATCTCATCGGCTCATGGGCCTTCTGAGGCTGAAAACCGACCAGAAACACAAAGACCAGACTGAAAACCGACTAAAAACACAAAGACCAGACTGAACACCGACTAAAAACACAAAGCCAGTTTTGGAATCGGCTCATTGGCCTTCCGTCTTAACCATGGAACCATCAGGAGCTTTTTTTCAAGTTCCTGGAGAACCCAGAACCAGGAACCAAAAGTTCCTGCTCCTGTTTGGTCTCAGAGCTTCTTTCTCCAGGCCTTTTTCTGAACACGAGCTCGGGACCAAACGCCACAGGAAAATATTGGAATGGTTGGGGAATATTCCTGTTGGTTGGTTGGTTGGTTGGATGGATGGTTGGTCGTCCGGCTGTAACTGGATCGGCTCCGAGGCTGAAAACCGACCAAAAATACAAAAACCAGTGAAAACTGACTAAAAAGACAAAATTGAGGCTGAAAACGACTAAAAACACAAAAATGAGACTGAAAACTGAATAAAAAATACACTGAAGAAACTGAAAACCGACCAAAACCACAAAGCCAGTATTTGGGATCGGCTCATTGGCCTTCCGTCTTTATAATATTGGAATGGTTGGGGAATATTCCCGTCGTTTTGTTGGTTGGTTGGCTGGATGGTCGTCCGGCTGTAACCGGATCGGCGAGCTGTCCACGAGATGTGTCAGATTCAACCACAAGGCCGCGGGATTAAGACGCCACTTTAGAGCACTTGAGCACTTCAAAAGGAGCCTGCCTTTAATAACTTCATCTCTTCTTTGGTCTTTGCTCTGCCCTCAGATAAAGTGACGGCCTTCAGCTGCTTCCTGACAAACTGCCCCCCCCCCCCCCTCCCTCCCTCCCTCCCTCCCCACCGCCGCCATTGAGCCAAACACGACCTCAAACCGCAGGAATATTGAGCTTGAATCGGTTTCGAGTGTAGTTTCTCACCGCCAGGCTTCATCAGTGCAACAACACGCAGTAAAACTCGGCGTGTGTTTTCTCCCAGCGACCTCCTGATCCCTCCTCCCCCACCGCTTCAACGCTTCAAACCACAACACATAACTGATGTGGCCATAAACGTCAGCGGCCTTCCAGACGACAGCGCCTTCAAAGACCTCCTCCACTTTTCATCCCTCCGTCTCCAAATCCTTTACAATAACACACACCGAGGAGCTGCCATCAGTCAGAGCTGGATCCTCCGCCGCCAGACACTCGATAGCAGAAAGAGGCTTACGCTCAGAAAGGAAGGGAAAGCAGATGTTTGTCGTCACGGCTCGGAGAGACGCGTACCTGCTGACCTCTGGACTGCAGGTGTCGGACCCGCTGGAGGATCATGGGAGCAGAGCCAAAGCTTCAGGACGGCCACTCAATGGACCAAATGTTGTGTTGAGACGGTTTGGTCCGAGGTCAAGAATGAACTTTTAAATCCAAACGTGGGTCAAAAGTCTTTTTTACAGTGTCTGGGAAAGCTCATGTGTGTGGAGGAGGAGGAATGTCACTGAAAGCTCCAGAACAGAACCACTAAATGGACTTTACGCTCCGACTGTTTAGTCAACGGCTGCGTCCCAGGTCAAGAATGAACTTGACCTCCACAAACGTCAACTCAACAGAGGCTCTTTATGAACTCGGCAGGAAATGAGGCCGAGTCTTTTCTTTATTTGACTTGATTTTCTGTTTCCAACATGAACCAGGATCAAATCGTCCCTTGGTCCAAAGCTTCAGGAGCTTCGGTTGAGTGCCAAAAGGGAGACCTTCTGGATTTCTAAACTAGATATCATGACCTATCCTGGCTTAAATGAGGAGACTGACTATTGCCCTTTGTTATTATAAATGTTAAATGCTGTAGTCTGGAATGGTATAATTGTCAGAAGTTCAGTGGGCAGACAGATTATTTGTGTTCTTGTTATTTTCACTGTTCGGTTTGTCTGTTTTGTTATGTTTCTTTGTGTTGTGTTCTTTCTCCAGGACTGAGATGACTTTCAACCACCTGTATTTCCTCAACATAATTGGGGTTTGGCATCATTTTGTCTGAACATCTTGTATTTGTAATCGGCTCATGGGCCTTCCGAGGCTGAAAACCGACCAAAAACACAAAGACCAGACTGAAAACCGACCAAAAACACAAAGACCAGACTGAAAACTGACTAAAAACACAAAGACCAGACTAAAAATTGACTAAAAACACAAAGACCAGACTGAAAATTGACTAAAAACACAAAGACCAGACTAAAAATTGACTAAAAACACAAAGACCAGACTGAAAACAGACCAATAACACAAAAATGAGACTGAAAACTGAATAAAAATTACACTGAAGAAACTGAAAACTGATTAAAAAGACAAAGACCAGACTGAAAACTGGCTTATGGGCCTTCCATCGTGAACTTCAAAGAGGAGGTGGAATCATCAGGAGCTTTTTTCCGAGTTCCTGGAAAACCCAGAACCAGGAAGCAAAAGTTCCTGCTCCTGTTTGGTCTCAGAGCTTCAGCCTTGACCTCTCCACCTCGGCATGAATCTCTGTTGCTGTAACTTCAGCTGGAGAAACGATGGCGTGACCTGGGCCGACCCCTGAGGAGGAGGAGGAGGAGGAGATGTTCTCACCTCCACCCACGCTGCTGCTCCTCCTCCTCCTCCTCCTCCTCCTCCTCCTCCTATGGAAACTGGTGCAGCCACTGGTGTCTGTGACAGGTTAGTGGGACTAACGACATGGTGCTAATCAGCTTTATTAGTGCCACTTAAAAACCAATCTGTGGGGATCAGACGTGCCAGCTGTCTGCGCTACAGGACGGTCGCCGCACAGGAAACGCCACTGAGGCGTGAGCGACGGCGGTGGCAACGGCGGCGTTAACAGCGAGCGGCACCGAGGATGACGACTCGGCCTCAGGTGAGCAAAGAGGAGGAAGAGGAGGAGGAGGAGGAGGAGGAGAAAGAGGGAAGTGGAGCTGTGATGGAGCTGCTGCCCTCCCACCTCCCACCTCCTGTAATCTGTTGGTGGATTAAACGATTCATTAGCTGATTAGCGTAAATCCATTAACAGCGCAAATGAAAACAAAAGGAAGGGAGCTCCTCTCCGAGTAGAAGAAGAAGAGGGGCGGGAAACCCAGATTGTGGTCCGATCAGACCGAGAGCAGCCGTTTAAAGCTGCAATTAAAGCTCTGGGTCTTAAAGGATAATTCCACTTTATTAACGACGCTGCGTGGGATCTGAACGTCCACACTGGAGAACATCTCATCTACAGGTGAAGATACTGATTCAAAGTAAAACAGGAAACAGCAACACAACAGGGAATGACAGACAGACTAAGACACACAGGAAAACAGGACACAGAAATACTAAATAACACAGGAAATAACTACACAGGACGTGACAGTAAGACAAGACACAGTGAATAAAGTCAAACAACACAAAGGACACAGGCCATGACACTAATAAGGGTTGGCAAGATGCACAGTTCAGAAATATCTTTAAAAATTGTCTTAAAAACTTGAATCAAATGTGTTAAAATGTACATTTTGTATTCATGTTGGTTTTATGTCATTTGAAATGAAATTTGAACCATTTTTTAACAAAAGCCAGACTGAATGCCATGAAAATGTCAAATGGTGTAACCATGAAAGAATTAAAAATATTGAATATTTTATCCAGCTACAGTGGATTTAAGTGTATGTAAAAAATGATGTAAAATATGTTAAGAAACATTGTGTTGCATTGTAAAAGTGAATTTACAAAGTTATTTCTCTTTTGTTGAAGAGTTCAAACTGTCAGGGATTTAAATAAACTGTGTTTTATGGGATGTTTGTTTGCTCTGCTCTATAGATAATTGACCACCATGATGAACATCGTTATCATGGTGGAGTTGGAGCAGCAGCTTCACATCAAACTCCTGACGTTTGATGTACTTTCTATCTGTGGTGTTTTAAAGAGGCGACGCCGGAGCTGTTTTGACTTTACGTATTCTCCTGAATGTAACACGACGCAGAGGCTGAGGCGGCGAGAGGCAGGTCGACAGAATAAAAGCCCCCGCCTGCAGCCGTGAGGCCTGACGTGACTCCGGCCTGGTTGTTTGCAGCTGCTGCGGCGGCAGTGGCAGCGGCGGCGGGAAAACAAAGCGAGAAGCGGACTTTGATGTTTCCAGAACCCTGGTGTTGTGCCGTGTTCAGACCCAGAGCTGCAGCGTAAACACACTCTGAACACCCGCTAATGAAGCCACGCAGCGAGGGGCCGGTCAGCCAGAGTTCAGGCCACGCGCTCGCCACATGTCTGAGGCAACAACCCCCCATCACCACCACCGCCACCACCATGACTTCCTCACCAAACGTCCCTCAGCTCTGGGTCCACATGTGTCCCGGTCCACAAACACAACAACAACACAACAGTGAACGTCTGCTGCTCTGGAGTCAGACACAAAGACTCAGGTCACAGCATCACAACAAACTTTATTGTTCCTGCAGGGAAACGTGTTCAGGCCTCAAATGCTGCTCATCGCAGTCTCCATCACACAGAGACGATACTAAAGAAACCTCCTCAGAGTACAAAGACCAGACTGAAAACTGACCAAAAACACAAAGACCAGACTGAAAACCGACTAAAAATACAATGAAGAGACTAAAAACTGAATAAACACACAAAGACCAGACTGAAAACTGACTAAAAAGACCAAGACGAGGCTGAAAACTGACTAAAAATACAATGACCAGACTGAAAACCGACCAGAAACACAAAGACAAGCTGGAAACGGACTAAAAACACAAAGACCAGACTGAAAAACGTACAAAAATACAAAAACAAGGCTGAAAACCGACTACAAATACAATGAAGAGACTGAAAACTGAATAAAGACACCAAGACCAGACTGAAAACCGACTAAAAAAGCTTAAGTGTGTGAAACGCTGCAGCGGCGAACGGCGAGGGGGGCGGAGCCTCCAGAACGCATCATCAGTCAACAGCTTCTCATGCAGGAGTTGAGTGTGTAAAACCTACAAACATGAACCTGCATTTCTGATATTTGACCTTTGATGTCACCGACACTCGAGGCGTGCGTAAACGCGTGTTTCGACAGGACTCTCCGTGGTTCCTGTCGTCACCAGGGTTACAACACGACGGTGACGCACCAACAAACATCCAGAGGTTGAGCAACAGCGCTGACACACTCCCACTTACTGTAAACCACACACACACACACACACAGGGTCACTGACACACACACGGACCCCAGGAAGCTATTTTATTTTAACTTTCATAAATTGTAATTTTAGTTTCAATTTGTGGAGGAAGAAGTTAAAAGCTCATGCTTACATCATTTTTTTTCATTTCATTTATTTATTTAAAAAGGACAGTGTGCAGTTGCATTAGTTATTGAAAACAATAAAAAGATGGCTGCACCAGATTTAGCAGAGCCGCTAATTTCCATCTGTAGTCCTGTAGTCATGCATGTAAAGAGTTATAATAAAACATTTCAAAATGCATGTGCAACTCGGTTAAATAAAAGTCTGTTGGTCCAGTCATATATTTTGTCATGGTAGTTTTCTTAAAATCTAGTCTCGTCTCGATCTCGTGAACCCAATATCGTGTCTCGTCTCGTCTCGTGAGATGAGTGTATCGTCACACCCCTACTGGAATCTGTAGAAATATAAGTTACCAGAAGAAAGACTTGCTTTATTTAGTTAAAATATGGTGGAATGTGCAGAAAATAGGTATAAATGTTCATTAATTTTCTTCAACTGTTGCATTTTATTCAACTTTCGCTTGATGCAATGTGAAGTTAAAAGATTTAAACTAATAAAACAGGTTTTTTAAAAAGAGACTGTTTCATTTCATTCAATTCTATATGATGGAATATGCAGAAAGAACAGAATGAGGCTGAAAGGTTGCTTTATAGCGTATTCAGGTTGTGCATCATGTTTTCCAGTTACTTTACTGGGTAACACTTTATAATATGTAAGCATTACTTAAGCATTAATAAATACTGAATTCATCATTTATAACACATGAATACTCAGTATGTAGTTTATATAAACAGTTATCACAGTTAGACATCATTGATAAACACTAACTATCTATAAACTACATACAAATGAGTATTCATGCATTATAAATGAAGAATTCAATATTTATTAATGCTTAACTAATGCTGATTATCAAGTGTTACCCAGTAAAGTAACTGGATTGCTTTCTTGGAGAAGTAATCAGTAACTAATTACTATATTCCAAGTAACCTGACCAACACTGCTGGTGTTTTAAGGTGTTTTGACCTAGTTTGTGTGGCGGAGGAGGAGCCTCATCACGACCTTCAGCTGTTATTCAGTTTTCAGTGAATAAAGTTAATTAGTCTGATCACTTTTACTCTCCTCCTCCTCCTCCTCCTTCTCCTCTTCCTCATCCTGCTTCTTCCTCCTCTGCCCCCCGTCCTCCCTCCCTCCTCCTCTCTGTACCAGATGGACACTTGGTGCCCTCCCCCCCCCCCCCCCCCCCCCCCCCCCCCCTCACCCCCCTCCCCCCACCCCCCTCACCCTCCTCACCCCCCCTCCCTCTCTGTGTATTGTCTCACTGGACTCTTTACAGAGATAAGCTCTGAGGATTTCTACGCACGCCAACCTCGTGAACTTGACCCCTGGACCAATTCATCAAAGGGAAAAGCCTGGTGACCCCCCACCAACACAAACAACACCCGCCCTCCTTCTTGTTGTTGTGTTTCTTGTTTTGTTGATTATATTCAGATTTTCTATTGATTTTTTATGGCATTAATTAAATGTATTTTCATGTTTGAACTTTGTATTGATGCAGATGTGTTTTATTGTGAAGGAGCTGCTCTCCATCATCCAGAATTTCAAAATAAAACATGAGAATTAGAAGAAGAACTATTTTCTCTCAGTACTTTATTGCTGAAACTATTTTAATGTATTTTAAATTAAATTAAAGAGATATAATGCTGCAGTCTCAGGTTTTAAACTCTCTGTCTTTAATCTAAATGAGAGTTGCTGTTTTGTTTGTTTAAAGGGATAGTTCACCCTAGAATGATATTTCGCTCATTATCTACTCACCCTCATGTTGACTAAGGGCTGGAAGAATTATCAGAGTCCACCGTCCCTTCTCTGAGTTACAGGGGGTCTCGGCGTAGCAGTGCATTTCAATGCAACGGTTGCAAAGGGACACCAGAGCTCTTCGTAAAAAAAAACACACAAAAAAACATCCAAATACCTCCATGATGCTCGTATGTAATGTCCGTCTTGTGCTGAAGCCCCAAATTGCGTAATTGTCCCGAAAAAAATTAAATAAGTCCACATTCCAAGCATGTTTGTAGCATTAGCTCCTAGTGTCTGTTGTCCGGCTCTTCCGCTGCCAGCGTGCATGCGCAAGGTTCGCACTGAGACCGACTCGCTTCCTTGTTTACCCCGGCGAAGGACTAGAAGCAGTCCGTAATAGCCTGCCTTGCACCGGGACAACACTTTTTCGTGCAATTTTGGCCTCTTAAAACATATTTTAGCCATGGCTGAAGATTTTGATGTCGAGGACGAGCTGCATTTCTTTGGAAGGAAGCGAGTCTCAGTCGGTCTCAGTATCAGTGCGAACCTTGCGCATGCGCGCTGGCAGCGGAAGAGCCGGACAACAGACACTAGGAGCTAATGCTACAAACATGCTTGGAATATAGACTTATTTAATTTTTTTCGGGACAATTACGCAATTTGGGGCTTCAGCACAAGACGGACATTACATACGAGCATCATGGAGGTATTTGGATGTTTTTTTGTGTGTGTTTTTTTACGAAGAGCTCTGGTGTCCCTTTGCAACCGTTGCATTGAAATGCACTGCTACGCCGAGACCCCCTGTAACTAAGAGAAGGGACGGTGGACTCTGATAATTCTTCCAGCCCTTAGTCAACATGAGGGTGAGTAGATAATGAGCGAAATATCATTATAGGGTGAACTATCCCTTTAAGTTTAACAAGTTGAGTTTAATCATCAGTTAATTGCTGTTTGTCCATTAAAATCTTTCACAGTCTGAATTTTAATCTGCTGTAATAATAAACACTGTGATGCCTTCACTGACCCTGGTTAAGTGTTTATTATAGGTGAAGAAGAGGAAGAGATTGGGAGAGGAGTAGAGGAAGTTGAAAGAAAGAGGAGGGAGGAAGAAGTGACACAGTGAGAGGAGGAGGAGGAGGAGGAGGAGAAGGAGGAAATTCTTATTATTATCATCATTTAATCTGTGTTTCCTCAGAGAGAAATCTGAGAATCGTTTCTTGTGTCTGACACATAAATCTAAACGTTTACAGACGCAGAGAAACAAAGATTCCTAGAAAACAGGAAGTTCCTGCTGAGTCATGTTCCTTCTGTCAACGATTATTGTTGTGGTTGTGTTTGGTTTTATGGTTTTTCCCAGTTATGAAACATGATCAGATCTCACAATGTTCATAATATTCACAAGAAGAAACGTTACTACATCATCATCATCATCATCATCACCACCACCGCTCTCTGTTCTCATGAAGACCAGTTCAGTCACCGCTCTGCAGCTCAGAGTTTAGTTTGTAGAAATGTTTTTATGTGACTGAACTGAATTTTAACCTGCAGTAATAATAAACCTCATGATGCCTTCACTGACCCTGCGAGTGTTCGTTATTATTAAAGTCACACAGGCTTTTAGATAATTATAGATCAGTCATTTCTGAGACAGAGGCCCAGTTCCACCTGGTCCACGGGCTGAGAGCTGGAACAGATTAGAGCCGTCAGAACCAACTTCGCTCTACGAACAGAATTCAAAGGTGGAAACTGGCGTCCGAACGCGTGACTTCTGCAATGACGCAAATTAATGTTGCGCATTGCAACGTTCGGTGTAGTAAAACATGTTGATAAAGAGCTGCAGCTTCAAATTTATGAGTTTTTTTGTAATTGCCCGTTTACGACACATGAAGGAAATACTCTGAACTACTTTCTCTTTTGAAGTCCCTGCGCCCAGCAGCTGTGTCTGAAAATTAAAGGGATAGTTCAACATTTTGACAAATTGGCCCATTGCCATAATGCAGTAGTTTCGTTACCTTTATTTGTCGGTGCAAGCTGTTTTTAGAACGGTGGAGCAGAGCCGTGAGCTGCTCAGAGCTACGCTACGGAGGCTCATGGGATTTCTTGGTTTCCCTCATCAAACTCATCAAATACAAAATCCAACAACTCCACAACGCTCTGGTGGACAAGTTGTGACCTGCACATTCACCACGCTATGAGATAATAACACGTTACCAGACAGAGTTGTTTTAGAGGGAAATACAGAGACTGCTTGATGAAAAACTGTCCCTGAAGGCAACGCACATCAGCGGTTTTACATGAATTGCCGTGTAATAAGTGGTATAATGTAAAGTTAGTCTGTGGTTATGGAGAAATTAAGACTGAGACGTCCTTCATCGTAGCCCAGACTGCCTCAAGATGGCGCTCAGAACAGAAACGGTAAATAAACAGTAGAAATATGATGAGCTAAAGAAAAAAAAACTTGAGTATAATTTGAATATTTAACATAAGCAGCGTTAGAAATGTGAATCTGTTGTGGGGGGGGGGGGGTTAGGGTTAGGTAGTAGAGATGCCTGGTGGTGCTGCTCTGAGCAGTGGTGTCAGGTTTAGGAGGTGGCGGCTGACGGCTGCAACAGCAGGAATGCCGCCTGCTGCAGCTGCCCGCCACTCAAGAGGGACCAGGTCCTCTCAGACCGCCTCGGCCCCCCCACCAGGCTGCAGCCCTTCACTTAATCCCCCCTCTCAGACCTCAAAGCTCAGCCACACACACACACACACACACACACACACACACTTGAGCGCGGCGGAGCCTCCATGATGTGGATGTTGATGGAGAGGAGGAGGCGTGGCGGTGCGGTGGCGGCAGAGAGAGACCTGGTCGCCTTCAAACACAGGAAACGGTTTGATCGCCAAAACCTTTAGGTCGTCAATAAACAATAATCAGGTCTGAGAAGGAACATGAAGAGGAACAGCCTGGCTCCAGGACTTCAGAATAAAAGCCTCCAGTTAAAGTTGCACCTAGTGGTTTTAAACTCACAGAAACCTCCTCCCTCCTGTTGTCCTCCTGGGTCAAAGAAGGAAGGAAGGAAGGATGAAGGGAAAGAAAGAAGGAAGGACAAAGGGAAAGAATTAAGGAAGGAAGGAAGGACAAGGGGAGAGATGGGAGGAAATAAGAATGGGAAAAATGAAGTAAAGATAGAAGGAAGGAGGGAACAGATTGGGTCAACTGGGTCAAAAAGAAAGGAAGAAATAAGGACGAAAGGAAGGAAGGAAGGAAGGAAGGAAGGAAGGAAGGAAGGAAGGAAGGAAGGAAGGAAGGGAACAAGGATTGTGGAAAGAAGGAAGGGAAAAAGGAAGGAAAGAAAGATGGAGGGAGGGTACAGATTTGTTCAAGGAAGCAAGAAGAAGGAAGGAAGAAGGGAAAAGGGAAGGAAAGAAAGATGGGGGTATATGGAACATATCAGGTCAATTGGATCAAAAGAGGAAGGAAGAAGAAGTAAGGACAAAGGGAAGGAAGGAAGGAAAGAAGGATGGAGGAAGGAAAGAGATTGGGTCAATTTGACCCAGAAGGACGACAGGAGGGTTAGACACCAGACCTGGAGAGTTCAGGTTTAAACCTGAATCCTGTCTTAAAGGTTCCTGCTCTCTGCAGCTGGATAACGCCATCGCTGCCGTGTAAACACAGCAGGTTTCCTCGCTACCGCCACCGCCAGCAGCGGCAGCGCCAGTAGCGGCAGCAGCGGCAGCAGCAGCGGCGGCGGTAGCGAGGAAACCTGCTGTGTTTACACGGCAGCGATCCGGAGGAGGATGCCTGACATTCCTCCGTCTGCAGGAAGCTCGTCCACGCTCACCTCATCACTCCGACATGTTCCCCCAACGTTTGTACACGGAGCATCAACAGTTTGACAGAAGGTCGCCGAGGGTCGTGGGTAAAATAAGAGGGAGAGGCGTTCAGGGTTCCCCGTAAAAATGACCATCAAGGAAGAATCAGAGTAAACAGAGAGGAGGAGTAACGGAGTAAATTTACTTGAGTACTCTACTTAAGTACATATCCAGAGGATTTGTACTTTACTTGAGTATTATATTTCTCTGGTACTTCTTATTCTTACTTGAATACATTTCCAAGACAAATATTAGTACTTTTACTGGAGTTAATTAGTAGGAAGGCTGAAAAGTACTGGTTACTTTCAGGTCTTTTTCTAAACTCCTATTGGACACAAGCTGTGTTTGTCAGAGAAGGAAACCCTAACCCCTAAAAGCAGCACATCAGTGCAGCTGCTTTCAAAGAGTTCATTCTCACTAACAAGAGTTAAAAGCTCCTTACATTCATTTACAAACAATTAGAGTCATTCATTGATGTGAAGAATAAGACATTTACTCTGACTCTTACTTTGACTTCAAGTACATTTAAAAGCATGTACTTTTGGATACTTTTAGAAGCAAGTACTTTTTTACTCTTACTGCAGTAACATGTGGACTGAGCTACTTTTACTTGTAACGGAGTACATTTTGACCAGTAGTACTTGTACTCTTACTCAAGTACTGGGGTGGAGTACTCTGTCCATCTCTGGGAGGAGGAGTCACTTTATTTTATTGATCGTTTTCTGATTGATCTATGATAAGATGAAAGACGCACACACACTGCTGCTCTTATCTGATGCTTACACACCTTTGAGGGAACACACACACACACACACACACACACACACACACACAAACACACAGACACACACACACAGAGGGAGTGTTGAGGTCAAGCTGCGGCTGCAGGAGGAGCAGAGATCAGAGCTGATAACCCCGCCCACCTCCAGGTCACAGCTACAAGGTTCAGGTTACCTGGGAGGAGGGGGGGGGGGGGGTTGTTTGGACCAAACCCCCCCCCCCCCAACCCCTCCGCCTCCACCACACACACACTTCTCCCTCCTCCTCCTCCTCCTCCTCCTCCTCCTCATAGCCTTGGCCGTGGACTTGAGCGGCGTCCGGAGGAGCAGCTGCAGGTTTGGTTTGTGAAAAGAGACGTAGAGCTGAGTGTGTCCTTCTCTTCCTCCTCCTCTCTCTCTCTCCTCTCTCTTCCTCTTGCTCCTCCTCTCTCCTCCTCCTTCTCTCTCTCTATCTCCTCCTCTTCCTCCCTCTCCTCCGCCTCCTCGTCTTCCTCCTCCTTCTCTCTCTCTCTCCTCCTCCTCTTCCTCCTCCTCCTCCTCCTTATTGTGGCTGCAGATTACAGAAGCAGCAGCTCTGGTTTGTTCCCACAGACTCTTCACACACCTGGACCTTATCTCACACACACACACACACACACACACACACACACACACACACACACACACACACACACACACACACACACACACACACACACACACACACACACACACACACACACACACACACACACACACACACACACACACACACACAGAGCTGCAGCACAGTGACGATAAACACTAACTACATGTACATATATGGTTGTGATCTTTTTCCGGTTTAGTTTCTCTTTTATGTTTGTTTGGTAACACTTTATAACAAATACACACTATTAAGCATTAGTTAAGCATTAATAAATACTGAATTCATCATTTATAACACATGAATACTCATTAGTATGTAGTTTATTAATACAGTTAGTACTTATCAATGATGAGTAAAACATTTTGAACTGTTAATAAACTACATACTAATGAGTATTCATGTGTTATAAATGATGAATTCAGTATTAATTAATGCTTAACTAATGCTTAACAGTGTGTACTTGTTATAAAGTGTTACTAAATGTGATTTTTTCCTTTTCTCTCTGTTATTTAATGATTTATTCTCTACTATATGTTTAATTACTGTTAACCTTGTTGGTTGTGGTCTTTTTTTTTAAATGCTGAAGAGTAGCTGAATTTGCTTAATTTGCTATGGAACCTTCATCGACGATCGATTGGACGGACGCCGTGGCGACGCAGCGATGACGTCGTCGTCATTAACCCCCCCCCCCAGGTGACGGAGCCGCTGACGCGTTCAGGAACCTCTTTCTTTCATCTGCAGCTTTCATATCAGAAGGTCAAACAGCCAGACGTCGATGACGTGTGGCAGAGCGCCGCCTGTCATCAAGGCTTCAAAGTGACTGTGGTTCATGGGAACAGAGGAAGACACACACAGGAAGCTGACCTTTACACACACTCACTCATTCATTCATAAACACACTACAGTGAGCCGTGATGCTGACGTCCCACAATGCACTGCAAACGCCTCTCGCCTCAACAACGTCTTGTTTTTTTTGTTCAAATCGAAAATTAGACCAAGGAAGGAAGGAAGGAAGGACGAAGGGAAAGAAGTAAGGAAGTAAGGAAGGAAGGACAAAGGGAAAGATGGGAGGAAAGAAGGAAGGGAAAAAGGAAGGAAGGAAGGAAGGGAAAAAGGACTGTGGAAAAAAGGAAATGAAAAAGGAGGGAAGGAAAGATGGAGGGAGGAAACAGATTTGTTCAAGGAAGGAAGAAGAAGGAAGAAGGAAGGAAGGAAGGGAGGGAGGAAAAAGGACTGTGGAAAGAAGGAAAGGAAAAAGGAGGGAAAGAAAGATGGAGGTATAGGGAACAGATCAGGTCAATTGGATCAAAAGAGGAAGGAAGGGAGAAAGGAAAGAAAGAAGGAAGGATGGAGGAAGGAAACAAATAGAAAATGAAAACTGGGTTCAAACTTTGTAAAAGACGTCGACAAAGAACGACAACAACTAACATCTTAACACCTGCAGCCGTCACAACAAAACCAAACGTCCGCCGCTGTGACCTCAGGAATTCTCTCTCTGTGAGCTCCGGGTCCCGACGCCTCATTTCCTCCTCGGGCCCGGATGGCCAGGAATCCAGACGCACGCACACGACGGCGAGCTCAGACTCTCTCTGTCTCTGTCTCTGTCTCTGTCCAGAGGAAATGCCTTGATCTGTGAGGCCTGAGCTGAGTTATGGAGCTGGAGGAGACGCGTCCTCCTCTTCCTCCTCTTCTCTTCCTCCTCCTCCTCCTGGACGTCTGACGGGGACAGGACAGCGTCTCCGTCTCCGTCTCAGGGCTCCAGATCCAGATCCAGATCCAGATCCAGACTCACGGTGTTTTTCACTGGGAGCAACAGTGAAGCTGAGAGAGACGTCTTCATGCAGAGACGGATGGAGACACAAGATGGATGCTTCTTCCACCTCCTCGTCCTCTGGTGCTCTTTCTCTCTCTGTCTCCCTCTTTTCTTCTTCTTCCTCCTTCTCCTCCTCTTCTTCTTCCTCATCCTCCTCCTGTTTCCTTCTCCTCCTCTTCCTCCTCCTTGTGTTTCCTCCTCTTCTTCTTTCTCCTGTTTCCGCCTCCTCCTCTTCCTCCTCCTTGTGTTTACTCCTCCTCTTCTTCCTCCTCATCCTCCTCCTGTTTCCTTCTCCTCCTCTTCCTCCTCCTTGTGTTTCCTCCTCTTCTTCTTTCTCCTCCTGTTTCCGCCTCCTCTTCTTCCTCCTCCTTGTGTTTACTCCTCTTCCTCCTCCTGTTTCCTCCTCCTCCTCTTCTTCACCTCCTCCTCTTCCTCTTCTTGTCCTTCCTCCTCCTCTTCTTCTCCTCCTCGTCCTGGTTCCTCCTCCTCCTCCTCCTCCTCCTTGTGTTTACTCCTCTTCCTCTTCCTCCTGTTTTCTCCTCATCCTCCTCCTCTCCTTCTTCCTCCTCCTATTTTCTCCTCCTCTTCTTCTTTCTCCTCCTGCTGTTTCCTTCTCCTCCTCCTCCTGTTTCCTCCTCCTCCTCCTTGTGTTTCCTCCTCCTCCTCCTCCTCCTCCTCCTCCTCCTCCTCCTCCTCCTCCTCCTCCTCCGTGACCTTTGACCTCTGTGCCTCCGCTGCTGAAAATGTCAAATGACTTTTTTTCTTTTCTTTTTGGCAGCGAGACGTTTGGACACGAGTTTCTAAATATTTGATGCGAGTGATGTGCAGCGTGAAACCACACACACACACACACACACACACACACATTGTTCCTGAGGCCAAACCACCAAACATTTTCCCTCCAGTGACGATTTGTCAGAAACAGTAAAAATTAAAAACTGGAAACTTTCAGTGGAAATGACGGAAAATTTTAAAAAGAGAGAAAAGACTCTTTATCTCAGTGTTGTCGTCCCTCAGTCGGCTCTGGTTTCAATCATCAACCTTCACAGAATCTTATATAAAGAGGAGGTCCTGGTCCTGGTCCTGGTTCTGGTCCTGGTTCTGGTCATGGTCCTGGTCCTGGTTCTGGTGGACTGTCGGGTCAGCTGGTCCTGTTTGTGTTGACTGCCCTCTAGTGGTGGAGGCTGTGGATGAGTCCAGGTCTCATGCTGCTCCACAGACTCTCCCCCTCCTGGTTCTGGTCCTGGTCCTGGTTCTGGTCCTGATCCTGGTGCTGGTCCGGGTCTGGGTCCGGGTCCTGATCCTGATCCTGATCCTGATCCTGATCCTGGTCCTGGTCCTGGTCCTGGTCCGGCTCAGGGATCGTCACGGTGGGTTCCTGCCCTGGGTGGAGGTGGAGAACTGAACTGAACGTTGGAAACAGGTGAAGGACTTGAGGAGGAACCGGATCGCTCCGTTGGTTCAGGTGAAAACACCCAGAGCCACCGCCACAAACTGATCTGGACCGGGACCAGAGGAGACCAGATGAGTCGGTCCAGAAGATCAGGAGGTGGAGTTGGACCACCAGGAGAGGACTGGTCACGCCGGGTAATCAATCAACCAATCAGTCCACTGTAACGACTTCAATAAATGAATCCTGGGAGCTCCGGTCCGGTCCGGTCCGATCTTAGATCCGGTCTCTGATCCGGTCTCTGATCCGGTCTCTGGTCATGGTTGTTATTGGTATGTTTTATTGTTGCATTGATTTGGTGACACTTTACAAAAGGTACACACAATTGTAGTAGTTACTCATTTTGATGTCTCACTTTACTTTAGGGTAACTAATAAGTAAAGTAGTAGTTAGTTCCTCATTACTTCCTCATTAGTTCCCCAGTAACTAGTCTAATTTTGTGTACCTTAGTTCCTCAGTAACTACTCATTAGTTACTCATTAGTTACTCATTAGTTATTCAGTAACTACTCATTAGTTACTTATTAGTTACTCAGTAACTACTCTAATCTTGTGTGCCTTATTGTAAAGTGTTAAATCTAAATCATCTTGACCAGCGTGTTGACAGTCGCTCCGTCCACCGGCTCAGAGAGACGTCTGAGCTCAGGTGCAGACGGAGCAGAACCGGTCGGAGCTGGTTAACCGGACTGGTTTGACATGATGGACGGGTCCAAACGGGTCCAGATGGATGGACGAGGCCGGACGCAGCAGAACCGGTCGGCGCTGGCGTGAAGCTGGCGTGAAGCGGCTCCCATGCAGCACACAGAGCAGTGAGAACTGGGAGCAGACTGGTGAGATGTGACGGGACCTCCACCACGAGGGGACTTGACATTCATCTCCTCTCAGATCACTTGAGTGTGACGTTCCCTTAGCCGGCGCCCAGCGTGCAGCCGCGGGCCCTCGGCGGCCGCGCTGACATGCATTGTTGGCGTGTCACTGGGTTTTGGAGAGGGCCACGTGCGTCCAGTGGGCTGAGACAAGCGCTCCCATACATGATGTCAGACATGAGAACGGAGCGTCTCCAGAGCAAAAACACGCTCCCATCTGCATCTGCAGGGGCCCCGGGGCCACAAAGGAAGAGACTTATCTGAGAGTCAGGGGCCCGAGGACGCCGCAGCCGCTTTGTGTCCACAATGACGTCTCGCTCCTTCTCCCCTAAAGCCGCCGCCGTTGAGGCCGATGCTCTCACACAGAACAATCTGAGCAGGTCCGGTTCAAGGACACTCGAGCAGGAAAAGAAAACCACACAATGAGCCGAGGAGGATAATCTGTGGAGCCACAGGGAGGGAACGCTGCCAGGGGGGATTATTGGAAAAAAAACCACCCACCCACACCCAGGCATGGTGTCCCCGTGTGTGTGTTTACACTTACTGCTGACGGAAAACTCTCAGTCGCAATGACGATGACGACAACGATGACGCCGACTCACCTGGAGGGATCCGGTTCATGTTGCATCTCAGACTGAACGATCTTCAGAGCTCAGCAGCTTCAAATGAGGACGTTTGAAAGAGAAATCAAGGATTTACCCACACTTGTTAAAGGAATAGTTCACCAAAAAATGAAATTCATTTTTACAAGTCATTATTGCCTCCCCCTCATGCTCATGAATACCCCTCATGCTCATGAATACCCCCTCATGCTCATGAACCGGAGGCCGGTTCCTAGTCCAACCAAAACTTTATATAGGGCCCGACACAAAAATGTGCATAAAATCCAATCCAAGTGTCCTGAAGGGATATAGTCCAGAGTTTACTGGAAACAACGTAATTTAGGACATTTTTACAGCCTAAACAGTCCTGGATTGAATTTGCCTGGGGCGCGCTCTCACATTCACGCGACATTCAGGACCGTTTAGGCTGTAAAAATGTCCTAAATGACGTTGTTTCCAGTAAACTCTGGACTATATCCCTTCAGGACAAATGGTTTTTGTGTAGTTTGATGGACATTTTTGTGTCGGGCCCTATTACTCTCATATAAAGTTTTGGTTGGACTAGGAACCGGCCTCCCGGGTCTCCAGATGCACTTTGAGGAATAAAAAACTACTCCGGAGTATTCATCAGCATGAGGGTGAGTGAATAATGACTGAATTTCATTTTTTGATGTACTATTCCTTTAATGGGTCCATTTTTCGGTTATATATATCGTTTTGTCTTTATAGTTATTTTGATGTTATTATTATTTCGTGGTTGACTCGTCCAGCATTTCCTAGTTTCTTGGTTTCCCGGATCGCTTAGCATCGTTTATGGTCGGAACTACGATGGTATCTGATCGTCTTCCAACCTCCGACTTTTCGTTCTTGATTAATGAATGAATGAATTCTTGGCAAATGTTTTCACTTTCGTCCGTCCAAGAATTTCACCATGCAAGTGGAGGCTCATGGGAAATGTAGTGTGAAAACACTTTGCTTTACAAAACTCCTCGTAGTCCCTTTAAAGTCCTGAGTTGCTGGTGGACGGACAGAAACATGGTGTTGAGAACGGAGTTTATTTCTGATGCGACTTGTGTCAGATTCTCACGAGCAGCTCTGTGAGAGGTGTTTTCATGATAAACACGGTTCCTGCGGCGGCGTTCCGAGCGTCAGGGGGCGGAGCCGCTGATGAACGTCCTCGGACCTGCTGCGTCTCAAAGACCCAGTGTCATCAGTTAGTGAGTGAGACAGCGAGACGGGACGAGACGGCAGGGGAGTCTGTGTCGACTTCATTGTCCCGCCGGACAGAGGCTGACAGATTTCACTTGGCCTGCAGCCAGCAGACAAACACACACACACACACACACACACACACACACACACACACACACACACACACACACACACACACACACACACACACACACACACACACACACACACACACACACACACACACACACACATTTACATACAAGCGGCACCCTACTCAGCATGGGAACTTTTGGGGCTGCTGGTTTCGATGAATGGACGGCGGAGGCGGAGGCCAGATTGTCAAACTATTAGTGTCAAACATGGATTCAGAGCTGTCGTCCCCCGCCAGCTAATGGAGAAACAAACACTGCAATCATTTATTTTTAATTGAAAAAGAGCGGCGAGCTCCGTGGAGGAACGCCGCTGAACGTGAAGAAAAATGAGGTGGCGAGATACAAACGCAGAGATTCACTCCGTCTTGTCGCGACGCGTGGGAAACAAAGTGGAATCATCTCCTTTAATCTGACGCTGCTCCTCCTGGAGACC
Organism: Trachurus trachurus; assembly: GCF_905171665.1. Classification (NCBI taxonomy): domain Eukaryota; kingdom Metazoa; phylum Chordata; class Actinopteri; order Carangiformes; family Carangidae; genus Trachurus; species Trachurus trachurus. The sequence goes on from NC_139914.1 coordinate 955,702, forward strand.
AGAACTAATGGTGCGTTCAGGGTCTCTTTGTCAAACAGAAAAATGAAACACTCACTTTGTTGGGGCCGAGGCAATCACGTCGGACCTGAGCGGACCTCACGCCTCAGGAACAAAGACTGGAGGTCTGAGGTTGTGACCGGCCAAGGGTCGAGTCCTGAGGTCTCAGGTTTCAGGTTTCATGTCTTTGGAGATAAAGATCAAGTCTCTCTGTTTGAGGATGAACTTTGAGGACAAGTCCAAGTCTAGATCTGGACCTTTAAGGACAAGTTCAAGTGAAGACCTGAGTCTTTGTTGAGGACAAGTCTCCGATCCTGGAAGGAGAAGGTCCAGAAGTCTTTTACAGGTTTCACTTGTTGTAGGGTGAAAGAGAAATAAATGTTTGAACACCAGTAGATGTGCCCCAAAAGTTTATTAACTGGAAGGTCAAGGTTTCCATCAGAACAGATCTGTTTCTTCTGGACTGGAGGAAAAGAACTGTTTAGATTGAAACTTTTTTTGATCAAATGAATGACAGACATGCATACAAAGAGGATAGGTAAGAAGCCAAGGCTTATGAGGAACCTACCCCCAACTGTTACATTTACAATCTATCATGGTGTTAGAGACAAGATCATTAGGCTTTGCATTTAATACAGAGACAAATTTGAAATATAATTAAGTAAGCTAATCAGACAGTAAAACAGGATGCTCTTGCAGAATTCATAAATCACAGTTCAAGAGAAATGAGGAATAGCTTACTATAGCTTATTAAAGCAATTTCATAAACAAAGAAAAACAATGAAAAGCGAGAAATTATTAATAATTTGGATTCCTTGCCCTTCATGTTGATATTTTTTTTGTTTATTTAACTGTTTTTTTAATGAACAAAAGTTTATTTACTGGAAGGTTGAGTTTATCTGTTTGACCTTCTAGTTAATGAACTTTTGGAGAGCATCTACCGGTGTGCAAACATTTATTTCTCTTTCACCCTACAACAAGTGAAACCTGTAAAAGACTTCTGGACCTTCTCCTTCCAGGATCGGAGACTTGGACCCCGGACCTCAGGTCTTCACTTGAACTCGTCCTTAAAGGTCCAGACCTGGACTTGGACTTGTCCTCAAAGTTCATCCTCAAACAGAGAGACTTGATCTTTATCTCCAAAGACCTGAAACCCTCTCTGACCTCAGGACTTGACCCTTGGCCGGTCACAACCTCAGACCTCCAGTCTTTGTTCCTGAGGCGTGAGGTCCAACAGATAAACTTGACCTTCCAGTTGATAAACGTTTGGGGAGCATCGACCGGTGTCCGATTTCACCTTACTTTGCTTTTTGTTCTGCACCTGGACTCAGTATTCACATGCTTGTAGACCAGTTTAAAGCTCTGAGCCTTGGTCCTGGTTCTGGTTCTGGTTCTGGTGGACCAGCTCGTGTGGATCCAGTCAGATTGGACAAAGCCTCTTCCTGTTTTTCTGACAGCACCATCGCCGTCGTGGCCCCCACCCCCGTGGAACAACAGCGAGGAGACGGTATTAAGGTCAATAGAGGCGTTCAGCAGTCACAGCAAACACGGCAGAGACTCAGGTCTGAATCTGTTTACTTAGGAAAACCTGAGGTCAGGGGGGGTTAAGGCGGCGTTCCTCCAGTCACCATATCTGATTTAGTACGCCATCGGAGCGGGGGAGGCTGGAGGAGGCTGGGGGGTAGAGGGGCGGCAAATAAACTGAGCGGATATTAAAGGTCAAAGGGTCGTCCAACATGTGTTTTCTGAGACAGACGGAGACTGAAGAACCGGAGCAGATGAGTCACAGCCCAGACATGTGGACCAGGACTCAGACCTGGACCTGGATCTGTCCTGGACCAGTCACATGGGTCCAGACTAGGATCCACATCCAGGTCCAGATCTCCTGGTAATCTGATCCGATTCTGGATCGTGGATCGGATCAAATCTTGAAAATGGGTCGTTTCAAAACTTAAAAAACGGATTCTGAGACCAGATTAGATCAGATCACATGATCCGGTCTTGGTTTTAATCTGGATCAAACCCTCAGTTTGTGTTATGTATATTTACATTTATTGATTTATATTCTGCAACCATCACAGTGATAAAGTTAACTTTCGATTATTCCACAATTAAAGAACTTTTCCCTAACTACAGGATAATTTATTGAAATTTGTAATTTAAAGTTTGAATTTGAAAATATATGTATTTGACTGAAGTACTGTATATTAGCTTTTTTACATTTATTTAAACAGCCAGACCAGATAAAATGATCATTATCTGGACTTTGTTCTTCTAGAACTGATCCAATCCAACTTTGCTTTGAACAACTGGGATAAAAGTAAAGATGGATCCTGGATGGAAAAACGGGGGATTTCAAAATCTGGATATTTTTGATCCAGATTAAACCTCAGTTTGGTCCGAATCATCGCTTAGGGGAGAATCTCCTCATGTTGATGTTATATCATCATGTAAACTCAGAGTCTGGAGCTGGAAAATAAAGAGTTTTCCTCAGACTGATCAGTAAAGTTGTGTCCAGTATAAACACGCTCCTGTCAGAGTTTCAGGGTTTTTGGATCGGTCTAATTCCTGAGTCCTCCTGTTTACACAGTGACGTGCTGCTGCCTTGCTCCAGGGCAAGTCGCCGCCGTCCACAGTGCTTTGTTCCCGCGGTATAAAAATCCCAATAAAGCAGATTGTGGGGTTTTTCCCACTCTGGGGAGCGATGGGACTGCAGCTCTGTGGAAGTCATCAGGATCAGATGGCGAGATGTGGAAACCTTTTCTCACGCAACGGTTTTCAAAGATATTCAATCTTATTATGGCTCCGAGGGAAGATTACTTCCACATGGCCCGGGAAACACATCGCTCGTCTGCTACTTACGTCTTTTATTTTCATTTCATCCGAGTCGCTGCACCTGAGCCGACCCGGGTGGCGACTCACCTGGACCAGATCTGTCTGAGACCGGAGCACGCAGGGAAGTTACAGCTGGAGTGGATTCGTCTTTATCCGTTAAACTACTTCAGTTTCTTTATTCATGAACTTTTTAAAGACTTTTCATTAAGTTTTAACCTTTAATCTAAATGTTGAATGTGACTCAGGACTCAGTTTGTTTCAGCTCATTAGAGGTAAACTGAGTTTTCTGTTTAAACTGCTGCACCTGCACAGTTTGTCCACCAGGTGGCGCTGTTGGGTCGCACTCACCTGCTCAGTGTGTCAGTTTATCACATACACACATTCCCAGACTGGGAAAGTCTTAAATACATATCAATATTGATGATACAAAAAATTGAACGTCCATAAAATCGATATATAATAAAATAGTTTCTGTTTTAAAAACTACAGAACCGATCAATGATCAATATTTTAACTGTAACTAAATGAACTGAACCGTCTGTTCATCTTAAACTGCAGATATAGTTTTAATTCAGGAGGCTTTGAATTTATTTATTAACAATAAAACATTTTTCTACTGTTTTTTTTCTATGTCTGTCTAATAAAGTTAATTAAATTGAATTAATGTTTTTCTTTGTCTTCTTTTTCTAATGTAAACTGAAGTTATGATCAATAATCTGAATGTAACAGCAGCAACATTTATTAATATTAACGAGTCTCAGTGGTTGTATTTCTGTATTTCTGTGTGTTGCCTTCAAGGATCGGTGCATAATGGAAGCACGTTGGGGATGACGACCTATTTTTATTTCTTTATTATTTACTAATGTGGCTGTTTTGTTGCTGTGGAGATGTTCTACATGGTTTGGGGCGGGAGCTTTATGTCCCAGTGGTTTTTTTATTAATGTTTGGAAATAAATATAAAGATGTTGTTGTCTGGAGAACTCCTTTTATTTTCTGAATACAGGCTGTTGCCTTCAGGAACTGGTGTTTTAGAGCCATTAGATGTGAAGACAACTGTTTTAAATTCTCCTTCATCCTCACCTCAGGACAGAAAGTTACTGTAGCTGTCTACACCGTCACTGTTTTTAGGGTCCGGGCAGCGCAGCTGACAGGACACTATTGTATTCCTAGGAATTCTTCTTCTTCTTCTTCTTCTTCTTTCTTTCTTTCTTCTTCCAAGGAAGTCATACTTCCCATGGGCGAAAACTCACCAAACTTTGCACAAAGGTTCAGTCCCATGCCAGATTCACTCAACTCCAAGGACATGTGCCCCCCCCTCCTAGGGGGGGCACAATAAGCGTTTAAATTTAAAAACTTTAAAAATTCCTACCAAACCAACGGTAGATGCTACAGTGTTGAAACTTCACCACAATGTAGCCTCAATACTGCTGAAACTTTTGTCCACTTAAACTTATTACAAATTATGAAGTCCATCACTCTGTTTTTTTCAATAACTGTAAAACTTTTAAAATGTATCTCCTCCCACAATTTTTGCTCAATTGACACCAAACTTGCTACAGAGCATCTCCAGACCGTCCTCCACAAAACTTGTTTCTCGGATTTTTGATTAAGCAAAAATTGAGCCTACAGTGCATGAAAACGTTTGACTGCAAACACTACTGTAAACATATACCATCAAATTCTTGATAAATACATTTTCAATCTTCCTGAAAAAAAATGACAATATTCTGGAGTCATGGTTGATGAAGTTTGGCAAATATCAGAATTTTAACTCAAAAACTGAATTTTTGAGAACATTTTGAATTCTGCTCTCATGGGAACAACTGCAGTCAATGTGAGAGTGGAATTTATAAACATCAGATTTTCTCTTATGAAGCAAAACACTTATCATTAAAAACAAATCACCAATATTTCCATGCTGTCAAGATGCAATTTATGTATTATCAGATTTTTGTTTAGATGACTGAATTATTGACATTTTGACCATTTCATCACAACAGCTGCCCGGGCACTGGCTCACCTGAGTGGATAAATGAAGCTACACAGCAGGTCTCACTACCAGCCAATTAGCTCAGTGAGTTAGGAGCTGGTTCTTGGTGTCAGAGATTGTGAGTTCGAGACCCAGCAAGGGTGATGATGATGATGATGACGGATCAAAATGTCACATGTCCTTAAGCTGATTTGCTGTCTAAATGCAATTTATGTATTAAAGCAGATATCAGCTTCACGGCCGTTTCGGCTAATGCTGCGTTCAAGGCAGGCTTTTGAAACAGTAAGTTACAGCTTCAAGTCACAACTACGACTTGGTAGCGTTCCAGGTAACCCGTAGCTCGTGTTTTTACCATCCTGTTGTCTGTGAAAGTTCCCTATAACGGCCACTCGTAACTTCCGACCCGTGAACTCGTACCAGATCGAACTGGTATGACTTCACAGGAAGGAAAAACACAAAGTACGAGTTTCTTTGAACGCACCATGAGTTAGCAGCCCCCGCCCTTGTCAGGCATCAATTGGTCCTCGTGCTACGTCACCACATTCACGCGCATCCCTTGGCTGCACACACAGCCCTTCATGCCGTTCTCTCTCCTCATTGGATAACACTTGTATCCCACAAGGAAAATTTTCTCCTCGGGTTACAGCAGAGCAGAGTGACGGAGAGACTCGTGTTTAGGCTGAAATACTTCATGTAAGTGATTGCTGACGGAAAATAGGACTATTTAGGACTTATATTAACAAAAACATTCCACTGATATCTGCTTTAACAGATTTTTGTTTAGATAATAGAATTTCTGACTTTCTGAAATCTGCCTTGACAACAGCTGCCTGGGCACTGACTCCCTGAGTGGATAAATGAAGCTACACAGCAGGTCTCACTACCAGCCAATTAGCTCAGCGAGTTAGGAGCTGGTTCTTGGTGTCAGAGGTTGTGAGTTCGAGACCCAGCAAGGGTGATGATGATGATGATCAAAATGTCAGTTCACCTCAATATGAAACACAAGACAATTGTCCTAATGGTGGCATCACAGCAAGCCTCTAAATTAAAAAAAAACAACAAATAGCTTGGACTGGTCCATGCGCGAAGGCTCCTAACATCTTAGACTCATAGTAGATGTTTGACAAATATCATTATTTTACCTCAAAAACTGATTTTTCTTTTTACTGTGGTTTCAAATCTGCCTACACGACAGTGAATGGCTTAGTCAATTTGTGAAGCCACTGTTGAACTGCCACTTGTCAATTAGCTCAGTGTGATAGACAATGGTCTTTGGTTCCCGAGGTTGTGGGTTCAATCCTCAACTGATGCAAATTGAACATTATAAGGTCAATTGTCTTGTCTTCCTATTCTCCTGTTTGTTGCTCAGAATTGCCTAAATTTGCCCAAAAGTAGCCCGGACCCGACCCATTGCTGCGCAGCAGCTATAATTTTAGGTTTATATTTGCATTACTACTTTGCCTTTTACTATTTTATCTTGATTGATTTAAGCAATACTACATTTTATCCAATTTTACTTAAACTCTAAATGCACTGGGACTTCTGGGAATTTCATTTGAATGTCCAGTAGTTGGGAAAAGAAAAACATTTACAGTATGTTGTTCACTTATGAAGCCTGATGCTCTAAAAATCAGATAAACGTTTATATTCTACATTATAAATGTTGCTTATTTGACCCGTTTTAATTGAATTTAAATCCCATTTTGTTGCTGAATCCACCAAACTGCTGGGATCAGAATAATCCAGATGTTTTGGACCAGATTAAACCTTGTGGTTTTAACGTGTTACAGTAATGTATCTCCAGTGCAGCGCCAGCAGCGGCCACCAGGTGTCGCTGTTCGATGTGGAATGACAAACTGTGATTAAAGCTCAGCTCATTTACTGCAGAGATTCACACACACACACACACACACACACACACACACACACACACACACACACACACACACACACACACACTGTTTAATGATCAATATATTTATCAGATATTGATAGATACTTATTGACTGTTAATTCGGTCACACAGGTTCAGCCAGTCATTGATTATTTATCAGTTAGATTCTTTATCTGTATCATTTCACTGCATTTACTCTCCTTATCTGGTTTTAATTTAACACATCCACTTGATCATATTCACATCGTATCAATTTATATTAATTTGATCTGATTTGATATTTTATTGATTTGATTTGATTTTATATTTGATCTTTTTTCCTTCAGGCCTCAGAAACTTAATTTTATCTGTCCCTTTATTTTAATTCCAGATGTTTCCACATGTTTCTTCTTGTTCAGGTCAGCTTTAATTTGATTCACTGAAAAAACTAATCAGAGATCAATATTCAGATATTATTATTATTATTAATATTAGATCATTTGATTAAAGAGAGAATAGAATAATTTATCTTGAGACAAAGATGAGAAATACTGGACCAATGAACAAACAGCTGATTTTAGAAAATACTGAATTTAATTTTTCTGAACAAATCGGTTTATGACTAAATTATAATCAATAGTTTTGATTAGTGAACGGAACCTTTATGTTTGAAAACAGATGAGACAGAGTAAATGTAAATAAAAACACGCAGCTCTGTAAATATCACTTAATTATTTATAATAACCGATAATTGATCAACATTAATTGCCTTTAAAATTTAGAGTGATTATTGTTTTGAAACTTCGTCGATACTTTTTTTTTATTAATAAAACCTCGCGCTCAATCAATGAAATATTTTTGATCGCAGACAAATGTGAAGTTATTGATTATTTATAAACACACGGAGATAAAACTGCAGTTTAATTTTAAACGCGCTATATTGATTATCGGACGCGCTGGTGATCGGAGAGGGAGAAAGAGGATGAGGAGGAGGATGGAGGGAGGGAGGGAGGGAGGTCAGAGAAGGAGGAGAAGAAGTGAAGAGAGGAGGAGGAGGAGGAGGAGGAGGAGGAGGGAGCATCCTTCCTCTCTCTCCGCAGCATCCGTCAAACAGCCTCCGCTCCAAAGTTCCGTTTCCTCCACTTCTCTCTCTCCGCGGTGTGTTCGCTTCTTCGCACCAAGTTTCCCGCCGGGGGAGGAACGGAGCCGTGATGCGGAGACAACGAAACTCAACTTTTCACTTGCGACACTCACCACGCTGCTCCTCTTCCTCTTTTTCCTCTTTTTCGGTTTGTTTCCCTGTTGTTTTTGGAGGATTTCCCACTTTCGAGTGAAGTCGCGGCGCTAGATGGACTCACGGTGCTGAGGAGGAGGAGGAGGAGGAGGAGGACCTGCTTCTGCTGCTGCTGCTTCGAAAAGTTGGACTCGAGTTTAAAAAAGAAGAATAAGAGGGAGAAAAAGAGGAGAAAAGGGAGAGGAGGAGAGGAGGAGAGGAGGAGGAGGAGACGAGGAGCAGCGGAGACGGGACACGGGGTGAGTGAGAGTCGGTGTTTTCGTGCCATGTGCTCCGGAGCTCTGATGTCCGAGCTTTAACGCGGCACTTAAATACAACAGAGTGCAACTTTTTATGTCATATATGTATATGTATATTTATATATATATATATCTATAGTTGTAATAATCGATGTAAAGGTGATCGATCCGTCAGCCCGCAGCGGATCGAGGCTCCGGCCTGTGGAGGAATGTCAGGAATCTGCAACCTGAGATTTAAGATGCTGCTCCGCTCTCTTACAACACACACACACAAACACACACACACACACGCTTTAAAACTACTGTACAGATAAATAATTAATCAATTATGAATAAAGATTGATTTGGTTTTATTTTTAATAATAACAAACTGCATTTAAATAAAAAAATTTTTTTAAAGTATGTGCAGTTTATTGAGCCTGAGAGACAGAGCTCAGGGTGAATCATTAAATAAGGAAACACAACTGACCTGGAATAACACACACACACACACACACACACACACACACACACACACACACACACACACTCTGTCACAGTCAGTAGTTTAACGCTGAATGGCCTCTTACATTCATTTGCATCAGAAAAAAAGTTTTAGTGCGTTTTCTATTGTGCAGAATGAAGAGTTCCAGCAGTCAGTGTGTGTGTGTGTGTGTGTGTGTGTGTGTGTGTGTGTGTGTGTGTGAGAAGAAATAATGCCCCCCCTCCCTCCCACATTATTCAGCATGACATGGGAGGAGGAGGAGGAGGAGGAGGAGGTGTGGATGTCACTTTCATCCTGCCCAGAGCTGTCATTTAAACACACACACACACACACTCACACGCACACACATTTACACACACACATTTACACACACACTCTCACACCTCCTGCTGTGACGACTCAAAAGTCTCTTATCCCTCAAAACAACAAGTCCACACCAATTACTGCTGCTGCTGTGGCCCCCGGGGGCCAGTTGTCCCCGAGGAACAAGAGGAGAAAAGACTAAACACACACACATACACACATTCAGAAACACACACACGACGGAAACCTTTTTATTTCCTCTGCAATAAAAAGAAAAAATTGAACCAAATTGTCTGCATCAAAAATCTAAAATATTCTCCTTCATAAAGACAAACTGATCAATAATCAATAAAGCCTCTGATAAATCAACCAATCAATAAATCAATATGTCTAATTACAGTAACTTGCTTTTATCAATTAACTGATCAATTAACTCAAAGAGGAGGGGGGCAACCGCCATTCCGACATCCCACCAGTCCAATAGGCCTCTAATTGTCTAAATGGCAACACTTAATTTTCTATCAAACGTCCCGTCATTCCGACACTTTTTGCCTCCTATGGTCGGAATGACGGTATTTTTTTCTTTTTTTAAACATCTTGCCTTTCCGACAATTCCTTTAATAGCGTATTTTCTCCCCAAAAAAAGATTTTGCACTGTTGGGCTTAGGCAATGAAGAAAGGAGTTGTTTTAGAGGGAAATACAGAGACTGCTAGATGAAAAACTGTCCCTGAAGGCAACACGCATCAGCGGTTTTACATGAATTTCCCTCTAAAACAACTCTGTCTGGTAACGTTGTGTTATTATCTCATAGCGTGGTGAATGTGCAGCTCACAACTTGTCCACCAGAGCGTTGTGGAGTTGTTGGATTGTGTATTTGATGATTTTGATGAGGGAAACCAAGAAATCCCATAATGAGCCTCCGTAGCGTAGCTCTGAGCAGCTCACGGCTCTGCTCCGCCGTTCTAAAAATAGCTTGCACTGACAATTAAAGGTAACGAACCTACTGCTATGACTAAAGGGATTATGGCAATGGGCCAATTTGACTAAATGTTGAACTATCCCTTTAACAACCTCCGTTCAGCTGTTATAGATTTATGTTGGAGTGAATTACACTGTTTGCTTTTACACACACACACACACACACACTTGCACACGCACACTCGTCTTTGACCATGAGAAACTTCCTCTGACAGAAGCCGTGATTACACATGATGAAAACAGAGCTGTGTTTAATGCAACACACACACACACACACACACACACACACACACACACACACACACAGACGCACACACACACACCAATCAAAGGTCGGGGCCCCTGGGGGCCACAGCTAGAACTGGACTTTGATGAGTCTGTTAATTAACTCCTGAAGGGACGACGCAACGTGTGTGTGTGTGTGTGTGTGTGTGTGTAGCTCCATGCTGTGAACACACACGTCCACCATGACATCACAGATCTCAGAGAAGAGTCGGAGCGTCACATCCTCCTCCTCTTCATCCTCCTCTTCATCCTCCTCTTCATCCTCCTCTTCATCCTCCTCCTCTTCATCCTCCTCTTCATCCTCCTCTTCACCCTCCTCTTCATCCTCCTCTTCATCCTCCTCTTCACCCTCCTCTTCATCCTCCTCTTCACCCTCCTCTTCATCCTCCTCTTCATCCTCCTCTTCATCCTCCTCTTCATCCTCCTCTTCATCCTCCTCTTCACCCTCCTCTTCATCCTCCTCTTCATCCTCCTCTTCATCCTCCGCCTTTTAGTACAAGTACTCGCAAAGTACTCACTGAGTTAGAGTACTCACACAGTGTAGGACATTAAAATACTCTAACTCTTAAGAGTCTAAAGTAAAAGTATTCACAAGTATCACGAGTATCAGCAGTAAAAGTATTCACAGTACGATGAGTGGAAGTACTCATGTGTATCAGAAGTAAAAGTACTCACTTAGAAGTAAAAGTAGCCACAAATTAGCACCAGTCTAAGTACTCAGAAGTATCAGAAGTAGAAGTACTCATAGTGCAGTATAAGTATAAGTACTCCAAGGTTAAAATACTCAGAGTAATCAGAAGTAAAGCGGCGCGGTGACGTCTGACGCTCTGACTCACAGTAACGACCAGCGGAGTTTCTTTCTTCCTCTTTGTAGCTGTGCAATGTAGCTATTGCTGTGTTTGATATGAATAAAAACTAAATAAAACTCCGAGCGGAGTTCACGTCAGCTCAGGTGATCTGCAGGTGATTGTTTCACTTGAGCGCTCCGCCGCTGTGTGTGTGTCTGTGTGTGGCAGCGGTGCAGCGCTGACACACACACAGACACACAGACATCTACAGGAACTGCATGTTCTACACGTCGTAGGTGAGCCTACATATGATACGTGTTACCGCAGAATAAAGGACACGAGCAGCTCCGTGTTTTCACAGTGGGACTTTTCTCCTCCACTTTATGACCGTCGTATTAGGCTATAACACATGACGCCAGGACTCTGGAGATATGCGACCTGACTGGGCCGGACTCGTCTTATGAACTTTTTTTTTTCTTTTTTTCTTCGTCTCATGAACATTCACCGTCACTTTATTTACCATGGGCTCCGTTTCTACACATTTCCTGGAGAAGAGAGTCCCTCCCTCTTCTCCAGCTTTAGCTGCTGCAGACTTGGCTTGAGACAGTTTGAAGTTTCCTTTTTTTTTTACCATTAATATTATTTTTGCACTTAAAGAAACAATGCCTTAATTATAAATTAATTAATTAATGCAATTTGGAGTGATGGAATGTTTCAGTTCAAGTTCACTTTCCCTCAATTCCTTTTTTAATTTCAAAATTGCCCTTTTGAGACTTGGGACAGTTTTATTTACTGTTTAAGTTCAAACTGTCAAATTTACAAGTCTGCACTAGCTGTTGTTTATGGTGAAAAGAAAAAAATAAAGAACATTATTTTGTAATAGAGTTGAGCCATTTTCATTTTTTAAGAGGAGATTGAATCGATTCTAATCAAATCGAATCGAATCGAATCGAATCGTGATTAATCGATTTAGAACCTTAGGAATCGAAATCGAATCGATTCAGGAAATTGGCCACAAAACCCAGCCCTACTCAGGAGTATCAGCAGTAACAGTACTCATCGTGTTGTACAAGTAGAAGTACTCAGGAGTATCAGCAGTAACAGTACTCATCGTGTAGTACCAGTGTTGTGTTCAGTGTCAGAGTAAAGTGTCAGTAAATCTCAGACTCACCATGTCAGCTGATGATTGACGGCTCGGTGCAGCAGGAAGTGAGGTGTTCATGGTGCGGCGGTAAAACAGACCATTTGGCCGGCGGGGGGGGGGTCAAAGCAGACAGCCAGAGGTCGGTCGGTCGGTCGGCGTGGAAACCAAGCTGTGGAGACAACAGGATGTCAGTGGTGTTTCCCAGGCGCCTTGAACGCATCGTTATTTTATCACTTGTTTTAACCCTCCTGTTGTCCTCCTGGGTCAAGGAAGGACGAAAGGAAAGAAGGACAAAGGGAAAAAGGAAGGAAAGATAGAAGGAGGGAGGGAACAGATTGGGTCAAAAAGGAAGGAAGGAAGGAAGGAAGGAAGGAAGGAAGGAAGGAAGGAAGGAAGGAAGGAAGGAAGGAAGGAAGGAAGGGAGGGAAAACGGATTATGGAAAGAAAAAAGGGTAAAAGGAAGGAAAGAAAGATGGAGGGAGGGAACAGATTTGTTCAAGGAAGGAGGAAGAAGGGGTAAAGAAGGGAGGAAAGAAGGAAGGGGAAAATGATGGAAAGAAAGATGGAGGGAGGGAACAGATTCATTCAAGGAATGAAGAAGGAAGGGAGGGAAAAAGGATTGTGGAAAGAAGGAAGGGATGGAAAGATGCAGTGAGGGAACAGATCAGGTCAATTGGATCAAAAGAGGAAGGAACAAGAAGTAAGGACAAAGGGAAGGAAGGAAGGAAGGAAGGAAGGAACTAACAAACGAAGGAAAGGAAAAAGAATTGTGGAAGGAAGGGAGAAAGGAAGGAAAGAAGGAAGAATGGAGGAAAGTAACAGAAGGACAACAGGAGGTTTAATGGGACCAGTTTGACCAGAGACTGAACCATTTGTTCACCCCCCCCCCCCCCGACCCATCAGTCACTCATCGGTGAACCAGTCTGATGAGTCTGACTGTTACTTTTCTCATCAATTATTTAACCGATGAGCTCAAACGCTCCTGAACGCACCGCACACACACGACTTCACAGGACGATCAGTGCTATCACTCATCTTGTTGCCATAGTTACGCTGGCTGCTCCCCCCCCCCCCCCAGAATGCTCAGCGTTGGCGGCCATGTTTGTGTGCGAGCTGTCGGCTAAATGACGTCCATTGATCCGGACTCATCGATAATCGATCGGTTGTGTTTGATGATGTCGTGGTGGTGAAGCAGAGTGGTGCATTCACAGTCTGAAGTGACTGTAGGAAATTATGATGCTTTTTATCTGTGAGGTCGAAGCTTCTTCTTCCTATTCTTTTTCTTCCTCTTCTTTTTCTTCCTCCTCTTCTTTTTCTTCCTCCTCTTCTTCTTCCTGTCTTTCTCTTCCTCTTCTTGTTCCTCCTCTTCTTTTTCTTCCTCCTCTTCTTCTTCCTGTCTTTCTCTTCCTCCTCTTCCTCTTCTTCTTCCTGTCTTTCTCTTCCTCTTCCTCCTCTTCTTCTTCCTGTCCTTCTCTTCCTCTTCCCCCTCCTCTTCTTCTTCCTCTTCCTCCTCCTCTTCTTATTCCTCCTCTTCTTCTTCCTGTCTTTCTTTTCCTCTTCATATTCCTCCTCTTCTTCTTCCTGTCCTTCTCTTCCTCTTCTTCTTCCTGTCCTTCTCTTCCTCTTCTTATTCCTCCTTTTCTTTTTCTTCCTCCTCTTCTTCCTCTTCCTCCTCCTCTTCTTCTTCCTGTCCTTCTCTTCCTCTTCTTCCTCTTCTTCCTCCTCCTCCTACTCCAGAAGAGCCAAACCTCCTTCACTCAGCCATTCCTCCTGTTTATCATCAACCCAACAAACTAAACAAACAATAAACCATGACGATGGCGGTGGCGTTGTCGTTGGCGACGGCAGCAGGAGGCCTCATCAGTCGAGGCCTCGGGGGAGCACTTCCTGTCTCTGCTCGCCGTATAAATCCCCGTGTCAGCGTTAGCCTCTATTTGTGCACGATAAACCACCGTCTTTGGGTTTCGGGAGCTGCTGCCACCGCCGCCGCTGCTGCTGCTGCTTCTATTTTCGCCGCCGCTGCTGCTGCACCGGCCCGGCTGCTTTTATGGGATGGCTATTAGTCAAAGGAGAATAGGTGCAGGGGTGCCGGCCATAAATTCCAGCAAGTGGCCCTGGGTAAAGAGGCAGCGCGGCAATGGCGATGGCGGCGGCGAAGGCGGCGAGGAATTGACTAGGTGCTCTGTGATTTTACTCTGCTACGCCGTGACCTTTGGAGGCGAGACAGAGTCGTTTGTTTCGCTGACAGGAGGCGAAGCTCATAACTCAGGCAGCGGCGGCGGCGGCCGGGGAAACCGGTGATGAGCCAAACTGTAACCGCCGCTGCAGGAAACCCCTCATACTCAACTATCAGGGGTAAAACTGATCAATAACCTGATCAGAGTCTCTGTGTAGTGTTGTGTTCAGGAGCCACACAAGACTGTAGGAAAACAGAGATTCCACTAATTTACGTTAAAAAAACGTAAAAGTACTTGCAAGTATCACAAGTTGATGTTCACACGAGTATCAGCAGTAAAAGTATTCACATAGTACGATGAGTGGAAGTACTCATGTGTATCAGAAGAAAAAGTACTCACAAATTAGTACCAGTCTAAGTATTCAGAGGTATCAGAAGTAAAAGTACACATAGTGTAGTGTAAGTGGAAGTACTCAAAAGTATCACAGGTTAAGATACTGAGAAGTATCAAAAGTAAAAGTACTCACTCAGAAGTTCACAAATAACTACCAGGCTAAGTACTCAGAAGTATCAAAAGTAAAAATACTCTTTCAGAAGTAAAAATACTCACAAAGAAGTACCAGTCTAAGTACTCAGATATTTCAAGTACTTACGGAGGAGTATCAGCAGTAACAGTACTCATCGTGTATCAGAGGTAGTAGTACTCAGGAGTATCAGCAGTAACAGTATACTCACTCAGAAGTAAAAGTACTGACAAAGAAGCACCAGTCTAAGTACTCAGAAGTATCACAAGTAAAAGTATTCACTCAGAAGTAAAAGTACTCACACATTAGCACCAGTCTAAGTACTCAGAAGTAAAAGTATTCACTCAGAAGTAAAACTGACGACGTCCTGTGTAGTGTTGTGTTCAGGAGCCACACAACACTGTAGGAAAACAGAGTTTCCACTCATTTACACTGAGTTTCACATGATCAATAATAAAAGTTATTGATTATTAAACAAAAAAAGTGTTTTAATCATATTAAAGGATCATTGCAAACAAAATCTGCTGCTAAATTTACTTTTTATATGAAAGATGCATTAAAATTATTATTATCCGTAGCGTTTCAATTTTTGACGGAGCCGTCGCTAAATCACGTTTAGCTCAACGGAGCAGATCGCATCAGACAGGAAATCCGACACAGAATCAACGTAATACACTTTCGCCCCCTTTCAAAATAAAAGACTAAAAATACACAGTTCATATGATCACAACTTCACATCAACATTACGTCACGGTCTCGGAGATCTCTTTCTAATTATTTTGAGAAACTAAAATATAGAGGAATGTAAACGGCGAGGACTGCAACTGTTAAAAACCGTAAATGACTTTATGAAGCCACTTTGTTTTTGTCATATATATCAATCTTGATGCAGAAATTCGTCAGAGGAAGAAGCTGAATCAACAGAACAAACAGTCATTGACATTACGGGGGAGTGTGTGTGTGTGTGTGTGTTGGGGAGGGGGGGTTGAGGGGGGGTCATTGTTCAGTCTCTGTGTGACCATTGTCCTTAAATGAGTCCCAGTCAACAGTTAATCACTCTGATAACTGAGCTGTTTAAAGTAGTAAAGCACTGACTGTGTGTGTGTGTAGTAGTGTGTGTGTGTGTGTGTGTGTGTGTGTGTGTGTGTGTGTGTGTGTGTGTGTGTATGTGTGTGTGTGTGTGTGTGTGTGTGTGTGTGTGTGTGTGTGAGTGATCACTAATGTGTGAACAGCAAATGTTGAGCCTGACTAATAACAGTGATTTGTGACGGGAGATCAGAGGAGGGCCGGCGTGAAGGAGCGGCCATATATCACCTGTGTGTGTGTCTGTGTGTGGCCGCTCACACCTGTTAGACAGATAAAGACGGCAGCAGTGTGCCACTCACACACACACACACACACACACACACACTGTGGGTTATTTACCTCATCGTGTGTAACATTTATTTCTTATTGTAGGATCTTTTGGACGGAATAGCCCTTAAAACAGAGTGTTAAAGGGCTATTCTGTCCAAAAGATGGAGGTTATTAAGGGTTGTGCTTGAGGGTTTTTATTGACCTCCCCCTCCTGCCCCCCCCCCCCCCCCCCCCCCCCCCAGGTCTTTGAAGCCGGACTCTCATTGTTCTACGTGTCGGAGCTTCAGTCTCGGCCTGAATGAAGCTGCTCAAAGGTCAATAGTCAAATAAACTTTGATGAGCCCCCGCCTCTTCACCCCCCCTCACCTCTGACCCCCAGCCCCCCCCCTCCGTCACCGCTGCCAGAAAGCAGATTGAGTTGTAAACGTCAGTGGAAACACACAGAGAGAGAGAGAAAACGCTGCAACAGATCTGAGACCAGGCTTCTCGTGGTTTCAGTAGTCGATACCAACACCAGTAAAACTCCACGATCCGCGATATTTATTTGATAACACGATTAAAAAAATTAAAAAAGTTAAATAGAACCCTTGTGAAGTCGATTACACGCCAAAACCAAATTTTGAGCATCGCTCGATGAAGCTGTGCATGTCAACGTACTGAGTGTTCAAGTGTGTTGGAGTCTCCTGGTTCCTGACAAGTTCTCCTCCTCCTCCTCTTCCTCCTCCTGTGTCCTCCTCTTCTTCTCCTTCTTCCTCCTCCTCCTCCTCTTCTTCTTCTTCCTCCTCCTGTATCCTTTTCCTCCTCCTCCTCCTTCTATTCCTCCTCCTATGTCCTCCTCTTCCTCCTGTGTCCTCCTCCTCCTCCTCCTCCTCTTCTTCATCCTGTGCCCTCCTCCTACTCTTCCTCCCGTTCCTCCTCCTATGTCCTCCTTCTTTTCCTCCTCCTCTTCCTCCTGTGTCCTCCTTCTTTTCCTCCTCCTCCTCCTCCTCCTCTTCCCCCTCTTCCTCCTCCTGCTCCTCCTGCTCCTCCTTCTCCTCCTCAGGTCATGGACTCCTCAGACAAGAAGGACAAGATGGACGCTGCCGTCGGCGGCTTCGGAGACGTCCTGAAGAAGCCGTCGCCCTCGGAGACCAGAGGTAAGAAGCAGAAGAAGAAGAAGAAGAAGTCTGTTCTTCAAAACTCCTCAGCGATGGGACGAGCCGAGGTCCCGGGGGGTGGGGGGGTGGGGGGGTGGGGTGGGGGGGCTGAAGGTGTTGGGGGGGTTGATGAAATGAAATATACATTTCAAAGAGGAGCAGCTCCTCGCCAGTCAGAGGTGACTTACAGTACGAGTCTGACAGGAATCCTAAACACATCATCACTAATGCAGGAGGAGCCGGGGGGGGGGGGTCGGTGTGGGGGGGTGGAGGTGTGTGTGGCAGCGTTGTGTTTGAGCTTGTAAACGCTGATGAGTCGGTAACATGACAGGAGAGGGGGGGCGGGGGGGGGCAGCAGGTGAGAAGCAGTGTTTGTGTTGTTGAACTAAATGAAGAGCAGCAGCCGTCGTCCTCTGAGCCGCCGGGGGGGGGGGGGGGCATGTTTTAAAGATGTCAGCCGGTGTGTGATGAAAGCA
This sequence comes from Trachurus trachurus, assembly GCF_905171665.1. NCBI lineage: Eukaryota > Metazoa > Chordata > Actinopteri > Carangiformes > Carangidae > Trachurus > Trachurus trachurus. Next base: position 973,581 of record NC_139914.1, read on the forward strand.
GCGGATAATGAGGCTCAAAGACCTTGTTCTTACCTCCAGAGGATAAAGACGCCACAGAAGAAGAAGAGACGACAGAGTTCACGCTCTGAGTGGCGGATCAGTGATCATCTGACCAGTCGCCAGCGCTCCTCAGACGTTATCGCCAGCGTTGAGCCTCAACGCGTTCAATGAACCATCGTTCATGAACTCCTTCATATTTTGGGCGAACGTGAACTGAACGTACTGTATTTCCACTTGATGAATGTTATTGTGAACGCGTTCTGGCGTTTGTGAACGGCGCTCTCTCAACTAGGGATGTCACGATTACTTGTTTTCACAATTAATCGCGGTATTAAACGCCACAATTAATTAATCTTAAAGATTTCCAAATACCGTCACTTTCCAAAAAAGATTGTTGGAAACACAGAGGCAGATGTGCACCAAAGTGAAGGTAAATGTAAGAAATACTGGTCCATTTACCTAATGTAACATATAATTGGTAGGAATTTAAATGTTAGCGTGTCATTTGTGCTAAAAAACAAACAATGATAAACTTAAACATTTGGTATAGATGACAATTAATGACTTGAAAATTTAAAACACTTCCCCTGCAGGATTAATAATTGGTTAATGGTTATATATTAATAGTAGAGACTTAAAATATCTAGTGTAAATGATTAGTAATGTAATTATATTTTGACTGTATTTGATTTTACACATTCATATGATGTAAAGGAGTGTGCCAGGTTTCCATAGAGCCTTCTGGGTAAAAACCAGCTAAAACACTGTAAACAGGCGTTAATATGTAGCGGAAAAACCAGCCAATCTGGGAACACCTATCAGCTGTTTGGATCAGCGGAGTGATACAGCGCGTGGCGGAGCCATCTGTGTGGAGGAACACTGACCCAGTTGGTTAGTAAAAGATAAACGGTGTTAGAGAGGGAAGTCCAAGTCATTTGACATATTTGAGAATTTTATAAAATAGTAATGCAATAGTAACTTTCCTGGTAATTAATTACTTTCATCACATTCTAACTCAGTTACTTTTTGGGGAAAGTAATACTGGTTAAAACTGCTAAAATAATAGCTGTCTGTAGTTCGATATGGTCTGAGGCAATAATTTTGAAAAATAATAGCTTGTCGCAACATATTGAAAAAAAGAAAAAAGAACTATGAACTAGTTTAGTTTTGGGGGTCCATGCCTATGTTCCCACAGCCTTATGTTCCCACAGCCCTATGTTCCCACAGTTCTAAGATTTTTCTCAAAATTAGGCCCTATGTTCCCACTGGACTCTCTCTATCTGGCCTGTCTAGCCTTTACCGGGTCTTTTTACTAAACTTAACCAACTCTTTTCTTCATTGCCTAAACCCAACCAATGGTGGGACCAAAGGGCTGTGGGAACATAGGGCCTAGTTTTCAGTGACAACAAAAGTTAGAAATGTGGGAACATAGGGCTGTGGGAACATAGGAATGACCCCAGTTTGGGAACCGTGAACTGATTTCAAAATGTCGAATTATGAACTATGAACTGAACTAGTTCATCTGAAAGTGAACTTTCCCAACACTGGTTATCGATCATTAACTATCGATTATTATTTGAACGTTGAAGCCGTTTCTTTGGCGTCGTTCCATCTGCTTTAAAGGGATACTTCACCCAAAATCGATAATTCACCAATCATCTCCTCACCGTCATGCCAAGGAAGGATTTGGAGAACTTTCAGAGTCATCAAAACGCTTTTGGCAACGAGTTTTCATATAACGGCGCCGGTTGGATGGAGTTCACTTTTGAATGGTCCAAAACACACACTATGAAGCATCCAGATACCTCCATACTGCTCGTCTGTACTGACCCAAGTGTCCTGAAGCCGCCACATGAAAAAGTTGTTCACATCAAACATCCAATGGTTTACAACAACGAAGCTACTGCTACAACAAGGATAAAAACAGAGATCAACTTTTCCATGTGGTGGCTTCAGGACACTTGGGTCAGTAGGACGAGCAGTATGGAGGTATCTGGATGCTTCATAGTGTGTGTTTTGGACCATTCAAAAGTGAACTCTATCTGACCGGCGCCATTATATGAAAACCCGTTGCCAGCCGGACCCCCCCTGGAACTCCTAAAGAGTTGTGATGACTCTGAATTAAAAGTTCTCCAAACCCTTCCTTGGCATGATGGTGAGTAGATGATTGGTGAATTATCGATTTTGAAGTGTAGTAACCCTTTAATACAGACAGCTGTCCTGTTGACTGTTCTGTCACCGAGTAAGGTGAGGTAAATACAGAGACTGCTTGATGAAAAACTGTTCCTGAAGGCAACGCACATCAGCGGTTTTGCATGAATTTACCTCTAAAACAACTCTGTCTGGTAACGTTGTGTTATTAATTCATAGCGTTGTGAATGTGCAGGTCACAACTTGTCCACCAGAGCGTTGAAATCCCATGAGCCTCTGTAGCGTAGCTCTGAGCAGCTCACGGCTCTGCTCCGCCGTTCTAAAAATAGCTTGCACCGACAATTAAAGGCAACGAACCTACTGCTACGACTATAGGGATTATGGCAATGGGCCAATTTGACAAAATGTTGAACTATCCCTTTAACACAATCCTTATTTGAGGCTAAAACAGGTTCTTGTTCAAACTGACGTCTCATTAACGGACTCTCCTGTATTTTAAAGGGAACCTCCATGTTTTTTTTTATCGTAGCTCCATTAATTAAAGATCAGAGTGCGTGACCGAAGCTCCGTCGAACACGGACCCCACATCCTGTCGCTGCGTTTTCCAACGGCGAGCGAGCGAGCGTGGAGGACGACAGGAGGCCGGAGGGAGGGAGGGAGGAGGAGGAGGAAGAGGAGGCCATGTTTTAGAGATGTCAGGCGACGCATGATGAAAGCCGAGGATAATGAGGTTAAAAGAGCCGGAGCTTCACCTCCAGAGGACGGAGGTGTGAGGCTGACAGGACACGTTTGAAGTGGAAATGGTGACACACACACACTCTCTCTGTGTGTGTGTGTGTGTGTGGCGGAGATGTCGGTGGCCTGCCACCATGAAGAGACGCCACCGCCGCCGCCGCTCTTTAACCGTTGATGAGAGGACGTGGGCGTCTCCACACGTCGTCAATATTTCAACAAAGCTCGTTCGTCACATGTCGTTTAAATCCACACGGAGACACCGAGTGTGTCTGTGTGTGTGTGTCTGTGTGTGTGTGTGTCTGATCGGGTTTCACCTGCTCACACCTACTCTACAACTTCCTGCTTCGTGTGATGTCACCGGAGTGGGCGGGGCTTCAGAGAATCAGAGAATAACAGCAAATAAAAGCTCAGATTTTATTCTTTGTTTAAACTTTAACTTTGACTTTGGTCACTTCCTGCTGCGAGGCGAGGTTATTAGTGTTTTAGGAGAAAGCCTCTGTCAGACCTCTGAAGATTAACTTTTTCCCTTTTAGTTGCATCCATCCCATAATGTTCAACCTAAAAACTCAAACTAAGCTGATGTTATCTGACTCAACTTTAGTTTTACATTGTTTTGATTTAGTTCTGGTTTTTGGAAACATTTATTTTTATTAAGTTTAATTTAGTTTTAATTAACTGTAACGACCCTGCTGCGAGGCGTTCGTGGGCCCTGGTTATTTCCTGTTGCAGGAGATTTACTGGTGAAGGCTGAGTGGGTGTGTTTTATTTTTATTTTTATCTCACTTGTTCTCTGAGGTTTTAATCTTCCAGCACCTAAAATAAAAACTCCCTCCATAACTCTTCCTCCCTATCAGCTCCGTCTGAGCCTCGTATTTTAATCTTAAATAAACAAGAAGCGGCGACGCAGCCCCCGTCTCGGCCAATCAGATACAAGAGCTTAAAAACCATGAAGCGTGTGTCTGCCACGGCGGCGCAGAGACAGAGCAATTACTTATGGCAGTAATATGCATTATTATTCCAGTTGCCAGCTCCTGATAAGTGAATATGCAGCAGATGAGACCGGGTCCTTGAACCGCGTGCACCTGAACGCACCGTCTGATAATATACGGCCGCTGTTCCAGCTGCTTTTATTGTCGCCGTATGTTTCGGCGTTGGCTGCAGGATTCCTGTCACCTCAGTCATGCCCACCTCTGAGCCCCCCCCCCCCACCACCGCTCAACCCCCCCCTCCCCTTCCTGTTTTATATTCCCGTCCCGCGTTATTTATTTAGAACAATTTCCTCTCTATCAGAGGACAGGGCTAATGCCGAGTTTTAATATGTTATTTACACATAAAAACAACCTATTTACAGCAGCGGAGCATGTGTGTGCAGGAGGAGGAAAATGAATGCCCCCCCCCACCAACTCCGTGCCTAACCCCCCCCCCCATCGCCCCCTCTCCACTCTGTTATATCACAGTTTAACAATCTGGATTGCTAATAGAACCATTTATCATGGAGCGGTCATTTGTTTTATGTGAGCGGCCCCGGTCCTGTTCCCAGAGGGGGGGTTGGGGGTTGGGGGGGTGAGGGGGGGGTGTTGGGAATAATGAAGCTCAAGTGAGAGAGTCACTTTGTTTAAACAGTGGATCCGTCGCCCCCTCCCACTCAATTAGGACGGACCCAGGTGCGCCTGTCTCTCCTCCTCCTCCGTCCGTCCGTCACCACCTTTGTTCACATCCGCAAAAAAATAAATAAAATGTCTTAATCAGATTAAAAACTTCTTGAGGGATTAGAAAATCTGAATCCACTGTTTATATGGGCGCAAAATCAAATAGTATATATATATATATATAGTAATCAAACGCTTATATGGATCAAAAGGTACAGAAATGCTGTTTAAATAATTCAAGAAATCCGCTTATAGAGTTCATTTTGGGTCATTTTATGAATGAAAACATGTGAAAAAACTATTTTAAAACTACTGTTAGCAACATGTATTTATGTTATTTCTTACTCCCATGATTCCTTGCTGGACGTGTTTGCAGTTTATGTTCAGTAAAAAATAAGAAATAAGTCACCGATCTGCACTACGAACAAACAGTAGGCCGACTGTTTTTTACTAAACTGCAATTCCCTATTTATAGTTTTAACTGCAGTAGCTGTACATTACTGTGCTGCATTGAGTTGTGTCTGTGCAGGGATTAAACTTGCACGGTTAACCTGACTGCACTATGTTTGCATGACATGATACAACATGAAATAAAATTCAGTAAATGCTGAAGCTGAACATTTCCTTACATTGTTCTCATTGAAAAACTATACAAATGGCATTTAGATGATGTTCTGCGTGAAAATTGAAGTGAAATAATAAAAAAATCGGTTATAATAGTCTCTGCTCTGATCACTATAAACAGTTTCCACCCTAATCCAATCAAGTTTTATTCAGAATAGCAGCATATTGACGTCCAGAGTCGTCTAATTTCCCTAAAATAGACGCGAAAGTGGCTCAATTTTTCCCAATCCATGGTTTTTCCCTGCTAGGGATGCACATGATGAACCGTTTAACCGATAACTTTGACCGATTCATCAACTCATGGGGGCGTGTCGACACGTGCAGACTTCCACTCCTACCTCCACAATTTGTTTTCCGATTGAGCCAAATCAGATCAGAATCTTCCAATTGAGACGCATTTTTATTCCGATCAGCCTTTTATTCTGAATATTTGTGTCCATGTAAACATAGATACTGTAGCTGCAGACTTTTATTTTGAAGGACCAAGCTGCAGCATCCAGTCAGACTGGCGGCAGCGTGACTCCTGGACTCAAGTTCAGTGTCATTTACTGGGACTTGGCCTCAGCAGCAGCAGCAGCAGCTTTTTAGGCTCGACTCCCCCCACCTCCTCCCCCTCCCTCCCCCCTCTGGCCGGGCCGGGGGCTCTGCTGCTGCCCGGCTAATAGATTCAAATGAGCGCTTGTATTTCCTCTGACAGCACACATCTGTCTGCCGGTCGGGGCCGGGCTGGGGGGTGGGGGTTGGGGGGGGCCGGGGTCCGTTGGTAATAATAATAATAATAATAATAATAACGGAAGGTTTTTAGAGAAAAAGAGTGAAAATGACAGAGAGAGGACGGTTATCGTTCATTCAATCTGATTTCTGCTCAATTGGATAAATGTGGAGTTATTGCCTTTTCAGCAGCTGCTGCTTTATTTAGAAATATATTATATATCATATATATCATATATATAGTGTATGATATATGAAGCACAGAGGGGCTGAAGCTGATTGGCTGCAGGCGTCGGAGCCTCTGATAGGAGGATTCAGTGAGTTTGACCCTGAGGCTGCAGGTAAACCGGTTCAGATCTGGATGTTTGAATACGTCGGTGACCTTTACCGTCGAAGCCGTTGTTGTCGCAGGTTCGAGCCCGCCCGTGCACACCGCCGCCGCTGCGCTGCGCTCTGCTCTGTAAAGTAAAGTAGGCCAGAGGAAACGAGCGGCGCTGCTAATGATTTGATGAAGCGGCTCTGGAGCCTCGTCACATACATCTCACTGAGAGTGAGTCTGTCATCTCAGAGGGAGATTGATGGATCCTCCCTCCCTCCCTCTCTCCCTCCTCCCTTCCCAGTCTTTCTGCTGAGTGTGGCCGGTCCACAGGGAGGGGCCCCGGGTACTTAGCGGCCCCACAGCTCTCTGGGTGGGGGGGCGGTCGACCTGAAGAGGCTCAGAGCCGCACGCCGTCGGACTGCTGACGAGCACAGACACACAGGAGGAAGGAGAGGAGGAGGAAGTTATTCTAACATAATAACCATAATAACAATAATATTAATAACAATATCTGTTTATAGACTGATTTGTTTTAGATCATAAATATTGGTTCAATAAGGATTTTTATATTTTATATTTTATTTATATATATATATATATATATATATATATATATATATATATATATATATATATATATATATATATATATATATATATATATATATATATATATAATATATATATATATTGCTGCTACATCTGTCTGCATTAAGTATTTTGTTTCAGAATGTTGAACAGCTGACAGATGATCCTTCGGGATTAATCTATCTATCTATCTATCTATCTATCTATCTATCTATCTATCTATCTATCTATCTATCTATCTATCTATAATAACAATAATCTGGTTTTATTATAACAGGATAAACTCATTCATAAATGATGACACTTTACATTTTACAATCCGGCTGCTCTGATCAATTATTAATAATCAGTTTTTTTTATTTTATTTGATTGTTCACACTGTTTTAATCATTTATAAGAACTAATAATTATTATAACATGAAGTTGTTTTTACACATTACATTAACCCTGTAAATCACATTAATTGATCAGAGATCGCAATGAAAACTATGTTTATTATAGTTTATATTTCATTGAGTGTTAACTGAATTAAAAACAGAATTATTGATCATTTATTGATCCTTATCTTTACTGTGATTTACCACCAAAATTTAATTTGATTTAATTTTGCAGTTTGAATTAGAGAATTATTTTTATTTCTAGTGGGCGTTTTTCTACATTTTCTGATCCCATGTGAACGCAGCTCGGCTGAGTGAGTGAGGAGGGTTTTAAAAGAGCTGCTTTAGCGATAAGGACACGTCTCGTTATCGAGGGGGGTTAGTGAGTAATGGATGGTGCAGCAGAGCAGCACTGGGACCAGTGGGGGGGTGAGAGGGGGGGGGTCAGGACCAGTGGCAAAGAAAAATGTGTCAGAGAAAAAGACGACCACTAATCTTCCTGAGAAGAAGAAGAGGTGGAGAAGACGAAGACGAAAGAAAGAACTGTCACTAACTCTTCTGGGGGTTAAAAGCAGCTCAAACGCAGAGATGGACAGAGTACTCCACCCCAGTACTTGAGTAACAGTACAAATACTACTGGTCAAATCACAATGTTCTATAAAGCTGCAGAAACACCTAGAAAAACAAATACAATGAATGGGATCATAAGAGGACAGCTACTGTCATTTTCACGACTCAGGTATAGTTTTGAGTTGACAAACGCAGTCGAGAGCGTGGCTACTTTGGCGGTATCCTCATGGGGAGGGAGGACGTAGATCCCAGTGGAGAGCTGCACTGTGATAGGTTTCCTTCTTTGACAAACACAGCTTGTGTCCAATAGTATTTTAGAAAAAAAAGAGCAGACCTGAAAATAACGAGTACTTTTCAGCCTTCCTACAAATTAACTTGAGTAAAAGTAAAAAATATTTGTCTTGGAAATGTATTCAAGTAAGAGTAAGAAGTACCAGAGAAATCTAATACTCAAGTAAAGTACAAATCGTCTGGATATGTACTTGAGTACAATACTCAAGTACATTTACTCCGTTACTGTCCACCACTGCTCTGTAGCTGGTTCTGCAGCTCGAGGCCCCGGCTGTACGGCACCGTTTACCAGTAATCACAGTCAGTCAGTCGGCTCAGTGCACTGGGACTCACACACACACACACGCGCGCGCGTGTGCGCTTTGTAAACATTTAGCTTGATGACTTTCCAAGATGGCCTGCTCCTCTTTTATCTGCAGCCTCAGTGAGATAGAGAAGTAGAAACAGTCTGTTTTTAGCCGGGCGGAGGATCGCTGATGAAAAACCCGTTGGTTGTTTTCAGTCATTACGGAAACTTGTAAAAAAACTTGGCCTAGATATTTAAAAGCAGCGATGTAGAGGAAACGGTCTGGTGGCTGCAAACATGAACGTTTACTGGCCAACAACAACAACAACGCTACAGAGGCTCATGGGATTTCTTGGTTTCCCTCATCAAACTCATCAAATACACAATCCAACAACTCCACAACGCTCTGGTGGACAAGTTGTGACCTGCACATTCACCACGCTATGAGATAATAACACAACGTTACCAGACAGAGTGGTTTTAGAGGGAAATTCATGCAAAACCGCTGATGCACGTTGCCTTCAGGGACAGTTTTTCATCAACAGTCTCTGTATTTCCCTCTAAAACAACTCTGTGTGGTAACGTTGTGTTATTATCTCATAGCGTGGTGAATGTGCAGGTCACAACTTGTCCACCAGAGCGTTTTGGAGTTGTTGGATTGTGTATTTGATGAGTTTGATGAGGGAAACCAAGAAATCCCATGAGCCTCCGTAGCGTAGCTCTGAGCAGCTCACGGCTCTGCTCCGCCATTCTAAAAATAGCTTGCACCGACAATTAAAGGTAACGAACCTACTGCTATGACTATAGGGATTGTGACAATGGGCCAATTTGCCAAAATGTTGAACTATCCCTTTAATCCAATGTTTTTTTTTTGGTTTATTGAATTTGTTCTAAATGAATTCTCCTGTGAGTCTCAGAGTCTAAATGCAGGAACATGAACTGTAGCACAGTGAAAGGAGGGAGAAGGATGGACTGCAGCGTCTTATATAAACATGTGGGGTCGTGGGACACTCAGACTGGTACGACTGATGGATCTGCACGAGCCAGAGAGTGTGTGTGTGTGTGTGTGTGTGTGTGTGTGTGTGTGTGTGTGTGTGTGTGTGTGTGTGTGTGTGTGTGTGTGTGTGTGTGTGTGTATGTGTGTGTGTGTGTGTGTGTGTGTGTGTGTGTGTGTGTGTGTGTGTGAGTGTGTGTGAGTGTGTGTGTGTGTGAGTGTTAGTTTAACTTGTGACCCAGTGAGCAAACACAGGGATCAGTGTGTGTGTCAGTGGAGTGAGTCTGAGATCAGAGGATCAAACTGAGCGTTAAATAAACACGGAGCAGGAAACAGAGTGAACACGGAGGACGATCCGTCTGAAAACCAAATAAAAAGTCAATGCAAAGATGCAGCCGACTGCTGCTTTATAAATAAATATAAAAGATTTCAGCACGTTTTCAATATCAACAAATTAACTTCTGCAGCTCAGAGTGCACTTCTTCCTTCCTTGACTCAATCTGTTCCCTTCCTCCATCTTTCTTTCTCTCTCACTTTCTTTCCCTCCTTCCTTCCTCCCCTCCTTTCCTCTGTCCTTTCTTCTTCCTTCCTTGACCCAAACTGTTCCCTTTCTCCATCTTTCTTTCTTTCCTTCCTCCCTCCCTTCTTTTCCTCCATCCTTCTTTCTTCTTCCTTCCTTGACTCAATCTGTCCTCCATCTTTCTTTCTTAAATACAATTAACTTTTGATCATTCAACAAATTAAGAACTCGAAATGTTTTTTTTCCCCAACGACTTGAATTTTAAATAAAATTTGAAATTTGAAATTTCAGTAATGTATATTGATTAACTTTTTAATGAATTCTTTATGGCTCAGATCAGCCTTCAGTCTGACACACAGTCACATTTAAAACACTCAGTATCTGGAATCTGGAAAAGTTTGTATCAGGATCAGACTGATCCGATCCAACTGGGATCAAAGTAAAGACGGATTATTGATTATTGATCCTGGATGGAAATACAAAACCAAGGTCACGTTGATCCAGATGAAACCTTTTGAACAACTGGACCTGCGCCGTCTCTTTCTCTTGTGAAGATCTCAGCTCAGCTCTGAGGAGACGGACGCCACGGCAACGGCGAAGCTCTGACCACTCATGTGCCACAGATGTGTTTGGTGCATCCACCCACTCCCCCGTCTGCATTCAGACACGGAGAGAGAGAGAGACGGAGAGACGGAGAGAAGTGACAGAGAGCAGTAAAACTCAGACTAATGAAACTGTCTCTGGAGGTTTTATCGTCTCGTATCGTTCTGGAGGAAACGGCCTCACCTCCTTTTACTGATCCACAAACTCCAGAACCAAAACAACTCATACAACCTTTACACCAAGAAGAACCTGGTGCTGGTTCTTTCCCTCCACCATTCCTTCTCCCTTCCTTCTTTTCCTCCATCCTTCCTTGACCCAATCTGTTCCCTTCCTCCATCTTTCTTTCCTTCCTCCCTCCCTTCTTTTCCTCCATCCTTCCTTGACTCAATCTGTCCTCCATCTTTCTTTCTTTCCTCCCTCCCTTCTTTTCCTCTGTCCTTCCTTCTTCTTCTTCTTTACTTGACTCAATCTATTCCCTTCCTCCATCTTTCTTTCTGTCTCTCTCACTTTCTTTCCTTCCTCACTTCCTTTCCTCCGTCCTTCCATCTTCTTCCTTCCTTGACCCAAACTGTTCCCTTCCTCCATCTTTCTTTCTTTCTTTCTTTCCTTCCTCCCTCCCTTCTTTCCTCCATCCTTCCTTGACTCAATCTGCCCTCCATCTTTCCTTCCTTCCTCCCTCCCTCCCTTCTTTTCCTCCATCCTTCCTTCTTCTTCCTTCCTTGACCCAATCTGTTCCCTTTCCTCTATCTTTCTTTCTTTCTGGGATGGGAACCAAATTCAGTACTTTTATTGGGACCGGCCGAATTCCCACCGAAGTATCAAGTATCGATTCACGTGAAGTCAAACGGTTCCATGTTTTGGTACCTGAACGCACCTTTACCTCTTATTGCCGACATCTGGTGAAAGTTTCATGTCAATAGCTCGATTAGAAATCTAAGGAATCTGAGGAAAATGTTGTTGCGTTCGGCGCTCCTTTTCCCCACTGTACGTGGGAGGCGTTCGACGGGGTTCGACACAGGAAGTCTGGTACCAACAGTGGGCGGGTCCCACATCCAGCTGTCAATCACAGGATGGATTCAGCTCTGTGGCTCGTTTCCCCTCGGACCAAACGCTCCGTTATTCCACGTTATTACACAGCGTGTGTGTGTGTGTGTTGAGGTGGTGACAGGCCCGAGGCGTGAACCAGCTGCCGTCGGAGCGCCGCCGCCGCTCTTTACTGAGTTACACTGGAGCTAATTGCCTTGTAAGTGCTGCAGAAAGCAGCTGGAGATTAGCAATAACAGCTAATTACCTCGGCTGCGCTGGAAATCAAAGCGGATAAACACACAGAGTGGTGTTTGTCTGCCAATTACAAATCTTTTACGAAGCCGCCGCCCGTCACAGTCGGCGGCAGCGGCGGCGGCAGAAGAGGAGGAGGAGGGGGCTTGAGTTTCAGAGAGCAAAGCAAACATTACCCGAGCAACTGTGAAAACACCGTTTTGCTCTTTTATTTTTTTGTCTTTTAAGTTTTTATTCAAATCCAAACGTCATAAATCAAAAGACTTTAAACAAATCAACCATATTAAACAAAAATACTCATTACAGTAACTCATATTTTTTCATAAAGGAAAATAAATCTAAACCGAAACGTGGAATAAATATTATTCACTTCTGCAATGCAACACTATTTTACAATATTTGTCAGACGTTAGTTAAAAGAAAAGCTTTTTGTTTTGAGGACATGACCTGCTCAGTGTTGTTAAAATGCATTAAAATAAAATCTATTTCAATTTAATGTTTTCAGAAGAAAGTTAAAGTACACTTAAAGCCACTGTAGGTGGATACATATATAATGTTTATAATCTGATGCTTTTAAAACACTTTTTTACTTATTAATTCTCATTTATTTAAAACATTTTTTTATTTGTCACTGACCCATATTCATATAAATATAAATATATATAAACATACTAATCCCAGCCCATAAACAACGCAGCACGTCGCCCAACACACAAAAAAACACATTTTCTCTTCCTCTATGATCCAGAAAACGACCCAGACCTGGAAAATGTGGAATATTTTCCCTCGTAAACGCGCTGAACTAAGCGGTTCCCCGTCATCCGGCCTCGTGTTCGACTTCCACGCTCACGCAGCCGTTAAACATGATCATGGTCTCAATAAAGTTTTTTTAAATATTTAAAATTGGAGCCAGAGTTCAGGTCTCTGACGTCGTTGATGAGGTTTCTGTCTCTTCACTGTTTTCTTTTCTTTTCTTTCTTCTTCCGCCTCCGGTCTATTTCCCTTCATCCAAACTCCTCCCACTCTCATTGGTCCTTTGTTACCGTGGCGACCCCCACGCCACCCGGAGGTCACGGCGTTGGACGTCTCCTCCCTCTCCGCCTGACTTCACCCACTCTTTGTACTTCTTCTGGGGGGGTTGGGGGTGTGGAGGCGTCTCGCTCCGTCGGCCTCACGACTTTCCCATCGCCTCAAAAACACACACAAGCTCTTCATCAGGCACAGCAGAGGATTCTGGGAAAACGGCGCCCTCTGAACTTCCTCTATCAGCTCTGACGAGATGGTGTTTTTAAAAAGTGTTGGATTTGAGTTGAGCCCTCAGGGCCACCGTACTGTCTCCTCCTCTTCCTCCTCTTCTTCTTCCTCCTCCTCCTCCTACTCCTCCTCTTCTTCCTCCTCCTCCTCCTCTTCCTGCTCTTCTTCCTCCTCCTCCTCCTCCTCTTCTTCCTCCTCCTCCTCCTACTCCTCCTCTTCTTCCTCCTCCTCCTCCTCTTCCTCCTCTTCTTCTTCCTCCTCCTCCTCCTACTCCTCCTCTTCTTCCTCCTCCTCCTCCTCTTCCTGCTCTTCTTCCTCCTCCTCCTCCTCCTCTTCTTCCTCCTCCTCCTCCTACTCCTCCTCTTCTTCCTCCTCCTCCTCCTCTTCCTGCTCTTCTTCCTCCTCCTCCTCCTCTTCTTCCTTCTCCTCCTCCTCCTCTTCTTCTTCCTCCTCCTCCACCTCCTCCCCATCCTCCTCCTCCTGCTCAGTAACCTGTGAGGTCGTGGGAGTAACGACTCATCTCTGAGTGATGGGGAAACTCGATCACCGCTGACGTCCCGCCGCCCGCCGGGCCTCCTTCTTTTTTTTTTTTTTAAAGTATATTTTTTTCGGCTTTTTGCTTTTTATTTGATAGTGATGACAGTAGAGATAGACAGGAAATGGGGAGGCAGAGAGAGGGGGAATGACACGCAGGAAAGGTCTGCCCGACGCGGGATTCGAACCGGGGACGCCTGCGGCGAGGACTGTAGCCTCTACATGGGACGGCCGCTCTACCCACTGCGCCACGCACCGCCCGGGCCTCCTTCTGATGCCGCGGTAACAGGAGCCGCTGCCACGAGGCCGAGGCCCCGACATGAAACCGTGTCTCATGCAGAGACTGCTTGATGAAAAACTGTCCCTGAAGGCAACGCACATCAGCGGTTTAGCATGAATTTCCCTCTAAAACAACTGTCTGGTAACGTTGTGTTGTTATCTCATAGCGTGGTGAATGTGCAGGTCACAACTTGTCCACCAGAGCGTTGTGGAGTTGTTGGATTGTGTATTTCATGAGTTTGATGAGGGAAACCAAGAAATCCCATGAGCCTCCGTAGCGTACACCTTGCACCAACAATTAAAGGTAACGAACCTACTGCTATGACTATAGGGATTTTGGCAATGGACCAATTTGCCAAAATGTTGAACTATCCCTTTAAGAAAGTTTTGTGAAAGTGGGTAAATCTGAAAATGCCGCCTCAGCAGACGCCCAAAACGGATCTTCAGTGCAACTGAATGATGATGTCATACCCAGATATTCCTTGAAACGATGTTGTGTTTACGTGAAACTTTTTCAAAACGAAACGAGAAACAGGTCGTTTTGGGAGAAGCAGTGGAGCGGTGAAGGATCTGAAGCCGCCGCGAGGAGCAGGTGATACAGCTGATACGTGCAGCTCCTGCTCTGGAGGCTAATGGCTCTTTTAGACTAATCGTCCCGCTCCTCCTGTGCTTTGTCTTGGAGCCATTGGTGGCGTTTTTACCGGGAGCTAATTATCCAGAGGAAGCAGGCCGAGCCGGGACGGAAACAAGGTCAGGAAACACGAGCATTAGCCGGGCGCTCATTTATACCACCTCTTTGTTAATAAGTGGACGGAGCCGTCACAGGGAACTCATTAGACGGGACTCTGAAGATGAATCGCCGGGACGAGGACGAAGCCATGGGAGGTTTTTTATTTATTTATTTATTTATTTATTTATTTTGGTCAGCATTATGGAGCTGTGTGTGTTTCATCTGCTGCTCCAGTTGCAGAGCGACGCTGCTTCGTCTGAAGAGTTCCTTCAGCTGAGACACGACAGGTGAACAGTCAGAGTAAAGATGAAACTATCAGATCCACAGCTGGATCCTCGTTAAAGGAATATTGCCTCCCCTCATGCTGATGTTTTTTATTCCTCAAAATGCATCTGGAGACCCGGGAGGCCGGTTCCTAGTCCAACCAAAACTTTATATGAGAGTATTAGGGCCAGACACAAAAACGTCCATAAAACTACACAAAAAACATTTAATATTCCTCCACACTGCTCGTCCACTGCAATCCAAGTGTCCTGAAGGGAGATAGTCCAGAGTTTACTGGAAACTACCTAATTTAGGACATTCTTACAGCCTAAACAGTCCTGTATCGCCCCAGGCAAATTCAATATAGGACTGTTTAGGCTGTAAAAATGTCCTAAATGACATTGTTTCCAGTAAACTCTGGACTATATCCCTTCAGGACACTTGGACTGCAGTGGACGAGCAGTGTGGAGGAATATTAAATGGTTTTTGTGTAGTTTTATGGACGTTTTTAGGATTTCGTTGGACTACGAACCGGCCTCCCGGGTCTCCAGATGCACTTTGAGGAATAAAAAACTACTGAATTTCATTTTTTGGTGAACTATTCCTTTAAAGATCCTCTTCCTCCTCTTTTTCTCTGGTGCCTCAGCGGCTCAGAGAGAAATCTCTTCTTCTTCTTCTTCTTCTTCTTCTTCTTCTTCTTCTTCTTCTTCTTCTTCTTCTTCTTCTTCTTCTTCCTCCTCCTCATCACATCATGTTCACATTGTTTCAGCAGCTGCGGTTTGACTAAACCAAACAAACCGCCTGTTCGATTCCCACAGCTCATCAGCTCAGTTTGATGTTGAAGCTCTTTTCAGTTTCTGCCGTTTCTCTGCAACTCTTCTAGCTCAGGTTGTTTTAACCGTTTCAAAGCGTTTGTATAAAGACTGTGGAGGAAATTAGAGAGCAAGCGCTTCTGTCTCCGTGGACGACGACGGCGTGCCCGTGGTGCGAGGACGCCGGTGAACAGACGCAGGGTGTAATCACACCTACAGTCCAGCTTTTGAAGATCAGCATGTGTTTAGGAAACTGTCCTCTCTCCTCTGGGCTCCGTAAACTCAACCTGTTTACACCAGCGCTCCTTTAGACGTGTCATCGCCGCAAAAAACAAAACAAACCAAGCCCCCGTCCTGTAATTTCACCTCCTCTGTGGAGATGATGATGCTGGAGGAGGAGGAGGAGGAGGGATGAAGGTCTCCTGGTGGACGGAGAGTGGGAAAGTGTTAATCTGGATTAGAAAGTCAGTTCTCTTCAGACTCGACTCCTTTGTTTCCCACCGGCTTCTGTTTAGCAGAGAGGGGGGTCAGTTTGAAGTGGGTGAAGAGGGTTTTGTGTGGAGGTCGAGTGTGAAGACAAAGGCCACGATGGAGGAGGAGGAGGAGGAGGAGGAGGATTATCATGTGGTTAGTGAAGATGGAGGATGGATCTGAAGCTCAGGGTGGATGGAGGCTTCTGATTGGCCGAGACGATGCTGCTGCTGCTGCACGATTTCAGTTCAGTTCATATATAAAACTGGTTGGATATTGTGATTAATTGTGCAGCCGTGCTTTTATTTTGAAGGCGGGAAGCTCTGATTTAACCTGAGCTGTTGTGTTGTTGTTGCATTTCATTGATAAAAATGTCTTAAAACCCGTTAAACTCTCAGTTTCTTATCTCAGGTCGACTGAACTGTGGCGTTAAACCTGTTGAAGTTCAGACTCCATGGACGTCAGAGTTTCCATCACAGGTTTCCGCAAAATAAAAGCAATATTTCTGAAATGTCGAATAAGTACAGACTACAGTTGTTATTTGCAGGTGTTTCCATTGAAAGGTGGTGTAGCCTAACTCTGGTAAAGTCTCGTCTCACGATATATAAAACTTTTATATCGATACGTCTGGAAAACAACCACCTCATGACAGCGTAAAAATGTTTGAGCGATATTTGGGACGTTCCCATTACCAGTTTTTAATTGCGATATTTAGGTTTTGGATTAAAGCTGGATGTTTCTGCAGGATTACTGGAGATCTGTCCTAAAGGCTGAAGCTCCTTTTTCTGTGAGTTTGACGTCCAGAGAGAAGTTGTAAAACACTGTTGGAGCGTTTCCTTGTTTCAGTTTCATATAGTTTCATTAGTTAGTTAGTTTATCCAGACGTTAGGACGGGTCGGGGCGTAAAATACGTTGATTCATTTCTTGATGGAGGCTAAAATGTAGCTGCAGAAACTCTGTGTGTGTGTGTTGAGTGAACTCCTCTGAGCTCATCTCTCATTCCCTCTGATATCAGAGACAAAGCTGGTTCAGGTTTCCTGCTGCGGCCGCGTTGTCCGTTTGAAGGTGTTTACACAGGAGGAGAAAGGAGGAGGAGGAGGAGGAGAAAGGAGGAGGAGGAGGAGAAAGGAGGAGGAGGAGGAGGAGGAGCAAGAGGAGTAGAGGAGCAGAGACTGGTCGTCCTGCTCTTCGTCACGCACGGCGTCGCAATGTCAAACGTCAGCGGAGCAGAAACGGTGACTTCCTGTTCAACAGAACGAGTCGAGTGCTGACGAGACAACACACACACACACACACCTCTCCGTCTATTTTAGTCTACTTGGTTCTCCTCTTCCTCCTCTTCTTACACCTCCTCCTCTTCCTCCTTCTCCCCTCCACCTATTCCTCTCCCTCCCCCCTCTCGCTCTTCCACTTCTTCCTCCTCCTCTTCTCTTCTTCCTCCTATTCCTTCTCCTCCTCTTCTTCACCATCCTTCTCCTCCTCTTCTCCTTCTCCTCTTCTTCTTCCTTCCTCTTCCTCTTCTTCCTCCTCCTCCTTTTCCTCCTCTTCTTCACCTTCCTTCTCATCTTCCTCCTATTCTTTCTCCTTCTGCTCTTCTTCCTTCCTCCTCCTCCTTTTCCTCTTCTTCCTCCTCCTCTTCTTCTTCCTCCTTTTCTTCTTCCTCCTCCTCCTCCTCCTCTTCTCTTCTTCCTCTTCTTCTTCCTCCTCCTCCTCCTTTTCCTCCCCTCCCTCCTCTCACTTCTCTTCTTCTTCTTCTTCCTCCTTCTCCTCCTCCTCCTCTTCCACCTCCTCATCTAGGTCTCTGTTTAATTTACTGATGAGCCCGTTGCCTCCTCCTCCTCCTCCTCCCTCTCCTCTGCTGCTCCTCTCCTTCCTGAGGCGGCGGCGGTAATCCCAGGCGCCCCCCTGGCGAGGGCGCCGGCGGGGTAATATGGATGTTAGCAGGGGAGCGCGGTGACAGCCCCCGAGAAGAGAAGCAGCCGCGATTTAATTCATTGTATTTTAATTATCGGCGTGCCTTCCTGCGGCGGCGGCGCTCGACGGCGGCCCTTCATCACGCGGCCGTCCGGGCGGATAATAAACTTTAGCTCTCGGGTAATTACTTAATCTGGACAAACCTGTGTGTTAAGCAGCGCTATTAAGCCGCGCGGCGATCCATCAGCCGCGCGTTGGAGGTGGCTGATTAACGCCGCGCCGCAATCAGTCTTTGAACCCGCGCTAGTCTCGTTAAGTACCTAAATTACACAAACAGCATGCGGACAACACGCCGCGGCGCCTGACACGGCGAGCAGCGCAGGAGGAGGAGGTGGAGGAGGAGGAGGAGGAGGACGCTGCTGCTTCACCTTCAGCCCAGTGATGCATGGAGGTGATTAACACGTGGCC
Source organism: Trachurus trachurus (assembly GCF_905171665.1). Lineage (NCBI taxonomy): Eukaryota > Metazoa > Chordata > Actinopteri > Carangiformes > Carangidae > Trachurus > Trachurus trachurus. Next base: position 992,003 of record NC_139914.1, read on the forward strand.
TGAGAGCAGCTGACGGCGCCTGATAACTCACCACCGTCGCCGCCACGCCAGGGCCGCACACTGAGGGAGGAGGAGGAGGAGCAGGAGGAGCAGGAGGAGGAGGAGGAGGTTATTTAAAGGGACAACAAGGAGTTTCTATTCGGTTATAAAAAAGTCTCATATTAATGTGGATGAATCTACGTTACCACTTGTTAATGGCTCCATTTTCGATAAATATATCGTTCTGTCTCTATCGTTATTTTGTTATTATTAGTGGTGGCGGAAACGCTGGTCGAGCCGACCAGCGTTTCCTTCGTGGCGAGTCCTGAGAATAACGCAGCCAAATCGCCGATTATGGTCGGAACTACGACGGTGAACCTCTTTGAACCTCTGACTTTAATTATTGATGAATGAAAACATGAGTCTGTCTTGCGCCGGTCAAAGAATTTTACGGTGCGGAGGCTCATAAATGTAGTGTGAAAACACTTCGCTTTTCCAAAACTTTAAAATAACTAGTAACTAGTAACTGTAACTCAAGTTACTGAGGAACTAATGAGTAGTTACTGAGGAACTGAGGTACAGAAAATTATAGTAGTTACTGAGGAACTAATGTACGCAAAATTAGAGTAGTTACTGAGGAACTGAGGTACAGAAAATTAGAGTAGTTACTGAGGAACTAATGTACGCAAAATTATAGTAGTTACCGAGGAACTGAGGTACAGAAAATTAGAGTAGTTACTGAGGAACTATTACTTAATACTATTACTTAACTAATCATTAGTTACCTTAAAGTAAAGTGAGACATCAAAATGAGTAACTACTATAATTCTGTGTACTTTAGTTCCTCAGTAACTACTACTACTCTGTAACTTATTGTGACCTAAATGTTACCAAACTGTTTAAAACGAGTGAAGTCGGGTCTGACAGCGTCAATAAAACCTTCAACGCACTTTGACTCAAACCGACTGGACGGCGTCACCGCCGCTGCTGCAGGTGGAGGCCGAGGCCGCAGCTCTGACTGTGAGAAACCGAGCTGCGGCTCCTCCAGACACTGGAACAAACGCTAGCGAGCAGAGACTAATAGATGAGTGGAGCCTGAGCCTGAGCCCCCTCGCCCCCCCCCGGCTGACGCTGCGTTCAGGGCCCGTGGGGGATCGGGGCCCCGTGAATCAGGTAAACACGCCTCTTGAACTCTCACGAGCGTTCGCCTTTTGTTCCTCCTGCGGCCGGCAGAACAATGGCGGCTGTCGCTGTGATGGAATAAGGCTGCACCGTCCGTCCCTCCTCCCAGGCCGCAGGGAGGGGGGAGGGGGGGGGGGGGGCATCGCCGCAGCAACACGGCCTGGATGACGAGGTCGGACACCTGACAAGGTGACGAGGATCAGGTCGGATTACAGCGTCCAGACCTGTTGTCAGGACTGAACATCAAACTCACGTCTGGTTTATTGTAAGACGATAAAAACACTCTCACACCTGCTACAAGAGAATTAAACATATATACTGTATATACATTATACCATTAAATACCAACACAAACACAACTCATTCTACTTAATGAGACACTGATGAGGTCATCACCTGAACCACATCTGGTTTTAGAGGAAGATTATAAAACCACTGCTGGGATTAAACATTGACATTATCCCACAAAAACTCATTTATAAACTCTTCCTGAGTTCAAATATTCTTGCTGTGTTGTTTAGGAATAGATATCAACATGTTTTCTTCTATTATTCAAGGTCTGAAAAGACTTGATATTTTTTCTTATTTAGACAAGTTTAGTCATTTTAAAGCTCTAAATTAAAATATTTTTATTTCAATTTTGGGAGAAATGTTGTCGGTAGTTGATAGAATAAAACAAACATTTTTTCAATTTAATTTTACTCAAACACATACCTATAAATAGTAAAACCAGAGAAACTGATCATTTTGGGAGTGGTCTCTTCATTTTTTTCCAGAGCTGTATATACATATATATATATGCATATATATATACATGTATATATATATCTGATGTGGACTACGGCAACATGACAGAGTCAAACGCAGTATTTCCTCCTTTGAGTTTTCCTGAGTGTGACCTTTACAAGTGAAGGATTTCCACTCCTCTCCAGAACCTCGTGCTGTGTTGACCCAGATTTAGCAGCTCTTTGTCCCCCTCCCCCTCTCCCCCCTTCGCCCCCCTCCCTCCTTGACCCCCCCCTCCTCCCAGCTGTTATGAATGGTGCATTAAGTCGAGCTGCTCCTTGAATGGACGCTTTAGCTCCCGCTCACTCTCACACACATTCAGACTCCTCAGAGGTGATCACACCAGACTGCAGCTACAATGGAGACACAGAGTGTGTGTGTGTGTGTGTGTGTGTGTGTGTGTGTGTGTGTGTGTGTGTGTGTGTGTGTGTGTGTGTGTGTGTGTGTGTGTGTGTGTGTGTGTGTGTGTGTGTGTGTGTGTGTGTGTCTTTGTGTCTGTGTGTCTGGCCGCTGGACGTTAACAATTGTTCCTGGTGACAATTCGTCATTTTCAAGTTAAAAATCTGTTTCTGCTCGATGATCAGTTTAAACTGAAACATCTTCACATTTAAATTCACTAGAGCCGCAACAATTAATCAATTAATCGAACAATAATCAATTATAAAATTAATCGTCAACTATTGTGATAACCCTAACCCTAACCCGAGTTATTCAGGTTAAATCCACTTCATTTATTTTATATTTTTTGCTAGAAGCATACATCTGACACTGTAAATGCCCGGTGTTTGTGGCGGTCCGATTTAAACGCGGCGACGGTGGCGGTCGTCTGAAGGGAATCCGGCTGAGAACGAGCTCACACACACAAAACACAATAAAACGAGACAAGAGAGCTATTTCTGTGAGGCGTTCAGGGACCGGGGGTTCTGTCTGTCCGTCAGCCTGTCAGGGCGCAGAGTGAGAGGAATGGACCTGGAATGCTGACTCACCCAGGTCCCGGGCCCCTGGGAGCGCCGGGAGGCCTCGCTCGCCGCTCGCCGCCCGGCCCAGAGCAGATAATGATCCGTGGCCCTGACCCCTCCGCTCGGAAAAATCCCAGGTCACCCGGCAACACTGGTGTGTGTGTGTGTGTGTGTGTGTGTGTGTGTGTGTGTGTGTGTGTGTGTGTGTGTGTGTGTGTGTGTGTGTGTGTGTGTGAGACTCAGGAAGAATTTTAATGCGGTCCAGATATCAGCTGGCTCACCTCTCCTCTCTCTCCATCTTTTCCCTCCGTCTTCCTGTCGTCTCCGATCCGGCAGCTCGGAGACGAGACACACCAGGTTGTAATTAGACCTGCAGCAGGAAGGGCGAGCGAGGGAGGACATGATGAGGGAAACACAGAGAGAGAGAGAGAGAGAGAGAGAGAGTTAGTCGGTGCCCTCGTGGAGCTTTTCCAAAAAAAAAAAAAAAAAAAACCAGAGGGGAAAAATGTTAACAAGAAACATAAACTCCATAAAGTGGGTTAAAGAGCCGCTGCGGTTTTGCTGCTATCGCTAACAGCTAATTAGCTCTGATGTTGTGGGTAAACTTCCCACGTCCGAGACGACGCCATGAAAGAGAAGACGGCCTTTAGTGGAAAATAAAACAGGGCCGTTAAAGGATGCACAAGCAAACGAACTGAGCTCGTTAAAGAGGAACCACTTGTTAAATCCACCTTCATCGCTCAAACCTGGGCCTCCTCCTCCTCCTCCTCCTCCTCCTCATCGCAGCATAACAACACAAACGTGACCACAGAAACGTCTTTAAAACAAAGATTTTTAAAAAAACATCTTCAACATCGTTTTCTCACCTGGAGGCTCAGACGAACCGCGGCCCCTGAATGCATCACCATGTCTCTGCAGCCCTGAATAAAATAAAAAACACACAAAACACAAAAAACAAACCGTGAATATAACAAAGACTCAGCCCCAGTTCATCTTCATCATTGATAATCTAAAGGCAATGCATTCTGGGTAAAATAAAAAGAAAGAAAGAAAGAAAACCAAATAAAAGTGACGGACAGAAGCCGTCTCACAAAAGACTTAAGTTGTAAAAACTTCTGGTCAGTAAACGACAGCCACCTGAGGAGAATCGGACTCGTGGCTTGTACTTGAACGCACCATGAGACGTTTAACGACATGCTATATGAATATTAAGTATAAACATATTTTTTATGAATGCCATTATTAACGTCCGTCCTCACCACACATAACATAACAAACATTCATGTATTTTCTAAATGTGTAACCCCCAAAATACCAGTTTTAGTGATAAAGGTCCCTCTTTTATCTTTTTAGGAAAAACACAAAAAGTTTATTTTTTCCCATCCCACATATGCACATTATAATTTTTCTGAGCCTGAGAGTGTGAAAATTTGGCACCAATATTGATTCTCTCAAGTTGTGGCTGCACTTGAGTTCAGTGCATGAAAAAAAACAATAAAACATGAACTTTTTAAGGGATTTCAACACCAGGGAACGGGAAAATATAAATACAACTAAAAATCTAGTTGCAATGGTCATGTATCATTTTGAATGGGAGTCAATGGCACAAAAAAGCAGTTTAAAAGGCGTATGAACAGTGGTGGACAGTAACGGAGTAAATTTACTTGAGTACTGTACTTAAGTACATATCCAAAGGATTTGTACTTTACTTGAGTATTGGATTTCTTTGGTACTTATTACTCTTATTTGAATACATTTCCAAGACAAATATTTTTACTTTTACTCGAGTTAATTCCTGGGAGGGCTGAAAAGTACTGGTTACTTTCAGGTCTTTTACTATTGGACACAAGCTGTGTTTGTCAAAGAAGGAAACCTATCACAGTGCAGCTCTCCACTGGGATCTACGTCCTCCCTCCCCATAAGGAAACCGCCAAAGTAGCCACGCTCTCGACCGCGTTTGTCAACTCCAAACTATACCCGAGTCGTGAAAATGACAACTGCTGTCCTCTTATGATCCCATTCATTGTATTTGTTTTTCTAGGTGTTTCTGCAGCTTTATAGAACATTGTGGTTCTAAAAGCAGCACATCAGTGCAACTGGTTTTAAAGAGTTCATTCTCAAAAACAAGAGTTAAAAGCTCCTTACATTCATTTAGAAACAATTATAGTAATTCATTGATGTGAAGAATAAGAAATTTACTCTTACTCTTACTTTTACTTAAAGTAAATTTAAAAGCATGTACTTTTGGATACTTAAGTACCTTTAAAAGCAAGTACTTTTTTACTCTTACTCGAGTAACATGTCGACTGAGCTACTTTTACTTGTAATGGAGTAAATTTTGACCAGTAGTATTTGCACTCTTACTCAAGTACTGGGGTCGAGAACTCTGTCCATGTCTGGTCGTGTATCATTTTGAATGGGAGTGAATGGCACAAAAAAAGCAGTTTAAAAAGCGTATGAGCGACGTAAAGAGAGAGAGTTATAGAAAAATAAAAACATGTCTAGGGAGGATGTGATGGGATGTGTTTATGTTCTGGTCCAACTTCTCTGACTTCACCTTGGAGAGAGGAGGAGGCTGAGCGAAAAGCAAACAGAGTCAGAGTGAAGCTGCTGCTCATCACTGGGGGGTTGTGGGGGGGTTGAGGCGCTGTCAGTCGTGGTTTTCCCTCCACAGTCCGTCATCCCGTCTCAGTTCAAAGAGCGAGGCGCTGCAGGTCTTTGTCAAAAGGCCCGGCTGGAGATCTTTTATGTTGGAGATGTAGGATTCCTACGGACGGACGGAACCACTTTGATTATTTATTTATTCCACTTCTCTTGTGTGATCGCGCCAATATTTTACACGAAAGTGCTCGGCTTCGCTCCGAGACTCACGCTGCTTTATTGTAGCTCTCTCTGGCTTTGAAATCTGCTGCTCGCCTCCTTTTATTTTGTGTGTGTTTTTTTGTTTTGAAGTTTCCCTCCTTCATCTAACCCTCTCTTCTTCTTCTTTTTCCTCCTCCTCTCCTCCTTCCTCTCCTCCTTCTTCTTTTTTCTCCTCCTCTTCTCCTTCTTCTTCTTCCTCCTCCTCCTTCCTCTTCTCTTCTCTTCTTATTTTTCTTCATCTTCCTCCTCCTCCTTCTTCTTCTTCTCCTCTTTCTCTTCCTCTTCATCTTCCTCCTCCTCCTCTTCTTCATCTTCTATTTGAGTGATTGCCCCACTGATTTATTTATTGAGTTTATTCTTAGTTAAATCTGTATTTTCTTTGGTCACTGTAGAACTTTAACAACATGAATCTGGTAGAAATGTAAATAAAGTGTGTCTCTCCTTCTCCTCCTCCTGCTCCTCCTGCAGCCCACCACCACATGTTCCCCACCTTCCACACGCCGATCCCCATCGACATGCGGCACCACGAGGGCCGGTACCACTACGAGCCGCACGCGCTGCACCACGCCATGCACGGGTGAGTGTTCCTCCTCCTCCTCCTCCTCCTCCTCCTCCTCTTCCTCCTCCCTGTCTCTGCTCTGACCCATCACACTCCTTCACTCCAGCTTCAGTCTTCAGTTGCATCTCCAAGGCAACGCTCAAGTGACACTGTCAAAAGATGACGACGACGCGCTGACGTCCAAAGTGAATAATCAGCGCAAAGTCTGAAGTCTGAAGAGTGACAAACCTCCTCTTCCTCTTTCTTCTCCTCTTCCTTCCCTTTCTCCTCCTCTTTCTCCCTCCTTCTCCTCCTCCTCTTCCTTCCCTTCCTCCTCCTTTCTCCTTCATTTTCCTCCTTCTTCTCCTCTTCCTTCCCTTCCTCCTCCTCCTCCTCTTTCTCTTTCTCCCTCCTTTTCCTCTTCCTTCTCCTCCTTTTTCTCCTCCTTCTCTTCCTCTTTCTCCCTCCTTTCCCTCCTCCTTCTCCTCCTCTTTCTCCCTCATTTTCCTTCTCCTCCTCCTCCTCCTCCTCTCTCCTAATCCTCTTCCTCCTCTTCTTCTCTGATGTTTCTGTCTCTCTGAAACTTTATACTTTTTTTTATCTGACAAGTCTTTGTAGAAACTACTCCACCAATCAAAGCTGCATGGTCGCCCATCAGTCTCCATGGCAATGAACTTTAAAAAATGTTGCCACACAAAATGATCACTTTAACATCCAGTCTGTGATACATATATACATATGACACACAGACTTTTAATGACAATTCAGTAGAAATAGTGAATTATTTTGTTTAAACGTGCGTGAGGCGTTCAGTTGCTTCAGTTTTTTTCCCCATTAAACTAACTAACTGAGATTAACCGTATGAGTAAATGAGTAAAAACCCATATTGTTGAGATTTCCTCCAGGTGATAGTCCAGACCTTTTGTTCAGCCTCTCGTGTGAAACCTGAAGCAGTGAATTAATGCGGCCACGTTCGGCCTCGCTCCATCACTGACGGCGTCCAGCAGCTCTTTATATTCATTAATGGCTTGTTGTGTGGACTTAATCTGTGTGGTGCAGCCATGTTGCCCCCGAGCCAGCGCTGTAATTAAACCCCCCCCACCCACCCCCCAGAGTAGAGGTAGAGGTCAGGGCCGCGGCTGCAGCGTGTGGCGGTGCTGGGGCTTCAATCACCGACACTGGCCCATTTATTTACTTTCCTCTTATACACAACATCCCACCACACAGGACTCTGATCCGTCGCTGGGAAATCCCCGTTTTTGTTTCGCTCGGAAAACTGCAGCGTTTCACTCAAACATCTGGTTTTAAACCTGAACTCTCCTCCTCTGTGTCTCTAACCCTCCTCTCCTCCATGTGCAGTTGTTTCCAACGAAGCCGGTGAGGAATCAATCAGTATTTCAGTATTTCCACCTTAACTCTGTAGTATTTCCACCTTAACTCTTTAGGATTTCCACCTTAACTCTGTAGTATTCCCATCTTAACTCTGTAGAATTTCCACCATAGGTATTTCCACCTTAACTCTGTAGTATTTTCACCTTAACTCTGTAGTATTTCCACCTTAACTCTTTAGTATTTCCACCTCCAACTCTTTAGGATTTCCACCTTAACTCTGTAGTATTTCCACTTTAACTCTGTAGGATTTCCACCTCAACTCATTAGTATTTCCACCTTAACTCTTTAGGATTTCCACCTTAACTCTGTAGTATTTCCACTTTAACTCTGTAGGATTTTCACCATAGGTATTTCCACCTTAACTCTGTAGTATTTCCACCTTAACTCTGTAGTATCTCCACCTTAACTCTGTAGTATTTCCACCTCAACTCTTTAGTATTTCCACCTCAACTCTTTAGGATTTCCACCTTAACTCTGTAGTATTTCCACTTTAATTCTGTAGGATTTCCACCATAGGTATTTCCACCTTAACTCTGTAGTATTTCCACCTCAGCTCTTTAGGATTTCCACCTTAACTCTTTATGATTTCCACCTTAACTCTGTATTTCCACCTCAACTCTTCAGGATTTCCACCTTAACTCTTTAGTATTTCCACCTTAACTCTTTATGATTTCCACCTTAACTCTGTATTACCACCTCAACTCTTCAGGATTTCCACCTGAACTCTTTAGTATTTCCACCTTAACTCTTTAGTTTTTCCACCTTAACTCTTTAACTCATGGAGCGGTGGATAAGGTTATTTATCATCTACCATGTTACCATGTGTATATCTGTGTAGTCTTATTTGTCATCAACAAGAGATTACGGGTTACGGGGCGCGTTACGTTTGTGTGGCGGTGTCGCCATGGAGACGAGAGCTGGGACACCGGGTCGGAGGCTCTGATCTTACGAGGTTGGTTTTCAGCCAAGAGACGCTCCATTCTCCCTGGAACTAGTTACAAGGCATTGATTTAACCAGAACTAGGACTCTGGAGCTGGAGACAAGGGACACATGGAGCTGTGTTAAGGTGGAAATCATCTTTAAGGTGGAGTTTTTCTTTAAAGAACCGATCGGAACAAACTCTGGAGCAGAACATTTACAACCTGCAACACGTTACTTGTTACCTTCCCCAAAAAGTTAGAGTTATTACATTATAAAGGTAACTAATTACCAGGAAAAGTAACTATTGCAGCTTTTAACGGGTGTATTATTATTTTGTGACGGGACTTCTTGTGTCAAGTAATGGTTATAATGGTTTTAACGGGGAAACAGAAACAATGTTGATTACTGGCGTCATTTATTCCCATCACTGGTCGTGGTGCGTTCAAGAACCTCCGCAGGGGAAGCGTTGTTGTTGTTTTCATTGAGAATGGAGCGCGGTGACCTCCTGAGCTCGCCGTGGCACAGTTTTGAAGCTGTGAAGTTACTTTATCACCGCGGAGGAAAAGAGAAAGAAGAAGAAAAAGTGGCGGCGTCCGGGACAAAAAAAGTCAATAGACTTCTCCAAATAGTCCTCTTCCATTTAAATTCACAGATTTGATGGTGATGCATACTTCGCGCCTGGCGGCAGCAGGGCTATTCATCACGGCGGCCGGGAGGCGGGGGGAGGCGAGGCGAGGGGAAGGGGGGGGGGGCGGCTGTCCGTGGACTCGGCCACCTTGATTAATGTGATTTGATCTTGACAGTGGACCCCTAATTCATCAAGACCTTGATCTGGCTGTCGCTCCCCCCTGCCTGAGCCAAATTCACCTAATTACAGGAACATTGCGCAGCAAATTAAGTGCGGTGTCATTTGTCGCCTGGTGCGGCACTTTATTATCCAGCCGTGGCAGCGTGTCAGAGGTCCCCTCCTTGATTGTCTAACATGACATGTCGCCGCCGTCCCCTTTATCATTGTTTGCATATAGCGTAATGAGAGGGCTGGTTATTTTGTCAAGCCTGTCATAAAAAAAGCAGGCAAGGGGAAGCTGCTGCTGCTGCTGCTGCTGCTGCTGCTGCTGCTGCTGCTGCCGCCTCCACCGCCAGGAGGAGGAGGAGGACGGACGGGACAACACATCCAGTTAGGAGTTAGGAGAGAAGTGAGAAATTCAGCCCATTGTTCGCTCAAATCAGCTGATAACAACGTGCAGACGTGGACAAAATAATTTGTACCGTTGTGTGAAAGAAAGAAAAACCCACAACTTGTCACTGGAACAACTTGATTGAAACTGACTAAAGTGAAAGGATGAAAGCAGGAACGCTCTCCCAGGAGGTTAAGGACCAACTGTTCCTACTGTGAAACACTGATCAGGCTCGGTTCTGCTCTGGTTCTGCTTTGCTGCACTTTTAAAATCTTTACTTTAAAATATGTGCAGGGTTCAATGAAATCTCAAAGTGTTCTGCAGCCAGATGTGCTGCCCAGTGTCTGAGTCTCAGGACACGGGGTCAAGACCCAAAACAGAGAAGAACTAAACACTGGACGGTTCTGAAGTGGCCTTCTCCTGTGATCCTGAACAGACAGTTTGATCACCAGGAGTCGACAGGTGCAGAAGCCTCACCTCCAATTTCCACCGGATCTGTCTCCGCTCCGTTTGACGCATCAAACCCGAGATCACAGAGAACTACAAACTATGGCGATAACATCTGTTTAAAGTGAGATTAAACAACAGCTCACTTTGTCTTTCTGAGGTCGATTACTTTCAGTTTGTGTTAGATCAGGTGTGTTGTATGGTAAAATATAATAATAATAATAATAAAATAATAATAATAAAAAGTTCTCCAGCTCCAGGATTAATATTTTCTCATCCATGACATCCTGTTTAGCTTCAGGTTCCTCTGATTGATTGATTGATTGATTGATTGATTGATTGATTGATTGATTGATTGATTGATTGATTGATTGATTGATTGATTGATTGATTGATTGATTGATTGATTGATTGATTGGGTGAAACAAACGTTGACAAAGTGATGATTCACGATCGTAAAGTTTGTCGTTGCGTTTTATTTTGAATTTTACCGGATGCTCGGTGCGTTTGAATTGGAATTGGAAATGCTCTGATTGACTTGAATGGGATCGAATTGCTGCGGCGTTGGCAAACGGAGTCGGAGCAGAGACGGATCCAGTGGAAATTGTGGGTTATTGAGAGTTACAGAAATCATCTGACTGCAGAGATTGGCTCCTAAGGCTCTGCAACTCAATATCAAGTTAGATGAAGTTAAGTGTCGAGGTCTGTTTCATCAGTTAGTTTGTTTTTTAAACTACCGTAAATTCTCCAATTGAAGCTTTTATATTCTTCAGCTGCTGAACCGACCCGTCTTCTATCAGAAACAGGCTTTTATTTAATTTAGAACAAAGATGAAACTCCTCTCCACTGGTTCAGATCCAGAGCAGCATCATTTACAAGTTTAACCAGCACCGATTACACACTCGTTGTGGGTTTTTCTTTCTTTAACAGAGCGGTTCCAACGTCTGTTTTATCACGTGATGCAGGAAGAAGAAGCTGCACTTTAATCTCCAGGAGTAAATAACAAACACCAGACATCATCAGACAGGACTGAGCTCTGTCTTTCTTTCTTTCTTCTCTGTCTCATCAGCACCTGTGGGTCCCTGTCGAGGCCTCGGCTGCTGATTGTTCAGTCTAATCTCTGAGTTGCTGTAAACTTCAAACAGCAGCAGCTCTTCATGTTGCAGCATCGGCTCCCCGAGGCCGAACCGCTCGACACGCCCGGCGGCCCCGCAGTTCTGAGCTCCTGTCTTATAAACGTCTCAACGGCTCAATCTGAAGGAGTAAAACACCTCCTCTTCCTCCTCCTCCTCCTGCGTCTTCTCTGCTCCTGTCCTGGCGTCACCTCAGGTCGCTGGACTCGTGAACGTTCAAGAGTACAAACGTAACGGAGGCACCGTCTTCTGTTTGTTTGTATCTAGGTCATTTCTCCCCGTGCACGAGGAGGGGGGAGGCGTTTGGGGAGGGAGGGGTGAGGCGGGGGGTGGGGGGGGTTGTTGCCTGTTAAGTTTGAGGCGTTGGACTCATAAACCTACAGTGGGAGTTTATTCAGCAGCCGAGCAGCGCGAGAAGTGATTTATCTAAATCACACGAGCTCCCTGAGCCCCGACACCGGAGACGAGACTCACTGTCACACGGTAATTCATCTCTGGTGTCGCCCACAACACACACACACACACACACACACACACTGAACACACACTGAACACACACACACACACACACACGCTGTGGTTGCCTGCCTGCAGAGGAACGCCATTCACATCCAAACACATCGTCGTTGTCGTCGTAGCTCAGGAACAACTTCCACCTCCAGCTCCTCTCACTCGACTGGTTCATTTGTCTTTAACAGATTTTATAACGACAGTGATGATTAATTAAAGAAAACATCAGTTCAAAGCAGCAGGTTTTGGTTTTTGGGGCCGAAACCGAGATATAAAGAAGTAAAATACAGTGGTGGACAGTAACGGAGTAAATTTACTTGAGTACATATCCAGAGGATTTGTACTTTACTTGAGTATTAGATTTCTTTGGTACTTACTACTCTTACTTGAATACATTTCCAAGACAAATATTTGTACTTCTCATAAGGATACCGCCAAAGTAGCCACGCTCTCAACCGCGTTTGTCAACTCCAAACTAAACCACGAGTCGTGAAAATGACAATTGCTGTCCTCTTATGATCCCATTCATTGTATTTGTTTTTCTAGGTGTTTCTGCAGCTTTATAGAACATTTTGGTTCTAAAAGCAGCACATCAGTGCAGCTGCTTTCAAAGAGTTCATTCTCAGAAACAAGAGTTAAAAGCTCCTTAAATTCATCTAGAAAAAAATGAGTAATTCATTGATGTGAAAAATAAGAAATTTACTCTTACTCTTACTTTTACTTACTAAGTAAATTTAAAAGCATGTACTTTTGGATACTTCAGTACCTTTAAAAGCAAGTACTTTTTTACTTTTACTTGAGTAACATGTCGATTGAGCAACTTTTACTTGTAACAGAGTAGATTTTGACCAGTAGTATTTGTACTCTTACTCAAGTACTGGGGTCGAGTACTCTGTCCATCTCTGGTAAAATATCAGTCAACTCTGCAGGAAAACGTGTGAAAAAGCCTCTTGGTCTGGATGAGAGGTTTCTAAATGACGACATCATCATCATCATCATCGTCACCTGCACTTTAATCTGTGACCCTGAACTGAGTGTGAGTTATTAAAATCGCAGCCATGATGAAGTCACGCAGCTCATTAACGGAGCTGATATCATGTGAGCACCTGCTGCAGCCGGAGCCAGGGAAAAAAAACAAAAAACAACACAACACTACAGAGGAGAAGGTCACGTCTGCCGCCAGCCAGGTGTGAATGCCGTCATGCTTCGTTAACCTAAACATTACAACCTCACGGCGAACGCAGGTCCACAAACCCAGACGACGGAGAGATCGCAACAGGAAACCTGATGGATCTGCACGAAAGGAAAAGTCCGGTCCAATGAGACACGACCGAAGATTATCGACTTAATAGAGGTGACAGCGCCCCTGGAGGTCTGAAGGAAGGAGTACGATGATGCAATCGAGCTGCAAAGACCAGAGATACGAAGCTGTCGGCCGTCTCCAGACGTTAAAGGAATAGTTCACCAAAAAATGAAATTCATCTGGACCCGGGAGGCCAGTTCGTAGTCCAACTAAAACTTTATGAGAGTTAATAGGGACTGACACAAAAACGTCCATAAAACTACACAAAAACCATTTAATATTCCTCCACACTGCTCATCCACTGCAATCCAAGTGTCCTGCGGGATATAGTCCAGAGCTTACTGGAAACTACATCATTTAGGACATTTTTACAGCCTAAACAGTCCTGTATTGAATTTCCCTGGGGCGCGTGAACGTCAGAGCGCAATCCAGGACTGTTTAGGCTGTAAAAATGTCCTAAATTATGTAGTTTCCAGTAAACTCTGGACTATATCCCTTCAGGACACTTGGATTGTAGTGGACGAGCAGTAAGGAGGAAGATTACAAGGTTTTAGTGTAGTTTTATGGACGTTTTTGTGTCAGGCGTCACACAAATGACTGAATTTCATTTTTTGGTGAACTATTCCTTTAAGTGATGTTTCCTGAACCAGAACCGAAGCTGCAGCTGGAACAAACTCTGTATTCGGTGTTTGGATCTGAGGGCGTCTTCAGAACCTGGCAAGTTGTTTTACTGAAACGGGGAGAGCTCTACTCCATGGTTTCTGTTTTTCCCGGGTATATAACCTCCTTATTCTGGGTTACGATTTCTGACCAATGAGAGAAGAGTTTGACCGGTTGGGAACACAAACGATGACCCAAAAGATAAAAACATGCAACAGTTGCATCGTTTTGAATCGAAACAAAGCCAACAATCCACAACTTTGTCGTCTTCCTGTGACAGAGCGATGCGACTCTGTCCAATCAGATCAGAGTATGTACAGGTCATGTGACCAAGCCGTCGACTGGTTGTTGCAGCAGCAGCAGCAGCTTGTTATCCCAGTAAACACAGACGGACAGGCTGAGCTCACCTGCTGGCGGTTACATGATGAGAGCATGATGAATTATTGACTCACTCTGAGGGGGTTATTATCTTTTTAGGAGCAAAACCAGATCTTTATCTTCTGCTCAGAGACAAAGACAGAAAACATTGCCTCAGTCGTGATGCAATCCCAAACCGTCGGTGCTTGCTGCCGCTAATGAAGCTCTGGTCGGAGACGGGGAGATAGAGCCAAGACGGAGCGGCGGCGGCCAAGTTCCAGATCTGACAGGAATTAACTTCAGACTCCGATTTACTTTAAAAAGCAAAACAAATAAAAACAGTTTGTTTCTTTGTTTTTGTGCTGACGGCGACTTTGGCTCCGGAGGCCACTGTGAAACATGAGGTCAGCACATTTACAGGATTAATAACACCTTTACCTGCTCTTACTCCTAATGAATCCTCTGCTCTTGTACAGTTTTACAGTTTTACAGTGTTTCAGTTTTCATTTGAAGTATGAAGTAAAAGATGCAGCTGCAGCTGGAGGAGGATCTGACTCTCTGATGCTGATACAGATGTGAACCTGGTGATTAATGAACAGCTTCATCGATTTATTGCAAACAGTGAAAGAAAGAAATTAGTATGAGTTTGGAGTTTTAGCTCCTGGAGCTGCGTTTTATAACGATATGAGAACATCTCCAATAAAAAAAAACTGGCTGAAACAAGTCGGCACAGGGCTTTCTGTGCTTTTATTTTGAAATATTCAGTGTTGTTGCTGCTGCCGTCGCTGCAACCTGTTTGTACGTGAACTTTAAAACACTACATTTCATTTTAGTGTGTTTTTATATAGATTTTTATTGTGTCAGAACTAGGGATGTCACGATTATTGTCAGAGAAATAATCAAAGTATTACGATTGTCACGATTATTATGCATTCATTGACTGGAGTCACAGTCGAAACTGTCAAGCAGGTAACATCATTCTTGATTTCATTGTCTCAACACGAGAAAAAAATAACTAATATATACGAGAAGACAAAATGAACATAATCAATCTATTTGCAGCATCTGTTAATATAGGACCGATAATTAATCCCCCAAGGGAAATGTTTTCAATATTAACGTCATTAATTGTCCAAACGGCGTATTTATTTTGACGTGTGGACAAGATAAACGGATATTTACCAGAGACGTTCTATATTTGTCACGTCGCGCACCACAGCTTTTTGTCAGGTTACTATAGTAAACAATATGCTATTTCCTCTCTCTCACCACTTTGTTTACAAACTGTTGTGGAAGAAATGGACGTGTACAAGATAGTAGAGCTTCTATCAGTGTTAACAGGACTTCTGACCTGTTTGTAAATAAATGTACAGGTTCTGTTACAGAGAGACAGAGGCGATGGAAAGCGCCATGGCAGCCACTTCTACATAATCCAGACGATCCTGCAGACCACACCGGTTTTGGAAGAGACCCGGTCAGCACGGTTATGACACGTTCTACGACAGCGTTTATGCGTATTCGTGTGTGGACATAGATATTTTAATACCGAGAATATTTGACAGTAAAAAAAAGTCTGTATATAAAATTCACGTCATCGCTCCATCCATCACAGTTTCTCTCTACAGTCGAGCCAACTCACGTCAGACGACACCGCCAACGCCTCCAGGACATAAGTCTGACCCCCCCCCCCTTTGTCGTCTCCACGGTGACCCTGAGTTCACCCCTCCCAGATCAAAAGCCTGATAGAGGAACTGAGTTAGACGTGACATCACCCTCCGCCAGAGATGGCAAAAGTACCCAGATTCTTTACTTGAGTAGAAGTAAAATTACCTGTGTAAAAAACGACTATGGTAAAAGTTAAAGTACTGATCCAAATATCTACTCAAGTAAAAGTAAAAAGTACAGGCTCTGAAATGTACTCAAAAGTATTACTAAAAGTGAAAAGTATTTCTATTGCACGATTCACTGCAAAGCTAATAACCACACAATAATTCATCAGGAATCCATTTCATCAATGTTATTGTTTGAACAAACATTAAGTTTACCTGCCAGACACAAGATGTATCCTAAAGTACTTCACTATAGTCAATTGTAGGCGTTTGTATTGTACAAATGAGAACAAAGGGAGCGAGACGACCCGGCGGCGTGATATGACGACCCCGACCCCACTGAGGAGGAACTATGAAGCTCGGGTCGAGCTGTCATTTTATTTTGCCGCGGAAATCCTGATATGTATATAAAAAAAGTAACAAGCCTTTTTGGGAAATGTAAGGAGTAGAAAGTACCGATATTTGCGTTAATGTACTGAGTAAAAGTAAAAAGTTATCAGAAAAATGAATACTTCTATAAGTACAAAGTACCCGAAAATTCAACTTAAAGGGACAATGAGGAGTTTTGGAAAAGCGAAACGTTTTCACACTACATTTATGAGCCTCTGCGCACCTAAAATTCTTTGACCGGCGCAAGACAGACTCATGTTTTCATTCATCAAGAATTAAAGTCAGAGGTTCAAAGACGATCACATACCGTCGTAGTTCCGACCATAAACGGCGATTCGGCGGCGTTATTCTCATGACTCGCCACGAAACCGAAAGTAAGGAAACGCTGGTCGGCTCGACGAAGTATTTGTAGAGTATTTGCTTCATGGGTCGTAATGTTACAGAATTATACGTAACAAAGTATTTGTACTTTGTTACTTGCCATCACTGCCCTCTGCTCTCAGGTTTACAGTCAGGATGTGTGGCTGCGCTCTGATTGGCTGATGTTGTTCTCTTTGTTCTGCAGCCACGGCGGCCTGACGGGCAGCCCCGTCATCTCCGACATTTCCCTCATCCGCCTGTCGCCCACCGCTGCCGCCGTGGCGACCGGCGACTCCCCGTTCAGCCCGCCGCACCACCCGTACGTCAACGTCAACCCCCACATGGAGCACTACCTGCGCTCGGTGCACGGCAGCCCCACGCTGTCCATGATCTCCGCCGCCAGAGGCCTCAGCCCCGCCGAACGTAAGTCCACCGCCAACCTTTCACAATAAAAGCACACACACACGTGTCGGCCCTTGAGCCAGGGCCGACACGGTAAAATATTTAATATTACATTTTTAAAAAAGGAAGAAATCTGAGAAAATTAATGATTAAGTGTAAAAACTGAATATTTCATGACAAAGAAAGACTAAATAATGACAGACTGATGGTTCCTATGGAGGAGCGATAATGACCCTGCAGCTGTTTCCAACCTGAGCTCCAGAGTGACGCAGCCGGAGCCACATGATGATGATTAACTTCATGTTTTCACAGTTTTCCCTCATAAAACATTTATATCACTCATTTCAGGATCTTTTTAACCTTTTCAGAGCTTTTAAAAAGCATCTTTAAAACGAAACGATGTGAGTCAGAGAGTGAAAACCCAGTGAAGCGAAGCTGCTGTGGACAAACAGCAGAGGAACCTTGACCTGTTACCTCTTACAAACACAGAGTAAACCCTGTGGAAACTGATAAAAGCAGGAGAAGAAGAAGAAGAAAGCGGCGGCGGCGTTGCTGAATACTTATCCGTCCTGTGCAAACCGGGCCGGACGTGATGACAAGTCTGAATTACAATAACAGATCGCAGCGCGGCCGCTCGCCCTCAAATAAATCTTCTTTTTACAGTCTGTCAGCGCTAATGTGCCGCCGCTGCTTTTAAACTTAAATAAGCGCCCGCCGCCGCCGTGCACGCCGTGTGCCGAGATCGGGCCGTGATAGAGCCGAGAGCGGATGGAGGAGGGAGGGGTGGGGGGGTGAGGAGGTTAATAGCTGCTGAGAGACGACGAGGCCTCGGCTCCGGCTCTGGAGCTGAAGTTTTATGTTTTCCAGGTGAACTCTGTTTTTTTTTCCTGTTGGACGGTCGGCAGGTGGAAACTAGATCCTGCGAGCGAGAGGCGAAGGCATGAAGTCACAGAGAGAGAGAGAGAGAGAGAGAGAGAGAGAGAGAGAGAGAGAGAGAGAGAGCTCAGAGTCCTGATGTCGTCTGAAACATCGCTTAGTGGGGGAGGGGTGGGGGGTAAATCCATATCGCAGCCTCAGTGGCCCTGATGCTTCTAAAGCTCTTCACAGTGTCCAGATGTTGCAGCTGAACACAAACTGTGACGCAGTCTCATACTGTATAAACTCATTAAAACTCATTAAAAAAACAACTTTTTAGTTCAGTTTCCTGCTTCGTGTTGTTTAGTTGCACGGAAAAAAAACTTTAACTCACTTTTATTCAACTCAACAAACTGAACAGATCTGAAACTTATATTTAAAAGTTGTTAGATCTAAATTTAAATATGAAATATGGGCCAATACCTATGTAAGTGGCACATAGCCATTGTTTTTATTACAGAAAAGGGCACTAAGAATAATACACAATGCTAAAATGGGCAACGTCTTTTTCTGTGTGTGATTTGTCCGTTTGTTAAAAAAGAAAAAAAAATCTCACAAATAAAATATATATATAAAAAGAATAATTTCAGGGAACACTCAAATGGATGATTTGTTTGCAGGGCTGCTGAAGCTCAGAGAGTTGTCTAATTTGGGAACGCTGTTGATTGTATATAATGCAAAAAAAAAAGGACTTTTTCCTGCAAATTTGCAGAAGTATTTTGTTTTAGTTTCACAAGACGTCAGGAAATTTAAAATATCAAACGGCACCAAGATAAAACAACGGAATTCATTAACAGTCAAAGAGAAAAGTTGTTCAAATGTTTTTCAGTTTAAGAGGGTACATGAGAAAAAGGCGGGGAGTTTATATAGAAACATGTTGTGATGGAACGAATAATAAAATTAATGAATAAATGAAATTAAATAATTATTATACTCCCCCTCCAGTGGCCCATGAGCACCTGAAGGACCGTGGGCTGTTCGGCCTGCCCCCCCCTCCGGCCGGCGCCAGCCCGGCCGAGTACTACCACCTGATGGCGAGCCACCGGAGCCCGTACGGCGAGCTGCTGATGCAGGGCGCCGGCGCCACGGCGGGGGCTCATCTGTCCGACTACATCACCCCCATCGACGGTGAGTCAAAACAAATCCAGTTTTTATGTAGAACCTTTCACAATAAAAGCACACACACAGAAGAGCTTGAGCCAGGCCGAATGTAAAGGTTCATCTCAGACCTTTCACAATAAAAGCAGGAGGAAAAAGCAAGAGGAAAAATAAAAGTTGATTATCTGAGATTTTGATGTTGCAGTAATAGATACTGATATTTAAAAACACTAATATTCACCATATTGTAGTGTTTTTTTTTAATCGATTTATGACCCGTTTGTCTTCATCTATCAGAGCCGATCAGTTTGTACTGATGTACAGTATATTTACAGCATGGTTCGGGGCACTGGACCCTTTGCAAAGTAATAGAAGTCGCCTTTTTAATTGTGTCATTGCATAACTATAACTCTTTAATTTACAGGCTGTTAATTATGTGATAATGTCAAGAAATAGCCAAGAAATAACAATTAATTGCATCATTATGTCTAGAAATAGCCTAGAAATAACGGTGAATTCATAGTAACGTCATGTTTTTCATAAAGGCGTAAGATTTACACATGCTTTTCATGAATTTTTTGGGGGAAAGGCCAGAATTTTTTTCCACCAGGTCCTTTGCAACTGACCGATATTTCTACACAATCAATCGTTATTGGCTATATTTCTATCTAGACATTACTGTGAAATTGACCCTTATTTCCAGGCTATTTCTAGACATTATGACGCATTTAAGTTATTTATTGGCTATTTCTAGACATTATCACATAATTACCAGCCTGTAAATTAAAGGGTTACCTGTCATTGCTTCTAAAAGGTACATATGTGTAACAAAACAGCTAATTTACACACTCTCGATGGTAAATAACAAATTTCAACAAATCTGAGTTGAAAAGTTAATTTTTAAAAGTCGCTGTGCACTCAGCTTTGCATGTTATTGAGTTTTACACCTTCTTCCTGTGCGATATTTCACAATAAAAGCCATTCGAGAAGAACCCAGGAAATTGTAGTGACAACGTAATGCGTGACAACGTAATGCAGTTTAAAGCAATAACGACGACTCTGGTCACTATTTTAGTCAAATAAAATAAAACATCTGTGAGGGACTTCCGGCGGAACGAGGAGGATGTAAGACGCGTTTCGCAGAGGCTCCGCTGGAATGTGACTTTTTCCATACTTTTATATGACACTTTTTCATTATTTGCGCCGGCGTTAAGCTCTAATATTGCAGCCTTTCACCATATGTAAAAAAAAAAAGTTTTGTTTGCGGGCGCTCAACGATGGCAAACCGAGGGAGAGGTGAAGCCCCCAAAGCACAAGCAGGCCGCGGCAAGCCCCGACTATCACCTGAACCACAGTCCCCAGCCCCAGGTCAGCCATTTGCTAATGCTAATGCCGATGCCACCTTGCTGCAGAGCATGAGGAAAATGATGAACGAAATGCGCTCAGACATCCTCAGTAAGTTTGAAACTACCATCTCAACAGCAGTTAAAAGAGAGATCGTGGCGGCTTTGGAGCCCTTTGAGAACAGACTTGCTTCCTATGGCGAATCAATCGCAGACCTCGAGCTTTCGGCTAATGCTCACGACACGGAGCTATCCGACCTCCGAGCTAATGTTAGCAAGCTAACAGCCACTGTTGACTCCCTGTCAAAGAAATGCGAGGACCTGGAGAGTCGTTCAAGGTGGAATAATATTCGCCTAGTGGGCCTGCCTGAAGGCACAGAGGGCCCTCGTCCCACCGAGTTCACTGCCCAGCTGCTACAAGATATACTCGGCCTTGATGACAAACCTATGCTGGACCGGGCCCATCGCACTCTACGCACCAAGCCCAAGGACGGCGAGCCCCCTCGTCCACTCGTCATGCGGGTAAACCTGTTTCAAGTCCGGAACCAAATTCTACGTCGAGCCGGAGAAGCTTCCCCGCTTTCCTACATGGGCAGGAGGATCTCGATCTACCCCGACTTCACACCGGCGGTGGCTAAGAAGCGGGCCGCCTTTGCTACAGTAAAGAAGGAGCTCCATTCCTGCCCGAATGTCAAGTTTGGCCTCCTCTACCCGGCAACACTACGCATCACTCTGCCCGGCGGGCAGACCCACAGGTTTGAGGATCCGGCCTTAGCTTCGGATTTCATTAAGAAAAACATTAAAAAGGGAGTCACCCCTGACTCTATTTAGCAGACATGTTGGCTTGCTATTTAGCTGCTATTGTTGCTAGCCTTGAGGACTACACTTACTACTCACCCTGGATGCCTCGTATTGTGTTCAGTGAGCTGCAGTTCTGATGGGACACAGACTTTGTTTTCTTGTTACTTCCTGTCATTCTTGATTTTCCCTAACATGGCTCATGGTGATAATTTGAGTGCAGAATACCTCAAGCATAAACGCTTTCCACTTATTGTTCAATAAGATTGTTTCGTGTATTGATGTATTAGTCAACCTTAGCTATCCGGCTCATTTATAAGTACATTTATTACAGTGTAATTTCATTGATTTAACCCCATGTCACAATTCCAACGCCTAGGTCGTTGTAGTTCATTAGTAGTTTAGCATAGGCTCTCCTTAGAGCTATACAGGTGTGACAGATTGTTAAAGGGGGTACATCGCGCGCATCCCGTTTGGGGGGATGCTTCTGCCAAAGTTCATGTGGGTGGGTGTATGGGTGGGAGGGATAATGTATGTGTGTGTTTTTATGCGTTTGTTTCTGGTTTTCTTTCTTTTTGTTTCACATCAGTCACGTTTTTACTTTCAGTTTTGCTTCAGATCATCACTCTTACATAATGCTTCCGTTAGCTAGCTATGACTTCAGCCAATGTAACATCACCCAGTGGGTGTGCCATTAGTTTTACAAGTTTCAACTGTAAAGGGCTTAATAATCCGATAAAACGAAGTAAGATACTGCACCACCTTTACCATCTTGGTGCCCAGGTAATTTTCTTGCAAGAGACCCACCTCAAAGTCTCAGACCACTCTAAATTGAAGAGGGGATGGGTAGGTCAGATTTATCATTCCTCATTTCAAGGCAAATCTCGCGGTGCAGCTATTTTGTTACATAAATCTGTTCCCTTTGTGCACTCAAGTACTATCTCTGACCCTAATGGTAGATTTGTCATAGTTACTGGCCAGATTCACAACACCAGGGTGGTTTTGACTAATATTTATGCTCCCAATTTTGACGATGATGCTTTCTTTAAA
Source organism: Trachurus trachurus (assembly GCF_905171665.1). Taxonomy (NCBI): domain Eukaryota; kingdom Metazoa; phylum Chordata; class Actinopteri; order Carangiformes; family Carangidae; genus Trachurus; species Trachurus trachurus. The sequence continues at coordinate 1,014,396 of NC_139914.1, forward strand.
CGCCTTTTTCAGACTCTCCCTGACTTGTCATCACACCACTTAATATTAGGTGGAGACTTTAATTGCTGGCTTGACCCTCAGCTGGACCGTTCCTCCCCCAGAGCTTGCGCTCCGTCCAAGTCAGCGAAGGTAATTCAGTCCTTTATGGAGGAATTTGCTGTCACTGATGTCTGGCGTTTTTTGAATCCTTCTAGGAGGGAATATTCATTCTTTTCTCATGTCCATCACACTTTCACCCGCATTGACTGTTTTTTGGTCGATAATAGACTGCTCTCATCAGTATCTACTTGTAAATATGATGCTATAGTTATTTCTGATCACGCCCCTATTTCCATGAATATATGCTTTAAGAACTTTAATTCTACGCGTGCACCATGGCGTCTTAACACATGCCTACTTTTGAATGATAATTTTGTTAACTTTGTGTCTCAACAAATTGATTTCTTTGTGAGCGTAAATAAAACACCCGAGGTGTCTGCCTCAGTACTATGGGAGGCCTTAAAGGCATACATCAGGGGGGAGATAATCTCCTACACAGGATATGAGAAGAAACTTAGAAAGGAGAAATTAACTAAACTGACACAACGCATATCTGAACTTGACAGGTTATATGCTACTCACAAAACTCCAGAGCTATACAAAGAGCGCCTTTGTCTACAGGCAGAATTTGATGTTCTCACGACTCAGCGTACTACTGAACTTCTCCTACAAACCAGGTCCCAGTTCTATGAACATGGAGACAAGGCCAGCAAATTGTTAGCACACCAGTTACGCCAGGAATCATCATCTCACCTTATCCCACAAATTCATACTAACTCACATAATACTACTGAACCCATGGAAATTAATAATGCGTTTAAAGAATTTTACATGTCTCTCTATTCATCTGAACAAGACAGCACTCCTGATTTTGATAATTTTTTTGAAAACTTGGACATTCCCTCACTTGATCAATCAGCTGTGGAAAAGTTAGAGAGGCCAATCACCACTGCTGAACTTAATACGGCTGCATCCTCTCTGCAAAATGGGAAGAGTCCTGGGCCAGATGGCTTTCCCTCCGAATTTTTTAAAAAGTTTTGGCACAAGCTTGCCCCTCTGTTATTAGATATGTTCAACGAATCATTTGAATTGGGCCGCCTCCCTCAAACTCTCAATCAAGCCTCCATTTCCCTTCTCCTAAAAAAAGGCAAGGATCCGCTAGCCTGCTCCTCTTACCGTCCAATAAGTTTATTGAATGTTGATTTTAAGTTGTTATCCAAACTATTAGCCCTACGCCTGGAATCCTTTCTCCCCTCTATCGTTTCCTTGGACCAAACGGGGTTCATTCGAAATAGGCACTCTTTCTCTAACCTTAGACGTTTGTTCAATGTACTTTACAATGTTTCCTCTTCCAATACCCACGAAGCCGTAATATCATTAGACGCCGAAAAGGCATTTGATAGAGTTGAGTGGGATTACCTCTTTTATGCCTTGGAGAAATTTGGTTTTAAAAATAATTTTATTTCATGGATTAAGTTGCTCTATTCTGCGCCGCAAGCCTCAGTCAGGACAAATAATATCCAATCAGAATATTTTCACCTGTATCGCTCCACTAGGCAGGGTTGCCCTTTGAGCCCCCTATTATTCGCTATCGCCATCGAACCTCTCTCAGTAGCCCTTCGGTCTAACCCCCTTATTACAGGCATATTTAGACATCATACTCAGGTGAAAGTTTCCCTTTACGCGGATGACCTTCTTTTATATGTTTCTAACCTGTCTGTCTCAGTTCCCGCCGCTCTTGCCACCCTTCATTCATTTGGTCAAATATCTGGGTACAAATTAAATTTAAATAAAAGTGAGATATTTCCCATTAACCCTGCTGCTAAGATGTATCCCTTGAAAGATTTCCCCTTTAAAGTCGCCAATTACAGTTTTGTCTATCTTGGAGTCCATGTTACACACAAATTTGAAGACCTCTACAAGGCTAACTTTGCCCCCCTATTGATCCGAATCCAGAAAGACTTTGAACGATGGTCTCTGCTTAATCTGTCTTTGATTGCACGTGTCAACTCTGTTAAAATGAATATACTCCCAAGACTCTCCTACTTGTTTCAATGCATTCCCCTCTTTCTCCCTCAGTCTTTTTTCCGCAAATTAGATAGCCGGATTTCAGATTTCATCTGGAATAAGAAGGTTCCTAGGCTACGTAAACAATATTTGCAAAGACCAAAGTCTCTGGGAGGGCTAGCCCTACCGAATCTTAGGTTCTATTATTGGGCCACCAATATCAGGACTCTTAAATACTGGCTTGAATATGAGGCTTTTGATCCTCCTCCAATATGGCTAGTTATGGAAGCAAGGTCAGCAAATCCTGTCTCCTTGAAAGCCTTAGTGCACTCTCCTATTCACTCGTCCACTCTTCCCTACACCAAAAATGTGATTGTTAAGACCTCACTCAGGATCTGGGTCCAGTTTAAACGCTACTTTGGCCTACAGACATTCTCCATTTATGCACCACTAGCAGCTAACCATGCTTTTCCTCCTTCCCTCATAGATTGTGTTTTCTTACGGTGGTCAAATTTTGGTATTCATAACTTTAAAGACCTGTATATTAATAATGTATTTGCTACTTTTCAGCAACTTTCTGATAAATTCTCACTTCCCAAGCAACATTTCTTTAGATATTTACAAGTCCGCAGCTTTGTTCATGACACATTTCCTAGCTTTCCTAATCTTCCCTCTGATTTAACTTTGGACAGTTTCCTGACACCAATTCCTACTCTTAAAGGCTCTATCTCGTATATCTATAACCAAATTAATACTTTACGTTCAGAGCCCCTAGACTTAATTAAGTCACACTGGGAGGAGGACCTGGGGGTGGCAATATCAGAGGAAGACTGGGCAGAGATCTTGAGACGGGTACATAAATCTTCTATTTGTGCAAGACACAGTCTTATTCAGTGCAAACTTGTCCACCGTACCTATTATACTAAGGCTCGACTGGCTAAGATCTATGACAGTGTGACTTCAACTTGTGATAGGTGTAAGCAATCTCCCGCAAACTTAATTCATACACTCTGGCATTGTCCTTCTCTATATAATTATTGGACTGAGATTTTCAATACCCTGTCAGAGGTAGTTGGGGAGGAAATAAAGCCAAATCCTCTGAGTGCACTTTTTGGGGTTGCTCCCCCTTCCCTCACTAAGTCCAAAAAGGATGTACTAGCTTTTGCTACCCTGTTAGCCAGAAGACTAATTGTAATTAATTGGAAATCAACAACACCGCCCTGTCATGCCCACTGGATTAAAGATACCCTTTATTTTCTTAAATTGGAGAAAATCAGACTATCTTTATCTAGCTGCTCCAGTAAATTTGGGAAATTATGGGGTCCATTCTTACAATTTGTTAAGACGACAGATCTTCCACTTACCCCTGACTGATGTGACAGAAGCGACTTAGAAGGGTATGTTATTTCTGCTGTGTTGAAGGTCACATGCCGCTATTCTGATTTATGATGTCTGTTGCTATCTCAATTGCAGTTTACTATTACCTGACTGATGTACCTGTGTTTCTTTTTTTCTTTTTCTCTTTCCTGATCTATTTTCTTTTAGATGTCTATTGATGTCCTATTCTTTTTTTTTTTTTTTTTATTATTATTTATTTTATGTAATTAATTTTTTTTTTTTTTTTTATTTTATTTATCTATCTTTTTATGGCTGTTCTAGTTCTGTGAGTTGTTCGGGTATGCAACAATACTTTAATGACCACTTTTGTTTTCTGCTGTTTGTGCTTTTTCAAAAAAGAGTCTACTTTATTCTTTGTAAATGTTTTAATACAATTGTACTCACCTGCAAAACCCAATAAAAAAAAGTTGGAAAAAAAAAATAAAAATAAAACATCTGTAAAGGTCACTCAATAAAATGGTATTTTATCGTTTTAATTGCTTCTTGCAGTTACACAAGCACCACCAGGGGTCAGAGTCCCGCTGGTTGAGAAACACTGGTGTACAGTATCTGAACAGTACAGAGCTCTGAATGTCAGGACACTCCGTCATCAACGTGCAGCAGTAAAGGGCACTTCAGCTCTTTTACACCGGGCTAACGTCTTAGCTCGCAGCGGCGGCGGCGGCCCACCCTGCTCCATCCAATCGGCTGCTTTGACACTGATTAAGGAGAATGAAATTCCAGGTGGATGATGAAACAAAGATCACAGGAGAGACGTATAAATAAAGAAGCCTTGTATACATTTTTTATGTCAAACTACTTCAAACGGCCCTTGAGCTGAGTCGAGTCGAGACGGGGCCTTCCTTCAGGTTTCTGGCTGCGAGCACCCACCGCCGCCCCCCTCCCTCGCCACCGTCCACCCGCCGCCGCTCGCCAGCGTTTTTCCATAAACATCCAGGACTTATTGTGTCACCGTGACATTTCCAGCACCGCCGTCGCCGGGCAGCGAGGTCGCAGCAGGTACGCTGAGTGTAACCAGCGCCGACCTTATAAGGAGGGGGGGGGGGGGGGGGGGGGCACCAAGGTTGTTATAGTTTTAAAATTTTAATTAGCTTTTATTCTTATTTAGTTTTTCAGTTTTTATTTTAGTGGAATTGACTATTTTTTATTTAGTCTTTGTCTTAGTTGTAGTTTTTCAGGTTTTAGGAGAAAGCTTCTGTCAGACCTCTGAAGATGAACTTTTTCCCTTTTAGTTGCATCCATCCCATAATGTTCCCATCACTCCTCATCAGAAAAGACAACTACAACGCAACAACTACAACTACATGCCGATTTCCAGCAACACGTCAGATTAATCAACATCAACAACAAAACGTCTGTTCAGGTTAAACCTCAATGTTTCTGATGCCTTCATGGAAACTCAGTACAAACCAGCGCCGACTGTCAAACTATCAACTCGCCTCATTCATGAAAGTCACAAACAGGGAGAAGTTGAGCCAGGTGAAACTCTTTCATGCTGAAGCCAAAACGCATCAGGTTCCTTCAAAGGAATGAGTCAACGTACGTTCACACCCGATCTGGTGACCCAGTTCGTTTTCATTTTAAAACACATCTCTTTTACTCTGAAAACTCACTCTGGGGTTGTGCTTTATTCTGAAAACTCAGGTTGTGTGGGATTTGGAAAACTTTAGGGTTGTGTTTTAGGTGAAATATTCTGGAGTTAAACTTTATTCTGGAGACCCAGGGGTTGTGCTTTATTCTTTAAACTCTGGGGATGCGTTTCATTGTGAAAACTCTCTAGGGTTGTGTTTTATTTTGAAATCTCTAGGGTTGTGTTTGTGTTTTTAAAACTCTCTGGATTTTGAAAACTCTGCGATTGTGTTGTATTCTGAAAGCTTTGGAGTAGCATTTTTGGTTACAATCCACGTCTTCCTGTTGTGTTTTAAAATGAAAATACAGCGTCACCGTCTGTGAGTTTTTCACATCACACTGAGGTGAACCGGCTCTTTCACACACGTGGTGCGTTCACTGACCCCGACACACAGCGGGAGACTTTTTTTTCCCAGAAATTTCAAAAAAAAAATCTAAAATTTCACGCCATTGGCCCTAATTTGGACGTACATTGACTAAAAAAGGGTGGTTAATTATTACAGACTGAGGATGGAGGCATCGTTTGAACCTTCAACCTCCTGCTTTCTAATAGCGGCGGCTGCTCATATAAATTACAACAGAGGAGGGAGGAGGGGGGAGGGGGGAGGGGGGGGTCGACCCGAGCTTTTCCATTGGTCCATTCATCAGGGGAAGTGGCACATTAATAAACACATCTCCCCAGAGGTGAGAGGAAGTAACAGAGATGAATTCGGCTGCCAGTCGTGAACGGCTTCATCCAAGCCGCCGCCGCCGCCGCCATCATCGATAACACACACACACCTGATCCTCTACACCTGCCCTTACACACACACACACACACACACACACAACCATCATCATCATCATCATCGGCCGCAGCTCCATCTCAACTGAAGATACTTAAACGTCTAAATTACAATAATCCTGGGACGGTTAACGCGTCCTGGGACGTCCCAGCGCTCATGTTTTTATTCTTCGTCTTCGTCTGTGGATTTCTTCTGTCATCATTCAAATTCCATATGTTAATGGCCTCAGAGCGCCACCACGCCGCCGCCACCACCGTCCAAACACACAACATATGTTAGAGATTTGTACCGGAGGACGGGTTCTCAGAAAAACAGGTTGAGCACGATTAATCTGAGGAGGAGGGAGAGCGACGTCGACAGGAAGTGAAGGTTAGAGACGCAGCAGCGAGGTGACCAACCTTCTCATTTTGTATTTACGACACCGTCACAGCAGCTCGACCGTTCATTCAGTCGTTAAAGGAGCAGAAAATATATAAAAACACATTCTAATTTAATGTATTTAAACTTTAAACTTCAGGTCAGACATCAAACTATGTTTGATTTTAGCCTCTTATTATTATTATAATGATGATTCCCAAGTAAAGCGACTTGCGCCGACTGAACGATGATCATGTCTCAGATGCCGCCGTAATCTCTGGTTGATGACAGATAAGACTACACAGATATACACATAGTAACATGGTAGACAATAAATAACGTTATCCACCGCTCCATAGATTGATTTCTCACCGGCTTCTTCATTGTTGGAAACAAATGCACATGGAGGAGAGGAGGGTTAGAGACACAGAGGAGGAGAGACTAGAGCTCGAGAGGTCAGATTTAAAAGCAGCAAAAATAAATAAATGAAAACACATTTAAATTGAACGCAGAGAACTAACTGATAACACACCCTGCTATGCAATAAAGTTTATTTGATTTGATTTGACTGAGTCCCAAGCACAAACCCCTCATTCGCTGCTTCTTCATTTCATATCAATATAAACTCATGATGTGTTATCAGTGTTTTCTTTTTCCGATATAATTATTGATTAGGGAGAAGTCCGGTCCGTGTGTCTGGGGATCGATCCGATCAGATCAGATCGCTCTGCATACATTTCCTCACGCTGCAGATCAATTCTGTGTAAATTGGCCTCATTTACCACGAGTGGCGCCGCAGCCCAGAGCCTCCGATGCTGATCTGAGTAATTACAGGGAGTTATCCTGGACAGATTGATTAGTCGTGTCTGGATCTTAATGGCCTCGTCGTGGCGTGGGCCGCCGTCGCACGCAGTGAGGGTTAGCTTAGCATGAGGGCTAGCTGCCTCTTTCTTTCCTTTCCTACCTCCTTCTTTCCTCCTCTCTCTGCCTCCTTTTTTCCTTCCCTACCTCCTTCTTTCTTCCTCTCTCTACTTCCTTCTGTCCTTTCCTACCTCCTTCTTTCCTCCTCTCTCTACCCCCTTCTGTCCTTTCCTACCTCCTTCTTTCCTCCTTTCCTACCTCCTTCTTTCCTCCTCTCTCTGCCTCCTTCTGTCCTTTCCTACCTCCTTCTTTCCTCCTCTCTCTACCCCCTTCTTTCCTTTCTTACCTCCTTCTTTCCTCATCTCTCTACCTCCTTCTGTCCTTTCCTACCTCCTTCTTTCCTCCTCCCTCTGCCTCCTTCTTTCCTCCTCTCTCTACCTCGTTCTGTCCTTTCTTACCTCCTTCTTTCCTCCTCTCCCTACCCCCTTCTTTCCTCCTCTGTCCTTTCCTCCTCTCTCTGCCTCCTTCTTTCCTTTCCTACCTCCTTCTTTCCTCATCTGTCCTTTCCTCCTCTCTCTGCGTCCTTCTTTCCTTTCCTACCTCCAGAGTGAATTGTGGGAGACGTGTGGAGTTATTTAAGGGAAAGGTTTTATTTCTCTCTCTCTCAGATTTGTGTCACTGGGCCGGTTTCCAAGCCGACGCAGTGAGCGGCGCTTCCTGACTTTATTTAATAATATCTCCGTCCGTCGCCGGGGAAACAAATGGCTCCGTGTATCAGCTGTGAATCAATCCTGAGCACTTATTGATAGGGCCGCTCTGTGTCCGTGGGGGTTGGAGTGTCGCGAGGAGGCTGCAGCGGCATCCATCACCTCCCTCCTCCTCCTCCTCGCCACTTTAACACCGCGCTCCTGGAATAACACGGCGAGGAGACGGCGAGCAGCGGAGGGGAAGGAGGAGGACGGGGAGGAAGAGCCTGTTTAGATTTGAGGGATCATTCCTTTAGATTGAGAGAGTTTAGAGAGTCTCATGTGAGCGGAGGAGAGGAGGGCGCAGCGGCGTTCATCATCACCCGTCACATCGTAGAAAATTTTAAAAACGGGTGTTTCCAGGTTTTGTTTCCCTCGCTGACCCCGCGTGGACTCACCTGTCCGTTATCCGTTATCCGTCCACAGTGTCGCGGTTCTCCAGCCCCAGACTGACGCCGCGCCTCAGCAGGAAGAGAGCGCTGTCCATCTCGCCGCTGTCCGACGCCAGCATCGACCTCCACACCATGATCCGCACCTCGCCCAACTCGCTGGTCGCCTACATCAACAACTCACGCTCCAGCTCGGCCGCCAGCAGCTCCTACGGACACCTGTCGGTGGGAGGGCTCAGGTAACTCACCTGGAGCATGCTGCTGTCCTTTCCTACCTCCTTCTTTCCTTTCCTACCTTCTCCTTTCCTCCTTTCCTACCTCCTTCTTTCCTGTCCAACATCATCCTTTCCTTTCCTACCTCCTTCTTTCCTTTCCTCCTTTCCTACCTCCCTCTTTCCTTTCCTACCTCATCCTTTCCTTTCCTACCTCTGTCTTTCCTTCTCTACCTCCTTTGATCCTCCTCTCTCTGCCTCCTTCTTTCCTTTCCTACATCCATCTTTCCTTTCCTACCTCTGTATTTCCTTCTCTCTGCCTCCTTCTTTGCTTCCCTAGCTCCTTCTTTCCTCCTGTCTACCTCCTTCTTTTCTCCTCTCTGCATCCTTCTTTCCTTTCCTACCTTCTTCTTTTCTCCTCTCTGCATCCTTCTTTCCTTTCCTACCTCCTTCTTTCCCCCTCTTTCTGCCTCCTCTCTCTGCCTCCTTCTTTGCTTCCCTAGATCCTTCTTTCCTTTCCTACCTTCTTCTTTCCTCCTCTCCCTTCCTCCTCTTTCTGCCTCCTCTCTCTACCTCCTTCTTTCCTTCCCTCCCTCCTCCTTTCCTCCTCTCTGCCTCCTCCTTCACTCCTGATGATCCTGATGTTCTCCCCCCCCCCCCCCCCCCCCCCCTCCCAGCCCGTCCTTCCCCTTCCCTCACCCCATCAACCCCATGGCGTACCAGCAGCTGCTCTCCCAGCAGCGAGGCCTCAGCGCCTTCGGTCACACTCCGCCCCTCATCCAGACTCCGCCCTCCTTCTCCGGCCGCCAGCCGGGCCTCGGCCTCTCCTCGCTGCCGCCGCCGCCGTCCGGCCACAACGACCTGACGTCCAAGGTACAACACACACACATACACTAACACACACACATTAATAATCTGATTGAGTGATTCTGTCTTATACCTGTAACCAACTTTTCTTCTTCCCTTCTTCTCCTCCTCCTCCTCCTCCTCCCCTCAGAACCCCGGCAGTGACTCGGCCGTCAGCAGCACGGTGGAGCCTCTGATCACCAAGAGGTCAAAGGTGAAGAGCGAAGTCGAGGGACTGAGGTCTTTGTCTCCTTCTTCACCGGTACGACATTAAATTTACCTTCTGAAAATGTTTTTCCTTGTCAGTCAAATGAGAAGTTAGATAAAACCAGAGACAGAGGAGGAGGAGGAGGAGGAGGAGGAGGAGGAGGAGGAGGAGGATGTTTAATGAAGAGATGAAAGTCTGGATGAATATTTAGACTCAGACATCAGAGGCCTTTTACAGACTGAATGATGTTTCTGTTTGTTCTGTTTTATTTGTGGTCATGGCCCCTGGGGGGAGCCTCCTCCTCCTCCTCCTCCTCCTCCTCCTCCTCCTCCTCCTTCTTCTTCTCCTCCTCCTCTTCTTCCCCCGCTTCTCTCTTCCTCCTCCTCCTCCTCTTTCCCCACTTCTCTCATCTTCCTCCTCCTCCTCTTCCTCCTACTCTTTCTCCTCTTCTCTCTTCTTCCTCCTCCTCCTCTTCTCCTATCCTCTTACTCCTACTCTTCCCCATCTTCCTCCTCCTCCTCTTCCTCCTCTTCTCTTTTTTCTCCTCTTCCCACTCTTCTCTCCTCCTATTCCTCTCCCACCCCCTCCCCCTCTTCTCTCCTCCTCCCACTCCTACACTATTCACTCCCCCCCCCCTCCTACTCTTCCCCCTCTTCTCTCTTCCTCCTCCTCCTCCTCCTCTGACCCTCGCTGTAACACATGTCTCTGATAAAAGAAAAACTCCACATGATAAGAGCTTTGCATCCATTCATTTGGTCTCTCCTCCTCCCCCTCCTCCTCCTCCCACCTCCTCCCCCCACCTCCCCCCTCCTCCTCCTCTCCCTGGCCACTGTAAACTGTGCCAGAGCACTTCATTTTCATGAAATATTGGCCGGGCTTTATTGTCATCTGAGGAGCCTTTTTCTTCTCAGTTCCTTTTGACAAATTTGCGGCTCCTCTCCGATCGCGAGGCAGGTTTGGACTTGATGCATGGGGACGGCGCCGCGCAACGGCGTCTTGGGGCCACCAGAATTGATGAAGATAGTGTGTGTGGGGCAGAGACAAACATGCTGCAGTCAGCATCTTGTGTGTGTGTAAAAGTGTGTGTGAGTGTAAAAGTGTGTGTGCTACAGGAAGCCGGGTGGGACAAACCGTGTGTCAGGTCCAGTGTCTCTGTGAGGACGGACGGAGGTTTTACAGGACGATTAACTCGCCAGGAGAAAAGTCCTGCAGGAGGAAGAGGGAATGAGGTCATTTTTATAAAAGTCGCTCTGAGATGAAAACATTTTTACAAACTGACGTCTTTTATTAGAAAATGTTTCTGAACTGAGAGCAGTTTTTTTTTTGTTTTTTTGGTGAAGTAAGTGAAGCAAAAGCACAGTTATTAATTTTTATTGGTTTATACACGGATCAATAAGTTAATTGAAACATAACAGGCAGGATCAATGAGTCATGGTGGTTTTATGTGTATAGTTAATTACAGAGGAGTCAGATTTAATAGTTAATTTCTGTTGCTTTTGTTTTATTTTCTGACAAAAACTCATTTTAATCTCAGAGTTTTTTTATCTTAAAAATATAAAACATCTTCCTTTTTTTTTTTAAACTGAGAATATTTAATTAAAAATAATTTCTGGAAGCTTCAGTTATTCATGGGATTTTATAAACTTGGGTTTTTAAGTGGACAGAGAATTTTTTTGTGGAAACTTTCTGTGGACAGATTTAAACACAGCTGTGACGTTTCTGGGAGGTTTTTAACTTTAAACTTCAGCACTGACATCACAATCACTCTCTCTGCCTCCTTTCCTCCTCTCTCTTCCTCCTCTCTCTTCCTCCTTCTTTCCTTTCCTACCTCCTTTGTTCCTCTTCTCTCTACCTCCTTCTTTCCTTTCCTACCTCCGTTTTTTTAAATGTTTTTGTTATTTATGTAAATTAAGAAACTTTCCGTGGACAGATTTAAACACGGTTGCGATGTTTCTGGGAGGTTTTTAACTTTAAACTTCAGCCTCTTCCTTTCCTTTCCTACATCCTTTGTTCCTTTCCTACCTCTGTCCTTCTCTACCTCCCTTTTTCCTCCTCTCTCTGCCTCCTTCTTTCCTCCTCTCTTTCCTTTCCTTCCCTACCTCCTTCTTTTCTCCTCTCTCTGCCTCCTTCTTTCCTTTCCTACCTCCATTTTTTAAATGTGTTTGTTATTTATGTAAATTAAGAAACTTTCCTTAAACAGATTTAAACACAGTTGCGACGTTTCTGGGAGGTTTTTAACTTTAAACTTCAGCAGTGACATCAGAACGTCACAGAGTTGAGTGCAGTAGAGTGTGTGTTTGTTTATTTCACACAGTTTACACACTTGGTCTGTGTTTAAGAGCAGAAATGTGCAGTGTGTGTGTAGATTGTGCGCTGCCTGATTACAGACTGTGTGTTGGTCTCTAATTGAACGCCTCTGAGGTCAAACAGCTGGAGTCGTGTCCACGTCGTGTGCTCAGCGGCGTGAACACGTCTGACTCCTTCACCCTCTGTTTTAGAATCGCCACGGCAACCTGCTGGACCTGAAGGACGACGTGGACCGGGACGAGTGCAAACAGGAGCCCGAGGCCGTTTACGAGACCAACTGCCACTGGGACGGCTGCAGCAAAGAGTACGACACCCAGGACCAGCTGGTCCACGTAAGTCCTGTCCTCCTCAGTCCTCCTCAGTCCACCTCAGTCCTCCTCAGTCCACCTCAGGAGAGACCTCAGGGACACCGGTCTCTGGATTAGGGATGGGAACCTTTCACATTTGAATCGATATGGTACCGATAACAACATAATAGTACGTTGTTACCTTCTGGCAACAGGTGCATTTTAACAAGTTTTCATTATTTAATAAGCAAATAAATTGCATGGAACTATTAAAAATTAAACTTTACTAACATATTAGTGTACTTTTTTTTTCCAGACAAAAAAGGCATCAGAAAGTTCTGTGTTAAACTCCGTAGGTTAAATAAAAAAACAATGAAACAGGGGCGGTGCGTGGCGCAGTGGTTAAAGCGGCTGTCCCATGTAGAGGCTACAGTCCTCAACGCAGGCGTCCCCGGTTCGAATCCCGCGTCGGGCAGACCTTTCCTGCATGTCATTCCCCCTCTCTCTGCCTCCCCCTTTCCTGTATCTCAATATGTACTATCAAATAAAGGCAAAAAAGCCAAAAAATATGCTTAAAAAAAAAAAAAAAAGACAATGAAACGCAGCATAAATTCTGCAAGGTGACGATTTTGATGAGAAGCAGAGAATATGGACGTATTGACGAGAGGAGGCTTCGTCCTCCTTTAGATCTGCTCTCATTACGTGACGAGGACTTAATTGAACGGTACCGTTGCGATGAGAAGAGGTACCCATATTTTCTGGTACCGGTTCTGGTATGGCTGTTTTTCAGTCGGTGATTTAAAACGACGGGCTGGCGGTTATCACTCTTAAGGTATCGTCTCTCATTTCAAATGATGGACGAAAGAGACATAGAGAGTGTCAGAGGTGGTCATGTAAACCTGAATATCTGGTCATGTATATGCCTTTAGGGATATCCCCATTGAAAGGAACATTAATTCTGCATGTATTGCCTATTCGCAAGGAATCTTGCACTGCAAAACTCAAAATTTTACCAAGAATATTCATCTTATTTCTAGTCAAAATGTCATTTCTAGTCAAAACAAATCTAATTCTACTTAAAAGACGACTCATCATATTAAAAAGTAGCTTGTTTTTAGACACTTTTTACCTCTTTCAAGCATATTTTCACTTGAAATGAGTAGAAGAATCTGATCGTAGAGCAAGTTTTTCTTTCTTATTACAAGCACAAAAAACTTCAAGTTAATTTTTTAACTCATTGAGTGCCAACCACGTAATTTCTCGTTTTTCGTTCCCATGCGTTGAGTGCCAAAAACGAGATTTCTCGTTTTTTGCTTCTTTTTTTTTCAATTATGAAACTAGACACTTTAACACACCTTATGTGTAAATTTGGGGACTCTACGACGAGTAGAACTGAAATAGATGACAATCAAAAACTCATGACAGCTCACAATCTGGAAGTTTTTATCATAACTCGGCTTTTGCAAATGGAGTTCTGCATGTGGATGCAGCAGCTGCTCTGCTCTCACCAGCTCCGCTCCAGCAGCTCGGAGCTGAACAGGAAGCTCTCAGCCGACAGTCCCGTCCGGTCTTCATCTGGAGCAACACTGTGTCCTCCCCAAGGTCCTCCCGCGGTAAAATGTGATGATCCCTCGGTCAAAGCAGACCGGCATCACCGACCCGTACCACAGAAGGACCGCGACCACCAGTGGGGCCGGTGTTTCTGACCTGCTGTGGCCGAGAGACCATCACGTTCCGCGGCGAGAGGCTGTAACACGGCACGGTGCGTCTGTGTTATTGTTGTTTAGTGGCGCCCCCCCGCCCCCGGTGGTAGATTTGTGAATAAAACAACAATTGTTGTATATATTTATCTTACACGAGCCCTTTGATCCAGATATGCGAGTGTCAGAAGAGCGACAGGCGCAAACAGAGCACCTTTCATAAAAGGCGCTCTATCTCCTTTTCTAGAAAAAAAGCAGGGATTTTGGTGAAACCCAGCCATGTTTAGCTTGACTTTTCTCAGGAACGGAGGCTCGTAGAAACAAACGGTTTGTGGCCATTTGAAGCATAAAGTTTCACCTTTCAAATGAGCCACAGTATGTGTTGGTGGCAATAATATACAATACACTGTGGCTCTACAAAAATCGTCAAAAATCGTCAAAAATCGTCTAAACTGCCGGTACACTTGACTAAAACTTTGGAAAGGAGCGCGGCACTCAATGAGTTAAAGGGACAACAAGGAGTTTTGGAAAAGCGAAGTGTTTTCACACTACATTTATGAGCCTCCGCGCGCACCGTGAAATTCTTTGACCGGCGCAAGACAGACTCATGTTTTCATTCATCAAGAATTAAAGTCAGAGGTTCGAAGACGATCACATATCGTCGTAGTTCCGACCATAAACGGCGATTCGGCAGCGTTATTCTCATAACTCGCCTGGAAACCGAAAGTAAGGCAACGCTGGTCGGCTCGCCCAGCATTTCCGCCACCACTAATAATAACAAAATAACGATAGAGACAAAACAATATATTTATCGAAAATGGGCCCATTAACAAGTGTGGGTAGCGGAGATTCATCCACATTACGTAACGTGAGACTTTTTTATAACCAAATAGAAACTCCTCATTGTCCCTTTAAGATGATGAGTCTTATTTTAAGTGGAAAGAGATGAGTTTTGACAAGAAATTAGACATTTTGACAAGAAATAAGACAAATATTCTTGGAAAGATTTTGAATTTTTGCAGTGTGGTCTTTGGAGTACAGGAACTACTTGTTGTAATATATCCTGATTGATTACAAAGGGTTATTCCGAATGTTTCAGAAACCGGAATATTGAACTGAACCAGAGTATCGACTGCATGTAAACGTAGTCTATGATCTCACGTCTCTTTTCTGCTTTAATAACGGAGCAGCTCTGCTTCATTAACTCTCACATAAAGAGTCCGTGTGTCTCTAATTAGTGCGACTGAAGCTCGTCTGTCGTCCTCGGAGACCGAGAGATGGATCTGCAACAACACGAGTGGACAGCAGCAGCTCACTCTTATCTTATCTGTGTGTGTGTGTGTGTCCGTGTGTGTCTGTGTGTCCCGCAGCACATCAATAATGACCACATCCACGGAGAGAAGAAGGAGTTCGTGTGCCGCTGGGACGAGTGTTCGCGGGAGCAGAAGCCCTTCAAAGCTCAGTACATGCTGGTGGTTCACATGCGCCGACACACCGGGGAGAAGCCACACAAGTGCACGGTGGGTAACGGATGGCCTCGCCGCGCCCCCAGGGCCCTCGCCACAAGCCGCCACAACCCCCGAGGGCCGCCACAACCGCCGCCACCGCCGCTCAGCCTCTAAACACTATATATATATATATGTACACACACACACACACACACACACACACACACACGAACACACCCCTGGGAAACAGGAGTGAAGATTTCTTTCTTCTTCTACTCATGGCCGATTATAAAAACACATAAATCTCACTGCAGCTGTTTGATGTGTGTGTGTGTGTGTGTGTGTGTGTGTGTGTGTGTGTGTGTGTGTGTGTGTGTGTGTGTGTGTGTGTGTGTGTGTGTGTGTGTGTGTGTGTGTGTGTGTGTGTGTGTGTGTGTGTGTGTGTCTGTGTCTGTGTCTGTGTGTGTCGTTGTGCGTGTGTGTGTGGAAAATGTCATTAACAATTAAAAGAGGCTGAAAATATTAATTCAGCTGCGGGTTTTTAATCTGGATTCTTTTTCATATCACTGTTTATAAATTCTTCTACAGATTCAGTGACACTCGGCTTTATTTCTGCTCATTAAAGAATTCAATTATTATTATTAAATATTATTATTATTATTATTAACAGTTTTTAAAATAATCTTAAATATATAACAAGGCTGTAAATAATGATGCTTTTATTCTACAGGTTATTCTCAGCATCAGCTGATTAAACACTGACAGAGGAAAAACAAATGTCCAGATTATTTTATATAAATTATATATATTTCCTTTATTCATTGATCATTTTATCTGTTGTTTTGGTTTATTCATGTTTTACTTTTTACTATTTATTGTTTAAACTGATCCAATCTACTTTAATCTTATAAAGTAGAATATAATAACTGATATGAATTCCTCTGAAACTGAAACTCTCTTTTAATTATCTGGTTAATGTCATATCTAAAGGTGGACATCTGTTTTTTAATTTTAATTTTTTTGAAGCAGATTATTAACTGTGGATTTATTGGTAAATTTACCATAAAAACATTTAAATCAGTGACTAATATTAATGTTCACTGTCAAATTAACATCTTTATATTCACGTTTTAATATAGATATTAATTCTCTAATTTATTTTAGTGTAACGTTTTTGTAGTTTTTATTGCAGGTTATTGATCCAGGATTTAACACTAAATATAAAGTTTAAACATTCAGCTGCATCAGGATAAACCATGAGGCCTGACTCACGCTGCTCTCTGCTGCCCCCTGCAGTTCCACAGCTGCTCCTTCCTCCTCCATATGTACCTCCTCTTCCTCCGCCTCGCTCCTTCTGTCTCCTCTCACCTCCTCCTCTCTCCTCCTCCTCCTCTCTCCTTCCCCCTCGATATGTACAGTTGATCACTTTGGTTCTGAGAACAAGAAAACAAGTCAAACGCTGAGTCTGTTCTCAAGCTCCTCCTCTCTCCTCTCTCCTTCTCTCCTCCTCCTCATCTCTCCTCCTCTCTCCTCCTCCTCTCTCCTTCTCTCCTCCTCCTTCTCTCCTCCTCTCTCCTAATTCTCCTCTCCTCCTCTCTGCTCCTCCTTCTCTTTCCTCCTTCTCTTTCCTCCTTCTCTTTCCTCCTCTCTACTCCTTCTCCTCTCCTCCTCCTCTCTCATCCTTCTCCTCTCCTCCTCGTCTCTCCTTCTCTCTCTTCCTCCTCTCTCCTCCTCTCTCCTTCTCTCCTCCTTCAAGCCCTTCCTCATCTCTCCTCCTCCTTCTCTCCTTCCCACCTCCTCCTCTCTCCTTCTGCTCCTCCTCTTCCTCCTCCTCCTCTCCTCCTTCACGCCCTTCCTCCTCTCTCCTTCTGCTCCTCCTCCTCTCTCCTCCTTCACGCCCTTCCTCCTCTCTCCTTCTCTCTCCTCCTCTCTCCCTCTGCTCCCCCTCCTCCTCTTGCTCCTCCTCCTCTCTCCTCCTTCACGCCCTTCCTCCTCTCTCCTTCTGCTCCTCCTCCTCCTCCTCCTCCACCTCTCTCCTTCTCTCTCCTCCTTCACGCCCTTCCTCCTCTTTCCTTCTGCTCCTCCTCCTCCTCCTCCTCCTCTCTCCTTCTCTCTCCTCCTTCACGCCCCTCCTCCTCTCTCCTTCTGCTCCTCCTCCTCTCTCTCCTCCTTCTCTCTCCTTCTGCTCCCCCTCCTCCTCCTCCTCCTTCTCTCCTCCTCCTCCTCCTCCTCCTCCTCCTTCTGAATGAACAGTTATGACACACTGTATTCTCTTCAACCCTGTAACGATGGAACAGCCGTCTGTGGTGTGTTTGTGTGTCAATGTGCTTCGTATGTTTTATGTTTTCAACTCTGCTCCTCCTCCTCTCTCCTCCTCCTTCTCTCCTCCTCCTTCTCCTCCCTCTCTTCCCCCCTACAGTTTGAGGGCTGCTCCAAGGCCTACTCGCGGCTGGAGAACCTGAAGACTCACCTCCGCTCTCACACGGGCGAGAAGCCGTACGTGTGCGAGCACGAGGGCTGCAACAAGGCGTTCTCCAACGCCTCGGACCGGGCCAAGCACCAGAACCGCACACACTCCAACGAGGTACACACACACACACACACACACACACACACACACACACACACACACACACACACACACACACACAGGCTGCAGACGTCTGTGTGTAAATAACGAGCTGTAGACATAATGAGCACAACGGCCCACAATGCATTAGGGCGAATCATGCTCGGCGCCGGACCACCTGCAGACGGGAGGAGGAAATGAAACCTGGAAGCGTTTCAGGGCGCTCGGCTCGTATCCATCAGCGAGGGGCCGAGGGGGAATTCAAACCGCCAACACACCGAGGCTCAAATACCACACACACACACCTGTACAAACACACACACCTGAGCATAAATGTGTGTGTGTTATAGTATTATAGTTTTAAAATTGTCATTAGTTTTTATCTTTATTTAGTTTTACAGTTTGCTTTTTTATTTCAGTTTAATTTCAGTGAGTTCAACAAGTGAAGAATTTTAGTTTAGATTTTATTTTAGAGGAATTAACTAGTTTTTATTTAGTCTTTGTCTTAGTTTTTATTCAGTCTTTATTTAGTCTTTGTCTTAGTTTTTATTTAGTTGTTTTTATTTAGTCTTTGTCTTAGTCCTTATTCAGTTTTCATTTAGTCTTTGCCTTAGTTTTAGTTTTTATTAAGTCTTTGTCTTAGTTTTTATTTAGTTTTTATTAAGTCTTAGTTTTAGTTTAGTTTTCATTTAGTCTTAGTTTTCATTTAGTTTTTATTTAGTCTTAGTCTTACTTTTTCAGGTTTTAGGAGAAAGAAGAAACGATACTAACCGTGCTGACCTTCCAAACGTGTGTGTGTGTGCAGAAACCCTACGTCTGTAAGATTCCCGGCTGCACCAAGCGCTACACCGACCCCAGCTCTCTCAGGAAGC
The DNA here is from genome assembly GCF_905171665.1 of Trachurus trachurus. Classification (NCBI taxonomy): domain Eukaryota; kingdom Metazoa; phylum Chordata; class Actinopteri; order Carangiformes; family Carangidae; genus Trachurus; species Trachurus trachurus. The sequence goes on from NC_139914.1 coordinate 1,033,056, forward strand.
ACGTCAAGACCGTCCATGGCCCCGAGGCCCACGTCACCAAGAAGCAGCGCGGGGACCTGCCGCCGCCGCCGCCGCCAGGGCCGCCTCGGCCTCCGGCGGCGCCCAGGGAGAACGGCGAGAACGAGGAGACGGGGCCTCGCGGTGACCGGATCCACAGGGAGGTGAAGATCTCAGGCGACGGCTCCCCCAGAGGAATGGAGGACTTCCTGCACGTGAAGTCCATTAAGACGGAAAGCTCCGTGGTAAGATGGCGTCTCTCTCTCCCTCCGCGCTGCGACTAACCCCTGGGCCTGTTGATCAATAGAAAGATATATTGATTATTGGTCCGTCAGATCACAGCTGCCTGCACCTCCGTCTCCTAACTCTCCAACCTCTCCTCTCTCTCTCTGACTCTCCTGCTGGACAGACCTTACTCAGGTGAGCTCACCTCTGCAGCATGTTCATCGCCATCGTGCTGTCGCTGCACCTCATCGCTCAAAAGTCCCAAATTCTCTGATTCCAGCTTCTTAAATGTGAATATTTCTGGTTTCTTTGTTCCTTTATGACAATAAACTGAGTCTCTCTTTGGTTTGTGGACAAAACAAGACATTTGAGGACGTCGTCTGGTGGTTTGGGAAACACTGATAAGACATTTTTCAACATTTTATTGACCAAACAACTAACCAATTCATCATTTAAATGATCGACAGATTAATCGATAATGAAAATAATTGTTAGTCACAGCCCTAATGATTACTGGTGTTTTATTTAAAGTCAAATAACTTAAAGAGGATCTAATGCTACAAAAATCCAACTCATTACCAGTTGAAATAATCAGTTAAAAACACATTGATGAGGTGATTAGCAGATCAAAACACAGAGGCAGTAAACTATTATTATTTAGTTGACCATGTTTAACCCTTCAGAGTCTCTCGTCCTTGTAAAACCTCAGTCCTGTGAAACATATTCAATTTACTGACTTCCTTGTTTTCAGGACAACCTGGGCTTTCAGAATATTCATCCTGTAGTGGCGTCATATGGATGTAGGAAAAGATATATGATCAGAAAAATGAAGTAAATGAAATATATTTCACATTTATTTGTTGGAAACACAGAAAATTATTACAAACTTCTTTTTAGACACTATTAACGGTTCTTTAAGGTCTTGGGGATTAGGGGGGGAAGAATAAGGGCTCTAATTACATAAAATACTGTATATTATTTATTTTCTGTTTTAAATTTTGGGAATTCTGTTTTTTACTCTTATTTTCTACCCAAAGAGTGTGTTTTAATTGTTAATGGCCTAAATGTAGACAAATTAAATAGAAATTATTTTATTAATTGAGGTAACAAACAACACTTTTCCTCGATGCAACATTGCATTTACGGCTGAGCTTTTCCAACAGTCGCTATCACACAAGGCAACAGAGCGACATCTTGATGTAAATGAACTCTCTACTCCGTAGGACTACTCCACTCCTGGATGAGCTACAGACTCACCAGTGGACTCTTTGTAAAGGCCGAAGTTTCCCGATTTCAATAAAAAAAGAATTACATCGCTGTCATTCGGTGTTCCAACAATACGATGGCACCGAGCTCAGAGGGTTAAATCATAAATGTCTTTAAAATGACAATAATCTAATAACTCCACTCACTGTAAAAACAGAGCTGATGAAAGCTGCAGCTGGATTAATATTCCCTCTGTGGGAGTGGAGCCATCATCATCATAATCATCGTGAACACTGTGATCATCACTGTGGCTTTGTGGCGTCCAGACCTCAGAGACGATCAATCGCCTGCTCTGATCAATACGATCATTAAACTTCCTCTTCCTCCTTCTCTTCCTCCTCCTCCTCCCCCTCCTCCTCCTCGTCCTCCAGATGTATCAGTCCAGCCCTGGCGGTCACTCATCATGTAGCAGCGAACCATCGCCACTTGGCAGCACCACCAACAATGACAGTGGAGTAGAGATGGCGGCGCTGAGCGGGGGAGGGGGGGACAGCCTGGGGGACCTCAGCTCCCTGGACGACCTGCCCCTCGTCCACTCCCTCGCCTTCGAAGACACCGGCGGCGGCGGCGGCATTGGCGTTGGCGGAGTCGCGACGGCGGTGGGTCTCCAGCTCCGCAGCATCCAGCTCCTGGAGCGCCTGAAGAAGGAGAAGCTGAAGACGGCGGCGAGGGACTCGTGCCGCTGGGCCAACGTCCCGACCCCCCCGGCCCTCGCCACCAAGCTGCCCCCCCTCCCAGTCGGCGGTGAGTGGACACAGTTCACGGCGTGCGACAGTCGGGATGTCACAATTATAAATTTTCTTGGTACAATTATTGTCAGAGAAATAATCACGGTGTTACGATTATCACGATTATTATGCATTAATTCATTTCTTAATTAATTAATTTCACAACATTATGAATGTGTAAAATCAAATATAGTCAAAATATAATTACATTACTCATTGTTTACACAAATATTTTCAAGTATCTATTAATATATGACCAATTATTAATCCCCAGGGGAAAATGTTTGAAATATTCAGGTCATAAATTGTTATCTATACCAAATTTTTGCGTTTATTTTAATCGTTTTTTGTTTTGTTTAGCTTCTTTTTTTATAAAAAATGACACGCTAACATTTAAATTCCGACCAATTCAATGTTACGTTACCAGTATCTGTGCATTTACCTTTTTTTTGCGCACATCTGCCGATAAGGTTCCAACATCAAATTTTTGTGAAAGTAACGTTATTTAGGAATCTTTACGATGAATTAATTGTGGTGTTTAATACCGCGATTAATTGTGAAGTAAAGTAGTAAGTACAAGTACAAGTACAAGTAATCGTGACATCCCTACGCGACAGTTCACTCAGAAGGTCAGTCAGCTGATTTCTGACGGCGTTCTCCTCTTGCTTGTCCACAGGTTTGCTCCCCGGTCCGGCCGTGGGTAAGCCCCGCCCCCTTTGCGAGCGGCGGGACAGCACGACCAGCACACTGAGCTCAGTGTTCACGCTGAGCCGGCGCTCCTCGGGCGTCTCCCCCGGCTGCTCCTCCTCCAGCCGCCGCTCCAGCCACGCCTCCACGTACAGCACCGACCGGCCCAGCGCCCTCAGCTCGGCCGACTCCTACTACGACCCCATCTCCGCCGACATCTCCCGGCGCTCCAGCCAGACGAGTGGCGGTGGCGGTGGGGGTGGGATGTGGGGGGGAGGGGTGTGCGGCCCGGACGGCGCCCTCAGCCTCACGCCGGCGCAGCACTACCACCTCAAAATGAAATACGCCGCCGCCACTGGGGGCGCACCTCCGACGCCGCTCCCGTACATGGACCGGATGTTCCTGCTGACGCCCCAGGAGCCCCTCCCCCCCCCCACCGCTGCCGCCGCCACCCGGAGCCTGATGCCCCATGAGGTCCCGTCCTCCCTCCCCCGACGCCGGGCCAGCGACCCGGTCCGACGGGCGCCAGCAGACTCTCTGATCCGGCCGCCGCCGCAGATGCAGCGCTACAACAGCGTCGGCGCCCTGCATGGCAGCGGGGGAGGGGGGGCCACCATGCGGCCCCACCCCCACCACCGCGCGCCCCAGTTCGGCCACCGGCGCCACCCGCCCAGCATCTCTGAGAACGAGACAACGATGGCCGAGGACGACCTGGACCTGGACGTGCTGCCGGACTTCAGCTTCGGCGCCTGCAGAGCGTCGACCAATCAGACGGACTTCCAAGGAAACCAGAACCTCCAGCAGCAGCCGTGCTACCAGGGACGGACCAACCTGAACCAGCCCGAAGTCCGAGGGAACCTGGCGGTCGGCGAGGTGCAAGGGAACCTCGCCGTCCTCCAGCAGAACCAGAACTTTGGATCCGTGTTCAACGACCTGAGCGCCAACCAGAACCGGACGATCCGGAACCTCGCGACCACGACGGCAAACGGCTTCCAGAGGCCACCAAACCTCAACGACGCCCTGAGCTCTCAGTGCAGGTTCAACCGGGCCGCGGCACCCTACGACCACAACGGCAACAACAACGCCACCACCTACAGAACCACAGCGGCGCCGGTCCACGGGAATGCACTAAGCCCCACCCTCAAACAGGAGCCTGTTGACATGGAGACGGATGGCGTGCACTTTGCTGATGCTGGATTTCAGCCCGTGCAGGTTAAAATGGAGGACTGTGACGTCGCTCTCTTGATTCCACATCAGCGCCACTCGAACACCATCTCCCAGAATCCCTTGCGAACCGCGACGCATCATCACCTCCAGCCACGGCCGCCATCGGAACCCAAACCTCTGAACCGGCACCAGCAGACGAGGATTCTGGGAGTTCACTCGGACGATAACGCCGTGTACTACACCGGGCAGATTCAGGTGTTTGAGCCCAACGGGAACTTGGACCTTCACGTTCCTCCGGTGGCAACCGTGCCGCCACCGGACGACCAGCAGTCGCTCAGAACCGTGGACTATAGCAGCACCGCCGCCGCCGTCGCCCTGCAGATTGACTTTGACAGCATGTTGGACGACGGCGACCGCTCCAGCTTGGTGTCGGGAGCGCTGAGTCCCGGTCTGTTCCAGAACCTTTCCCGGAGCTCCTCTCGCCTGACCACGCCCAGGAACTCGGTCACGCTGCCGTCGCTGCCGGTGGCAGCGGCAACGGGTAACGGCGGCAACATGGCGATCGGAGACATGAGCTCGCTGCTGACGGCTCTGGCAGAGGAGAACAAGTTCCTCAGCTCCATGTCGTAGCCCCAGATGTGCAGACGCTCGGCGAGTTTCCACTGAAGGAGTTCCTGGGAAAGTGACGGGGGAGAGGAACTTCACAGTAACGTCCTCCGTCTCGGACGCCGTGTCTCCACTGCAGAGCAGAAAACGTCGGACTCCCAAGGCCTCGTGCAACAGTTTCAATCGTTTTGCGGCATTTTTTTTACTTTACTTTTTACTTTTTTACTACTTTTTTTTTACTTCTCTTGTTCATGTCGTTCTCCGTCCACTGATCATACATCTTTTTCTGGCCGTGTAGACGCTTTTTTTTAAAAATGCGTTTTAAAATGCCGCTTATTTTGGGGTTTTCTCTTGGCGTCACATCCTGCTCTGAGTTATGGCTCTCAATTCGAACAGAATTCAAATTATTTAAAAAATGAGAACATTCGAAGGTGGAAACTTACATTTGAACGTTCATGTGCCTTCCGCAACAGCGCAAATTACCATTGTGTGTTGCAACATTCGGGGTAGTAAACATGTTGATAAAACAATTTTGTTGTTGTGCGCGACATAGAGCTGCAAAGTTTTTTAATTGCTAGTTTATTCACACTACTCGCACACCTTTTTTTCCCCAAATTTGCGGACCACTTGCGTGCCGATCAAGGATCAACTGCAATCCGTTACACTACTACTTATAATATTTCGATTTCCCTTCTTAAAGTTTTATATTGAGTTTGTAAAACATTAAAAATTTGAATATGAATATTTAAGAATTGTTAGAAATTCAAATCTGATTTAGGGGTAAGACTGACAGACCTTCTCTGAGTCTGACCAATCAGCACAGAGTAAATAAAAGGAGTCTTTCAGGGCCGATCTGAGTGCCTACCCCGAGGCAGGGACTCGTTTAGCCCCTGTAAAAGTTCCTGCAGTGGAGACACATTGCGCACCAACGGCCTCGTAAAAATGACCCCTAAGTTTCTGCCGTGGAAACGCCGCCTACTGATGATGTGACTCCTCCTCCTCTTCTTGTACAGTTGCATTGGTTTCATTATTTAAAAGGACGGTTGGTTTTCTACCTTTTGTAAAAGCCATATGTTTGTTTGTCCTGTGTTGATGTGATGGTGGTGCAGATCTGCAGTGAGATCGAGGACTTTTACTAAGTGCCTGGCTCAGCCAATCATACGGCCACATTGAAAATGAAGTGTACGTGCAGCCAGGTAAAACATCTGGACTGGATCATCATCATCATCATCATCATCATCACCGTCACAGACTTGGGTCGTTTCAGCTGAAGCGTAGAGCGTCCTCCTTCGTCCTCCTCCTCCAGTTTACAGTGGCTGTCCTCAGCGAGTGATTATGGGATGGCTGCGTGGCTGCTCAGATTAACTGTGACATCTCAGTGTCAGGCTTCACACTCTTGATATGTGACTGGACTCATGAACCCATGGGAGCGTCGAAAAAAAAAAAAAAAAAAAAGAGCTGCAGCAGACGTCCCAGTCCTTTTGTACATGCTTGTTCTGCTGCTTCTATGTAAATATCATTTGTACATTTTTAAAAAATACAATATTGATTTTTCTAAATAAATACTCTCTGTGTCGTTCTTCATAGCTCTTCCCTGCTTTCATTAAAGGGATAGTTCAACATTTTGTCAAATTGGCCCATTGCCATAATCCCTATAGTCATAGCAGTAGGTTCGTTACCTTTAATTGTCGGTGCAAGCTATTTTTAGAACGGCGGAGCAGAGCCGTGAGCTGCTCAGAGCTACACTACGGAGGCTCATGGGATTTCTTGGTTTCCCTCATCAAACTCATCAAATACACAATCCAACAACTCCACAACGCTCTGGTGGACAAGTTGTGACCTGCACATTCACCACGCTATGAGATAATAACACAACGTTACCACACAGAGTTGTTTTAGAGGTAAATGCAGAGACTGCTTGATGAAAAACTGTCCCTGAAGGCAACGTGCATCAGCGGTTTTGCATGAATTTCCCTCTAAAACAACTTACCACGAAAACAACTCCGTCTAGTAACGTTGTGTTATTATCTCATAGCGTGGTGAATGTGCAGGTCACAACTTGTCCACCAGAGCGTTGTGGAGTTGTTGGATTGTGTATTTGATGAGTTTGATGAGGGAAACCAAGAAATCCCATGAGCCTCTGTAGCATAGCTCTGAGCAGCTAACGGCTCTGCTCCGCCGTTCTAAAAATAGATTGCACTGACAATTAAAGGTAACGAACCTACTGCTATGACTATAGGGATTATGGCAATGGGCCAATTTGACAAAATGTTGAACTATCCTTTTAAACTACCTTATATTCAGGTATGAATGGAGGACTTGGTCCGGTTCAATCCTCTGATTATCCTCGGCTCCGTCTCCTGACGGCGTCCTGTGGAGGGAGGAGTGTTGATGGCTTCAATAATTCAGCAGCCAAACTTCAGCCTTTGAAGCCACGCCGCCGCCGCCGCTCTCGCCTTTGCCGACGACGCACTTTCCTCCTTCTCTTCTTTGTTGAATGTCGGACGCCACGTTCTCCAGACGCTGCTGCACCGTTTGAAACAACTTTCCCTCCCTGACCTCGTCTCACCTCGGCCTCCACGTCATGTGAAACCCTCGCTGTGCGGCGCGCTGATGAAAAAGGACTCTAACAGGAGGGGAAGAGGCCGCTGCTGCCGCCGTTAGCCCGTGTGTAGTAGAAGATTAGCCCTGACAGAGCGGCCCAGAGGACACCGCCGCTCACACCACATGAAACAAAGCAGCCGAGAGCGGCGAGCGCTGAGTGTTAGCGAGAGGAACAAATGATTTTAGTCTGTCAGGGAATTCAGCCGAGGACACGTTTGATCTGCGGCTTGTGAATTCCTTATTCTGTGTGAGATGTGAAAACAGCCCCGGGCGGTGAAATCCAAGCAGCCCCCGGACAAGAGGCCGGCACCGGCACGCCATCATCACGCTTTAGCACCACCTTCATTTATTGATGGAGATAACGAGCGAGCCGGATGAAAGGACGGGCTGCGGCGCCCCGTCGACTAATTCACACATTAGAATAATAATAATTACATTTAAGGGAAAAAAGATCAGACGCACGGGTCTCACCGGTTCAGAAACAACTCAGACACGACAGAGAGGACTCACTTCCTGTTACCGCGGAGCTTTGAACTTCATCTATGACATTAACAAAACTCTGTCAGCGAGCGGAGGGAAATCCCACGGCCCCTGAACCTACCTCCACCTGCAGGTTTCTGAGTTAACGGTGGATCCATCTAAATCTTTCTGTTAAATTAATAAAAAATGTTGCTTGTATCACAGACAAGACATTAATTTATTTTCATTTATCTTATTTTGTTTCTTCTTCCAGTGATAATAAAAACAACATAACGATGGAGATGAAATAATAACTGAGCCTCGTTCTCATCCAGATGTTTTAATTTAAACATGTAGAATATATATTTTACATATTATCATTTATAAATATAATTTAAATGTAGTTATTGAATAGGTTTAGTAGATTTCCTGGAGGTTCACACATATTACAGCATAATTTATCTAATTAACTCTGATCTGTGTTCAATTATTAACTGTGTATATTTAAGATTAAATTTAATTTTACAGGTTTTAACACACAGAGTGAAACTAAACACTGTTTCTGAGGGTGAAAAACACTACAACAAGATGAAGGAGACACTTTTTCTAAATTTACATATTATATCATTTTATTATTTTATCTGTTCATCGTTTTTATCTTTACTTCCCATTTTCCAGTCCATTCAATAATCTTAATATTCATAAATAAATAATCCTGATTATGATTTCTGTCATAATGAGTTAACCCAGTACCCCCACCCCCTGCGCCCTCGTCGCCCTGTGGGGTCATGCGCCGAGTCTCCTTCGTTAAGCCTGCCGCCGTGACGATATGGAAAGTGACGAGCGGGGGCGGCATCCAATCAGAGGACGCAGCGTGACGTGAAGGAGACTGAGCTCAGCTTCCTGATGACACCACTCACATCTGAGATATTACTGTGATATTACTGCTCATGTGACACCGCGCCGCCGCCATCGCCACCGCCGCCGCTCTGCTGTCAGCGCCCATGATGGATGGTCGCTGACGCCTCATTCATTTCTATTAGACTCATATGGAAATTCCCCCCAGAGCCCGGCCCCCGCCTCCTCGAGCTGGAAGACTATATTCATTTAGGAATCAATTTGAGAGACTCGTGGTCAAACTGGCAGCTGAGGAGTGTGTCTGTCTCCATTTGGATGTGAGTGTGTGTACGTTCACACACACACACACACATGCACACACGCACGCAGCCTGACGTCCTTCTGTTACAACCTCCACACCTCAGCCAACTGTTCACGCGTCTCTATGAAAACCTGCACAAAACACACACGTCTGCTGCACATCAGAGCGCTGGAGACACACACACACACACACACACGGGAATAAAGTGTGTGAGATCATCACAGGCCTCAGAGCCAACACACACACGCTGAACACACACACTCATACTACGTTACACAACAGAGCACCAACTACACCAGTGGCGGTGTACTCCAAATAGAACCCGAGATATGTCCTAATTAATTAATACAGTACTACTTAAAGGAGAATTCCGGCCATTTTTGACCCCTAAATCGTTGTCCTGATGGTCACCCGGTGTTGGTTGGAGCAAAAAACGTGACTTAAATTGATGCAGGCAAACCAGAGTTACACCATGGCTAGACGGAGCTAGGGATAGCGACAACGCTAACCTATGGGGGCAATTCTTTCAACCACAACAAACACACAGAAAACAATCAAATATCTATGGTACATGACTGGAATCCTTAGAGACACCACTGAACTCATATAGTGTACAGTATAAACAGTATAAACTTTGTGTTTTTGCATGTAGCCACTCACCTCAGATAGCCGAACTCTGAAACATCCTGGAAAGACATTACTATCCCATCACAGAGCGCCAAAAAGCGCCACAAAAATCAACAGTCGAGCAGTGCAGTGGTAATGTCCATAATATCTCCGACCATTTATTTTTGTAAAGAAATCATCACAACAAGGAAAAAGTGTTTGTTTCTGTGGCAGGTAGAGCAGGCTCTCTGCGATCGGATAGTAATGTCTTTCCAGGATGCTCCAGAGTTAGAACATCAATCAGTGTTTCCCAAACCACCAGATGTCGTCCTCAAATGTCTTGTTTTGTCCACAAACCAAAGAGAGACTCAGTTTATTGTCATAAAGGAACAAATAAACCAGAAATATTCACATTTAAGAAGCTAAAATGAGAATTTTGACTTTTTTTCTTAAAAACTACTCAAACTGATTATTAGATTATCAGAATAGTTGACGATTTAATAATTGATTATGTGCGATTAATCGATTGATTGTTGCATCTCTACTTTAATCCTGTTTAATATTTACATTAAAGGTTCATGAGGCAAGATTTGTGAAGAAATGCACATGCGTTCTAAGTTTTTTACTGCTAATGGGCGATGAAGCGTTCAAAACCAAAAAGAATGAGCCCACTCGCGTATCTCTCTGTTGCCTTGAACAGGCTGTGTGCTGCAAAATGCGCTGCAATTCTGGGTCCGAATTTCCCGCGCTGTCCGCGGATGTGACGTCAAATGACGCTGCATGCGCGTCCTTGACAGCTTTCCGCCGCTTGCGACCAGCAGCGGTCGGCGGATGTCTTGCAGCCTGAACAGTTATGTGAGCAGCGAGTAGAGCAATAACGTCACTTACTTAAATTTTAATATTTTTTCAAGTGACAGTTTAGATTCCCAATCTGTTGTCAGTTTATCCAAATAACGTCTGTAAGTAGATTTGCTCCGACATTTTTCGGAGGAGTGCACAGCCACACACGAGCGGCAGCAGCGGCTCGTCACAGAGGCTGCAGCCGGGGAGCTGAGCTCATCGGCCGGGCAACCTCTGTTCTCCTCCCAGGGAAGAAAACGAGCCGAGTAACTTACCCACAGGTTTTTAGAGGTTTTCTGCCGGCTGGTTGAATTGTTTTAAGGAGATAAATGCTGGTCTCATTGATGAAATCTAACAATTGTGGCAGTCGCATTAGTTCATTTGAATGAAAAGTGAAGCTTCAGGTGTGTGTGAGCAGCGCAGCCTTGGGGCTCTGTACGTACAAAAATCACCATATTTATCATATCACCATATATTTGTGTGTGTGTGTGTGTGTGTGTGTGTGTGTGTGTGTGTGTGTGTGTATCGCTAATGAGTTTTATTCCTTGATCTTGCCTCAAGCTCCTTTAATAAATAACTTTAAAGTCAATAAATCTAAATCAACCTCTAATAATTATTGGAGCTGTACATTATTCTCATTGAGCGTGTTGATACAGTTATCTGAAGAATTTGTTTAGTTAGTTGAGAAGTTTGAGGGCATGTTTGCCTTTATTTTGAAAGGACAGGGAGAGACAGGAAAGACCTGCAGCCCTGTTTTATCATTAAATAAGACTGAACCAGGTTTATTTTTCTCATTATAATAATAATAAAACCATAAAAACAGCTGCTCACCTCAGAGGTCAAGGTCTGGAGATGGAGAGACGTCCTAGTCCTGGTGAGAACAGTTGGTAAAGTCTGTAAACACACACACAGATAATTAGGTTTATATATGGTATCTTGCTTTATTTAGTTATTAATTTATTTATATGCATGGTTTGTGTATATTTATATGAAATGTACTGTACTCCCATTCTTTGTCTGTCTTTTAATTTTTTTAATTGTCACGTGGACTATGTGTCTGAAATAAAGAAGTATATCTGTATAATAAAGTATAGCATGTGTGAGATGTGTTTCATAGTACAGAGGCAGTGCTCTAAATTTAAAATAAAAACTATAATAATAATAACATAATAAATATAATCATACATTTTATTCATGGAGCATTTTTCCCAAAACACTGGTGGTCGACAGTCAAACGGACTCAACCCTAAAATAACAGAGATTTATTCAGTCCACAGGAGAAATTCACGGGGTCTGACAAAATTAAACTATGTTTAAACCCTTCAGAATAAAAGCCTGATAAAATACAGTGTGTGTGTGTGTTTAGTGTGTACTGGGATGAGTACTTATTATTATTATTATTATTAGTTTATTTGGGAGGGACAGTGCATGCTAATGAACATTTCTTCACTAGGAATAAAATGTAAGCAAGCCGGAGTGTAGCCAAAGGCTAATTTCTATCCGTTGTCCCCAGAACATTGAAAAGCAAACAAAAAACAAACAACAAAAAAACAGCATCGCCACACCAGAGACACACAAACAGCAATAAGAAACAGATAAACAACAGCAAAAAAGTGGACAACAATTAGGCAGAGAACCAACATCGCCAATACCAGTATACTACAGCTGGACGGCTCAGTACAAGATGTGGGACAGTGGGTGATGTGGAGGTGGACTAGAGGGATGCAGCAATGCAAAAACCAGGTCATAACTCTTGTTGGGGTATATGAGAAAGTGAGGCTATGTATAAGCAAGATGGGGTAGAGTGCTGCAATACTTATTACAACTGCAACTAGTGCTATGTAATATGATAAGGTACCAGCAACAGATAGACAAATATGTAGCACACATTACTGATGGTCACAAGTCTGGTTTTCCCTTAAAGGGACAACGAGGAGTTTCTATTCGGTTATAAAAAAAAGTCTCACGTTAATGTGGATGAATCTCCGCTACCCACACTTGTTAATGGGCCCATTTTCGATAAATATATCGTTCTGTCTCTATCGTTATTTTGTTATTATTAGTGGTGGCGGAAATGCTGGTCGAGCCGACCAGCGTTTCCTTCGTGGCGAGTCATGAGAATAACGCAGCCAAATCGCCGTTTATGGTCGGAACTACGACGGTATGTGAACCTCTTTGAACCTCTGACTTTAATTATTGATGAATGAAAACATGAGTCCGTCTTGCGCCGGTCAAAGAATTTTACAGTGCGCGCGGAGGCTCATAAATGTAGTGTGAAAACACTTCGCTTTTCCAAAACTCCTCGTTGTCCCTTTAACCATGATTTCAACGAGGATTTAAAGGTTACCAGGTTTGGGCATTCCCTCATTGAAGGTGGGATACTATTCCATATCGCACAACCTTTAACAGACAAGACATTTTGAGTGAAAGATGTCCGTCTAAATGCGAGTTCACAGTCGCCTCTATCAGTGGCTCTAGTCATATGAGAGGTAGAGCCACGGATAGCCTTTTATGTGATAAAGGTGTTTAGTGGAGGGGGTGCCAGGCCATGTAGGACTTTGTAGATGAGACAGGCAGATTTAAAATTCCTGTGATTAATAAAACTTAAAAAAATATATTTGTCTAGGATATTGCAATGATGATAGGAGAGGGGTTTTTTGTCCAAGACCTTCAGAGCTTTTTTAAAACAAGATTCAATAAGTCTGATGGTGGAAGCACTAGTATAGGACCAGGTGGTGATACAGTAATCAATATGAGAGAAAATCATGGAGTGTAGGAATGTGAGTGCGGCACTATCTGTCAAGGAGGATCTGATTTGTTTAAAGTTATGTAGATTGTTACAATGTGTGACTTATAAACAGATAATATTTATTTTATTCATTTATTTGGTTATTTGAAAAAGGGACAGTGTACATTAACAAAACATTGTGTAAAAAAAAAAAAAAAGTTAATGTACCTGAGTTACAGTAGCTGACAGCTGCTCATTTTCATCAGTAGTCCCTCTGCCTGGTGTTAAAAGGGCATCCTGAAATAAATAAGAACCACAGCAATAAAATACCACATTTTAGATGTAACACATACGCATTATTATATACACAGTTATAGACAGTAAAGGCACATCAACTATTGCATGACGCTCTTATATACTACTGAATAAAAGCAGCATCAATGTTTACATTTTTGTTTGTTAAAAAGCCATTTTTCTTGGCATTGTGCTTAACTGAGTTGTATCATGAAGATTAACGTGGGTAACCTCTTCGTGTCTGTTTTCTATTCTGTGTATAGACTTTTAACCTTAATATGAATGGGGAAGATTTCTAACACATGTTTTATCCATTTGTCATGGTGTATTGCCTGTGTAAGGTAGGTTTTATATGATATCTAATGGTGCATTCACACCGAAAGCATCAGTAGCTTCAGTAGCGGCTGGCAAAGCTCTGTTCACCGGCATCTCACCCAGAGCGACTGATCTCGCCGCCTGCCGGGGCTCGAGCTTTGGCCAAATTGGCGGCACTTTGAAGTTGAAATGGCGTATTTATATTGATGCTTTTTGCTGATATGTTGGTTAATGTGCATTGTCCTAATCAAATAAATGAATAAATAAATTAAATAAAGCAATTATCTTCTTCATTATGGGATCGTAGGATAAAAAAAAAAGCCTTGGTCACACGTCAGACATTCACATGAACAGTCAAAATAAAACCCAAGACATGAACAAACACCATTAGCATTGCTAAGCTAGTAGCCTAGCACGTAGCATATTTTCTCCTCTGTCTCCGTTAAATAACCACATATACGGTGACTCACCGTCTGTTTTTCTTTCTTTCTTTCTCTGCTTCTGTGTTTCTTCCTTTCTATCTTCCTTTTGTCCTCTTTCTCTTTTTATGGTCTGTTTTTCTTTTCTTTTCCGTTTGTTCCGGACACTAAAATAAATATTGACAATTTAAAGATGGCGCCGCGGCAGCCGCCTATTCTGCTGTTACGTCACTACGTCACTGCCGCTCGTCAGCTCGTTAACCGTCGGGTTCCTAAAAACAATAAAAAAAATATATATATATTTATATATATATATGTAATAACCTTCGGGTTCCTCTAGAATTGAAAGGAAAAATAGCGGTTATATATTTTGTTTTCTTTTTGGTTCCTCCTTCCTCTCGCGCCTCTCGAGGGCTGGACTGAACCACTTCAAGTGCAGACGGGGGGTGGCAGGTCCAAGGATGAGCAGCACCGAAAGTGAACTACGACGGAAAAACCAAACCGTTAGCTTCATCAGCATCGTTATTAGCATCGTCTCTATTAGATACCAGAGCGGTGATCAGCTCATAGGTCATTATATTAAAAAATATATAATATAATGTGCTCATAACTTCAGCGTCCTCACCCCATGCCTCACCCCCGCCAGTCCCACCCAACATGGCGCGTTCGAGAATCAGAAACACTTTATTAATCCCAAAGGGGAAACTGTTATCACAATAATAATCAGTATTTAGAAGCCATTAAGATTGGTTATTTACACTATTATAATATATTCCAATACGTTACACAGAAGCCTAATGTGTAAGTAAAGGTGAATAAGAGTGTATTAGTTAGACCAGGCAGGGATAACATTAGTTGCTCACTTTAGTCCTGTTTCCATATGTGAAGAAGTAGCACGGTTAGGTAGCACCCTGTGGCAGACAGAAGGAAAAATAATAATTTTGAGGCATGAAAGTATTTTCCCCCTCCATGTATTTTTTGTGATAGCTCTGCCTGCTTTGTAGCCTGGTTAACTCATCAAAATTCAATCAGGTTTATTGTGTGTCTATTTAGATCGGCTATCTTTCATGTAAGTTGTTAGTGCTATAATGGTTTAGTTGTTAGCTGTAAGTTGAGTTACAGGAGTCTGGGTTAGTTAACAACAACAACCTACTACAACCAAAGTTTTAATTGCATCAGTTACTAATATAGGCCTAGGCTACTTGAGACACACACACACACCAATTATGTTAAAAAGTCATTTAAGTGCAGGATAAAAAGCTTTCAATATCAAGTTTTTGTCATAATACTTATTTGGGATGAATTGTAACATTTCACTCCTTGTGTTTGGGACTAAATGCATTTTCTGTTTGTGCTGCAGCGTTAACACCTAACACATCAGACATATGGAACTAGTTTGTCTCACATTTAAAAGCACCGGCTTAAAAGACACAGACAGAAGTGTCGCTCTCCCCCTGTTCATATTTATATAATAACAATAAGTTATCAGGCTTATTCTGTATGATAAAGATCTCATGGATAGTAATAGATGTATATCTATGTGAATATCCACTGATATTAAAGTGTCCAGGTGTGGATCATCTGTCTCTGATGGACAGATGAACAGCAGACATCTCTTTTTTTTTCCTGGGGGGCCCTGAGGGACGGGTCAATGTATTATTAAGCTGCAGCTCGTCTCATTTCAACGGGGCCACGAGTCACCGGCTGCTTAATATTAACAGAGGCTGCACGGTGAATAATGGCGGAGCAGCAGCAGGAGGAGGAGCAGGAGGAGCAGGAGGAGGTCAACGACGGTGCGTTCAGGTGTCAAGAGGACAGAGACACCGGTCCTCTGCTCCTCCAACAGGACGCTCCACTGGTCTCCAGGCAGCTCTGCAGCCTCCTGAACCAATGACACAGTGACCTGACACACACTCAGAGCTGGTCTGGGATCTGTTCTCTCTCTCCCTGCACGCTCCGATGCGTTCAGGGCCTGTCAGAAACTACAGCTACAACTAGAGCCAGAGGAAACACTAGTAATGTTTCATGTCTGGGCAAGGTTTTTCTGCCTTTTCATTTTATTTTGAATATAAATAAACTAATAAAAACAGACTTCTACTTGAATCAAACCACAAAAAGACACAAAAATATCCTTTTTCATTTCTATTTAATATGAATATTCCTCCTCTCATCCTGATTTATTGATCTTTACAGTTTCACCTTCTGTCAATAAAACAATCAGAACATCCAGTTCCTGTGTGTTTCCAGTGTGAATCTTCCTCAGACTAAATATTAATAGATCATCTTATAATTAATTAGCTTCACACACGTCTCTGATGATGAAATATGAAATTACAGCACATTCTCATGCTGGGGGAATTTCAAAATAAAGGCGCGTCTGGTTTGTAACTCAGGGCTTCATTCATTAAATATCATTGTGTGAATATTCAGTGTGTTGAACAGAGTCACTGTCACAGGTTTCACATTCAGTTTAGTTATTGATTTTCCCTGATATTATGGTATTTGGAGGTTATTGATCAGTTGTTGTTCTGGTTCTGTTCTGTTTTGTTTTGTTTGTTTGGCCAATCAGCAGCGAGGCGTTCAGTGTCATGAACTAATACATCGTTAATATTCATGAGATGTTTCTATGCAAAATAACATCTGTTTTCCAACAAGGTGCCATCTGTGTGAGGGGCGAGCCAAAAGATCACACACACACACACACACACACACACACACACACACACACACACACACACACACACACACACACACTCCTGCACATTAACTTTACCTAACTGGTTTTATCATTAAAGAACTTGTTGTCTCTTCTCTGACTCTTTGTTGATGAGGAAACATAATAATAATAATTATTTGATTTAATTTGATTTATTGTGATGTGGGAGGAGCCACGTCAACGTGAGTTCAGTCACTGGTCGATTTATCAACACGTTTCTACAAAACACTGAAATAAAAGTTGGATTTGATTTAAAGATGTGAAGAGTTAAAGTCGGAGCAGCTGATGGAGTTTATAGTTTCACATCAACTCTTCACTCGTGGAGCTGAGAGGAGGATGATGATGAGGAGGAGGAGGAGGAGGAGGAGGAGGAGGAGGAGGAGGAGGAGGAGGAGGAGGAGGAGGAGGAGGAGGAGGACGGAGGGTCGTGTCTCCCAGCAGCAGCTGAGGGAGGTCGTCTCCACCACCTCTCCTGGTCTCCAGGCTCCTGCAGGTCTGGACCCTCTGGAGGCTCTGAGGATAGAGGAGGTCCTCATTAAATCCTCCCCCCTCCTCCTCCTCCTCTTCCCCCTCCCCCCCCTCCTCCTCCAGGTGTCAGGTGACAGCTGCAGGGTTCTGATGAGGAACCAGGAGACAGAGGATCCATCAAACGTCCTGGATTCAGACGGTTCTGTGTGAGAAGAACCAACAGTGATCAGTTTGTTAATGTTTGTTCACCTGGTGGTGAAAAGGAGCTGACAACAGAAGGAGGAGGAGGAGAAGGAGGAGAAGAAGGAGAAAGAGAGGAGGAGGAAGAGGAGGAGAAGAAGAAAAAGAAGGAGGGGGAGGAAGAGGAAGAAGAGGAGGAGGAAGAGGAGGAAGAGGAGGAAGAGGAAGAAGAGGAGGAGGAAGAGTAGAAGGAGGAGGAAGAGGAAGAAGAGGAGGAGGAAGAGTAGAAGAAGGAGGAGGAAGAAGAGGAGGAAGAGGAGGAGAAGAAGGAGGAGGAGGAAGAGGAAGAGGAGGGGTGGGGGGTACAGAGGGAGGTCCTGGTCCTGATGATGTCATGGTCTCCTCCGTCTGACGGTCACTGTGGTTACTGATGTCAGGCCAAAGTTAACAGACCCCCCCCTCTGCCCCCCTCCCCCCGTGTGTTTATGCAGAGCAGGTCTGAGCTGTCAGCAGCTAATCATTACAGGATGATCGATGGTGTTTATCCTCTGATGATGGGACTCACCCCCCTCCCCCCTCACCCCCCTCCCTCCAATGATCAGTGTAATAAAGGACAGATCAGCCACAGAGTTATTGAATTATCAAACCATCATCTGCATTAATGCTGCAGAGACGACGGAGACGAGAGGAGAGGACGATGACAGAGACAAGTAGAGTCCAGTAGAGACTGTTAGAGTCCAGTACAGTCAGTTAGAGTCCAGTAGAGACTGTTAGAGTCCAGTAGGCTAGAGTCAGTTAAAATCCAGGAGAGTCCAGTAGAGACAGAGACCAGTAGAGACAGTTATAGTCCAGTAGAGACCAGTAGAGACAGTTAGACTCCAGTAGAGTCCAGTAGAGACAGTTAGAGTCCGGAAGAGTCAGTTAGAGTCCAGTAGAGAGGAGAGACAATTAGAGTCCAGTAGAGTCCAGTAGAGACAGTTAGAGTCCAGTAGAGACAGTTAGAGTCCAGTAGAGTCCAGTAGAGACAGTTAGAGTCCAGTAGAGTCCAGTAGAGGCAGTTAGAGTCCAGTAGAGACAGTTAGAGTCCAGTAGAGTCAGCAAGGGTCCAGTAGAGTCCAGGAGAGACAGTTAGAGTCCAGTAGAGTCCGGTCCACCTTCCCTGTGTCCTTGACCCCCCTCCCACCACCACTACAGGTCATCCATCATGTCTGTCAGACTCTGTCAGCCAATCAAAGCGCAGGATTCTCCTCAGGTGACCACAGGTGTTGTGTGTTGTTGTTGTCGTCCTCAGGTAGAGTGTAAATAAAGTTGAGTGTGTTTGAATGAGTGAAGTGGAAGCTGCAGCTGGATCCTGTTCTGTTAAATAATCATGATGAATAATCAAGACGTGACTCCTCCTCCCCCTCCTCCCCCCTCTGAGACCTGTCAGGTTGACACTAACTGTCGGCCCAGTGGGGGAGGGAGGGGTGAGGAGGGGGGGGGGCAGGTTGTCTCCATATTAAACAGGCAGATTAGACCCGTTAAACTGAGGGCAGAGCAGCTCCTGGACCTGAGGGTCTGAATCTCATCAGGTGAGGGAGGGGGGAGGAGGAGGAGGAGGAGGAGGAGGGGGAGGAGGAGGGGGGGGGTTGAAGGGGGGAGGATGGGAGTCGTCCCGGCCTCCATCACATCGTCCACATCCGCAGAACTGGAAGTGACCTGCTCCTCTTCCTCCTCCTCCTCCACCTCCTCCTCCTCCCTTCCCATCATGCACGGGGGCGGCGGGCGGCGGTCTCCCATGAGCCTCGGCTTCGCTCGCCGCCATCTGCCGTGATTTATAGAGAGCGTGTGATGATTTATGGGCCAGTCATCGCACAATGAAGTCGTTCTCTTTCATTTGCAGCGACCTCCCGACCCCGACGCCACTCCCAGCCAGGTTGGGGAAACGCTGCTAATCACCCACTATGAGGGGCTTTAAACAGGGGGGGGGGCAGGGGGGAACAGAGGGGGCTTTAATGAAATTAATTTTCAACAGCGTGTGAATACAGATGAAACAGACGACACGGCCACCGAGAGAGAGAGAGAGAGGAGCTGCTGCAAGGCCTGATGGGAGGAGGGAGAGGTTAGAGTTAGAGTCCAGTAGAGACTGTTAGAGTCCAGTAGAGTCAGTTAGAGTCCAGTAGAGACAGTTAGAGTCCAGTAGAGTCAGTTAGAGCCCAGTAGAGTCAGTTAGAGTCCAGTAGAGTACAGTAGAGTCCGCCCCCCCCCCCCCCCCCCCCTTGACCTCCCCACCACCAATCAGAGCGCAGGATTCTCAGATGCACCAATGAGACGATGTGTTTAAAGATTCATCCAACGCCCCCAACAATGACCGATCACCTGATCAATACATCCCTGATCACATCTATCTGATCGTCATGGAGACGATAAAGCTCCGCCCACTGCTGCTTCAAACAGACCTGAACCTGTTGAAGAGAAAATAAAACGTTTTGTCAAAGAGAAAAAAACTTTTGTTCAATCGTGGTTTTATAATATTTTAAAATAAAAATGTATTTTAAATATTTTAATAATAATAAAACTTTAAATAATTAAATGAAATGAATGTTTCTTTTTCTGATCGTCAATACTGATCAGCAGTCCAGATGGATCAATACCTTCTTTTTACAGTCTATGATCAATACCTGAGCAGCAGCAGAGAAACGATCAGTGTTGAATCTAACAGCTGCTGGCGCCACCTGCTGGAGGTTAATGTGTCACACACCCGTGACTCTGTGGTGCAAGGAATCATGGGAAATGGAGTTCAACATGTAGAAGCTCAGTCTCAGAGGTTCCTGTTCAGTTATTGATTGATTTATTGATTATTTATATTATATAAATCTATGAAGCTTTTTAAGGTTTTAACATCAGATTTGTTTCCCTTTTCCTTAAAGTTACTGTTTTTATTTTGTGTTGATGATGATGATGAAGGACAGGAGGCGCGGTAGAAGTCTGGTCATTTATTTCACGTTCTTCATGAAAGTCTATCACAGGTGAAGGAACCAAACAGGTAAATATGTACAAACAGACAGAGACAGAGCAGATAAATAGAGAAACACAGATAAAAACAGGAGCCATGCACCAAGCGCAATGTACAGCTACAGTTAGTAGAGATCTGGACCCAAAGGCACAAAAACCAGGAAGTCAGTCACATGCAGACCCACCTCAGGCGCCGCAGAGAGTAAAGGGACACGTGTGTGTGTGTGTGTGTGTGTCGTCACGGCGACCGGACGACGGAGGGTTAAGGGGGAAATAAACATTCGGTCCGGTACAGTACGAGTAACAGTCGGAGGGTTTGAGATCCAGTAAGGCTACGACGACGACGACGCGTTCACTGTCAGTCGGAGATCAGATGCACATCCTGGGAAATGTTGTCAAATATGGTCAAATATTGATTATTGATCAGCTCTAGGCTCTGTATCAATAACACCAGGACTTCCTGTGACGTCACAACAAAGTCACATCGTCACATATTTAGTGTTTTCTAAAAATGTTGATCGACCAGTAGAGACAAGTAGAGTCCAGTAGAGACAGTTAGAGTCCAGTAGAGACAGTTAGAGTCCAGTAGAGACAGAGTCCAGTAGAGACAGTTAGAGTCCAGTAGAGACAGTTAGAGTCCAGTAGAGACAGTTAGAGTCCAGTAGAGACAGTTAGAGTCCAGTAGAGACAGCTGTAGTCCAGTAGAGACAGTTAGAGTCCAGTAGAGTCCAGTAGAGTCAGTTGGAGTCCAGTAGAGACAAGTAGAGTCCAGAAGAGACAAGTAGAGACAGCTGGAGTCCACTAGAGACAGTTAAAGGTCCAGTACAGTCAGTTAGAGTCCAGTAGAGTTAGTTAGAGTCCAATAGAGATGAGTAGAGTAAGTTAGAGACAAGTAAAGTCAGTTAGAGTCCAGTAGAGTCTGTTGGAGTCCAGTAGAGACAGTTAAGAGTCCAGTACAGTCAGTTAGAGTCCAGTACAGTCAGTTAGAGTCCAGTACAGTCAAGTAGAGTCCAGTAGAGACGAGTAGAGTAAGTTAGAGACAAGTAAAGTCCGTTAGAGTCCAGTACAGTCAAGTAGAGTCCAGTAGAGACGAGTAGAGACAGTTGGAGTCATATCAGGACTTCCTGTGATGATCTGTGACGTCACAACGAAGCGACATTGTCACATGTTTAGTGTCAAATGGCGGTTCAGTGTTTTCTAAACATGTTATTGGCTCTTATGGATCATGTGACTCTACAACAACATTTCCCACCATGTGACACTCGACTCCGACTGTTGTTGTTGTTTTTTTAACCTTCAAACTCCCTGTGTGGAGGGAGCGTTTGTTTGGACGAGCCTGGCGCGGCAGACGGGCGGAGTTTAGCACCAGGACAGCTGGAGGAGGAGGAGGAGGCGGAGCTTGTAGATACAGTACACACAACAAAAAGAGTTGGATATCCGGCGCCTTCGTTTAGTGTTAGAATAAGCAGCAGTTAACGAGTCGTTATAGGTGCACTTTACTTTGAAAAACAAAAAAACAAAAACACAAAACCACGTCTGGGTTTATTGCTAAAGTCCAAACATCCACCTGTTTCCTCTGCTGGTTCAGCTCAGTAGCGTCTCATGGTTCAGATTGTCAGATTCATTCAAATGTTGCTGCTCTCAAAGTTTCACATCTTATTTCATTTTTTAAAAAACAGGTCCAAAGTCCAAAAAAAGAGCGACTTACATTCGATTATTGATCAGCCGATCGGGGGCGGAGCTTCTTCACATGGGTTTTAAATACTGATACTGATACTGATGGATTCATATTCATATATTAAAGCGTTTTGGTCACAGTAGTCGTCACTTCATGGTTCACATCGTTCAGGAGAAGCTGCTGCAGCTCCTTAATACTGTCGCTTCACCACAATACACACAGGTGGTTGATTGACACATTGATTATCGATCAGATTGGATCTGTAACAGGTTTAATCAGGTTTCAGAGCCGGACTGAAAAATGGAAAAAGGAAATGAAGTGGTTTAAGTTTAGTGTTATTTACTTTAGATAAATACTTTCATTAAAGTTCAGGTTAGTAAAGTTAAGTTTAAAATCAGATTGTCAATAGAACTGATCCATAAATTAAAGTGGCTGTTTTTTTTTTACATGTTTCAGTCCAGGCTGGAAAAATCAATCTCCACTTATTGATTAGTGATTGGAAACTCTTCTTCTTCTTCTTCTTCACAGGTAGAAACTGTTTTTTGTTTTTTTAACACTGAATCTCCTTCTTCTCCGTTTAAATCTCTGTAGTGTTTAAAATCATTGGCCCGCCAAATGATCATCTCATAGAAACGTCAGGCTGTGGAATTTCTAAATAAAAGCTCGTGCTGGACCCTTGGACTCAGCCTTTTTTCAGACTGTTGTGCCACTTTGTTAAAGTTTAAAAAAAAAAAAAAAAAAAAATCTGGAAAGTGTTGGTGTTGCATTTAAGACTGAAGCTCAATCGACTCTTTACATTCAACAGACGACAGGTTGATGTGTCAAAGCAAAAAGACGATTAAAGGTTCTACGATGAAGAAACACCAAACTCCTCCTCCTCCTCCTCCTCTGAGACAGGAGGAGGAGGAAGAAGAGGAGGAGGAGGAGGAGGAGGAGGAGGAGGAGGAGGAGGAGGAAGGTGGAGGTTCAGGTTCTTTTTGAAAACACCTCCTCAAAGATCTCCTTAACTTTCAGGACGATAAGAAGAGATGGTCTCAGGTCCAGGTCCAGGTCCAGGTCCAGGAGGAGCAGGAGCAGGAGGAGGAGGAGGAGGAGGAGGAGGAGCAGGTCAGTAGGAGGAGATGTCTGAGGAGCTGCTGCTGTTGCTGGTCGACGTCTGCGCTCGTTTGATGTAGAGATTCAACAGCTTCATCTGTGGGAAGGAGAAACAGCACCAGAGTTAGACTCCACCCCCTTCCTGTATAGTCCCCGCCCCTTCTCCCTTGGCCCCGCCCCCTTCTTCTTTTTTCTTTTCTTTAGGATCAATACCAGAGCCCGTCTATTGACGAGCCTTGCCACTCTCCATTAGCCCCATTGTATCGAACTTGGTTGCAGTTCCACCAGAATCCCACTAGGAGTGCTCGCGGGCGAGTGCAGAATGAATGGGGCCCTATGGAGCTAGAAGGCTACATTTGTCCCTTTCACCTGGTAATAGTCAAAAAATTGCAAATATTGTTGTATTTTCTGCAAGATCAATATGGATTATAGGTTAAAAGTGAAATTGTTGAGAAGTTTTGTCCTTTTGATTTCCTACAGGTTGGGCTGTTGTTGCCCATAAAACGCTAGCATTCTGCTAATGCATGCTGATTGGTCAGTGATGGACTTGCGACTATTTACGACCAGAGATCCCACCTGATGACACAATAGCTGTAAAACGGGCGAAAAGCTGTTTTATTTCCTTCTGTAACGCTGTTATTATGCACTTTATTAACTTTTAATATTTTTTCAAGCGAGAAAGTAACTGTTTAGTCCCCCAATATGGGGTCAGTTTATCCAAATGAGGCTGTTTAGAAGTCTGCTCCGATGTTTTTGGAGAAGTGAAGCTCTACCTGTGGAGCAATGACCGGGACATCACAGCGGCAGCAGCCGGTCTGCTGACGTGCTCGGTCGGCCAGCCTCTGTCGTCGATCCCGGCGGAGAAAACGGTCGCTAATAAACTTACCCGTAGGTTTTTAGAGGTTTACCACCGGCTGGTTAAATTCTTTTTAGGAGGTAAATGTTGGTCTCATTGATGAAATCTAACAATTGTAGCAGTAGCATTAGTTTATTGTTTGAATGAAAAGTGAAGCTTCATGTGTTGGACAGAGAGCAGTGCTGCCTGGGGCTCTGTAGCCTACGTTCACCACAAATACATGAATAATGTTTTACAATGAACCGATCGTCTGCATTAAATGTTTTTATTATTATTATTATTATTATTATTATTATGTTATATAACATGGTTAGGGTCCGCGGTTCTGTAGACGGGCTGGACGGGCTGTCATCGTGCTCTGAGGTGACTCAGAAATGACCGTAAAGCAGCACCTCTTGTCTGTGACATCATCATGTTTTTTGAACAGCTTTTTAGAACAGAAAAGTGAACTTAAAAAATCAAATATTCAGCCAAGTGCATTTTATTGCTTCAGTCTTTTGATAATAATATTCAAATTACTTGACAAAAAACTATTTCCAGAGAAAAGTGGATTTTTAGGGGTGTATCCCCATTGACTCCCATTCATTCTCCACTGGCCTGCGAGCGCCCCCACATGGACAGAGACGTGTTCCCAAAACCCAGAAGTTGGACGAGAGTGGCACTTCTCCTCAATATTAGAAGTTCTCTGTCAATACCTGAGCAGCAGCAGCAGCAGAGGAAAGATCAGTGTTGAATCTAACAGCTGCTGTCGCCACCTGCTGGACGTTAATGTGTCACACACCTGTGACTCTGTGGTGCAAGGAATCATGGGAAATGGAGTTCAACATGTAGAAGCTCATCCTGTTCATCTATTGATTGATTGATTTGATGGTTTGACTTTATTCTACACATGTGTCTTTATCTGTTATAAAGTTTCATTTGAAGCTTTTTAATGTTTGACATCAAATTATTTTCCTTTTTTTATTTTTTTTATTTGCTGCTGTATAAATAATGTTTTACATGTTTTCAATGACTTTGTTGCCTATATTAGATTTGTATTTATTTAGTTTAGTTCATTTATTGTTAGTTTATTTTATTTAGTTTAGTTTAGTTAGTTTATTTTATTTAGATTAGTTCATTTATTTTATTTTATTTTCTCTAGTGTAGTAGTTTACCTTGCTGCCGGTCAGCTGGGCCAGGTAGGGCTTCAGCTCTTCTCCAATCACAGAGTAGATGGCGACGAGGCAGAAGACGCTGGCCTTCCTCACGCTGCTCTCCGTGTTGTCGTAGCCCTGAGGACGACGGTTACCAGCGGTTACCAGCGGTTACCAGCGGTTACGCCACAGAACGGGTAACAAGGTCAGAGTTTGGGGGGTCGGGGAGGGGGGGCGGCGGTCTCACCTGCAGCAGTCCGGGGATGACGTCGGGCAGCAGCTGGTGCAGCGTCTCCTTGGCGACGCGCTCGATGGCGCGGGTCTGCATCTTGATGGCGGCCAGGTTGACGGGGTAGTCGGCCGTCTGCACGATGGGACACAGAACCTTGATGCACTGGTCCGGCTGGATGGAGCCCGCCATGCTGGAGGCCGCCTCCTCCGCCGCACGCACCACCTCAGAGAGGAGAGACAGGTCAGACCAGGACTAGAACCAGGACCAGGACCAGGACCAGGACCAGGACCAGAACCAGGACCAGGACCAGGACCAGGACCAGAACCAGGACCAGGACCAGAACCAGAACCAGGACCAGGCCCAGGACCGGGACCGGGGAGCCTCACCTCCTTGTGCGAGTCCTTGTGAGCCTCCAGCGTCTTCATGATGGTGAGCTCGGCGTAGTTCTTGAAGCGGGCCGGCTGGTTCCTCAGGATCTCCTTCAGGACTCGCAGGGACAGAGCCCGGATCGTGTGCTGAGACAGAGACACAGGAGTCAGAACCAGAACCAGAACCAGAACCTGAAGCAAAGTGACCCTAACTGGCTAAGACCGACTGCATGTTAACAGTGTGAGCTAAAATATCAGGAAACTTAATCCCCAGGTTGAGTTTTCCTGACTGGTCCTTTAAAGGAGAATTCCGTCCATTTTTGACCCCTAAATCGTTGTCCTGATGGTCACCCAGTGTTGGGGGGGGCAAAAAACACGACTAAAATTGATGCAGGCAAACCGGAGTTACCATGGCTACCCGGAGCTATGGATAGCAACAACGCTAACCTATGGGGGCAATTCTTTCAACCACAACAAACACTCAGAAAACAATCAAATATCTCTGGTACATGACTGGAATCCTTAGAGACACCACTGAACTTATATAGTGTACAGTATAAACAGTATATTCTTTGTGTTTTTGCATGTAGTCACTCACCTCAGAGTCAGACAGCCGAACTCTGAAACATCCTGGAAAGACATTACTATCACAGAGAGCCTGCTCTCCCCGCCAAAGAAACAAACACTTTGTCCTTTGACCGTTTCTTTACAACAATAAACGGTCAGAGATATTATGGACATCACCACTGCACTGTTTCTACTGTACACTATATGAGTTCAGTGGTGTCTCTAAGGATTCCAGTCATGTACCAGAGATATTTGATTGTTTTCTGAGTGTTTGTTGTGGTTGAAAGAATTGCCCCCATACTTTAGCGTTGTCGCTATCCCTAGCTCCATCTAGCCATGGTGTAACTCTGGTTTGCCTGCAGCAATTTTAGTCGCGTTTTTTGCTCCCCCCAACACTGGGTGACCAACAACTATTTAGTTAGTTAGTTAGTTTCATTTATTGTCCACGGTGTGGAAATTTGTTTTTGGTCTCATAAAAACAACAAGCAGGACAACAACAACAAGAACAGCAACAACAACAACAACAACAAGGGGGTCAAAAATGACTGGAATTCTCCTTTAAGTTGCTGTGTGTGGGTCTAGAGATTGTGGGTTGTGGTTCTGGGCTCTGACAGGTCAGGTGTTGTGGTCCCAGCAGTCAGGACGCAGCGGGACAGTGTGTGTGTCTCACGTCTCGGTCCCCCAGCGTCTCCAGCAGCAGCAGCAGCGTGGTCTTGAAGTGCTCCTCCCAGACCACCAGGCTGTCCTCCCGGGCCACCTTCAGCAGCTCCAGCAGCGTGGCCCTCCGCTCCTCGGGGCCCCGGTCCAGAGCCTGGACCTGGGACAGCTCCTTCAGCAGCTCCCCCACCAGCTCCAGCTGCTCCGCCGGCCCCGCTGCAGGGACAGGGACAGGGACAGGGACACAACCAGGACCAGGACCGTCAGGTTTCTGTCTGCTATGGGGTTTTTAATGTAAACACAGTCCAGTCCAGTCTAACAAAGTCCAGTCCAGTCCGGTCTAACAAAGTCCAGTCCAGTCCAGTTTAACAAAGTCCAGTCCGGTCTAACAAAGTCCAGTCCAGTCCAGTTTAACAAAGACAAGTCCAGTCATATAAAGTCCAGTCCAGGAGGAGGCGTTACCTGGGAAACCTTTAGGACTCAGTATCTTGTTCTCCACGCTCTCCTGCCGTCGTCCTGCCAGAGGAAACAGGAAGTCATTTCACAGTAAAAACACAGCAGGACTTCAACTCAAACCCCAGGTGTGTGTGTGTGTGTGTGTGTGTGTGTGTGTGTGTGTGTGTTGGGGGGGGAATCGAACCCTGACCGTCTCTCAGCGGCTCCACTGCGTCCTCGTACAGCGCCCCCTTCAGGCCGCCTTTCTCCAGCGAGCCCACGCCGTCGCTGTAGTTGTAGGGGTTGTAGTCGCGGAGGCGCGGCGCGGCGAAGGAGCGCGGCGACGGCGTGTTGAGGAGAGACGACGTCTTGTTGTCCAGAGCCGTGCGGCCGCCGTCCACCACCTCGCCGTCTGAGGAGGCTCCGCCCCCCGGCTGAGGAACACCACACAACGAGTCAGAACCAGAGGGGCGGGGCTTATTATACTGGATTATACATTACTATTATTATATTACATGAAGACTAATATTTTTTGTATTACAAGTTTTGTCAAATTGTATGTTTAAATATATATATATAAATATAAATATGCACTAATTTGCATATATTTCCAGAACAGAAATGTGAACAATGGATAAAGCTACTTTGTTTTATTTTGTTGACATATTAGAGTCTTTAGTTTTTACAAAGGAGGATTGTGGATATCTCTTTTTATCACTCTGTAAATGAGAAAATACTGTCAGCAGCCCTAAAACATCTAATGTCTCCATGTTTTTAGTAATGAAATGTTGTATAAATGAGGCTGTGAATGATATATCAACAATCCCCTCTGTAAAAACCTTCAGAATATAGAAAGGGATCAAAGTGGAAGGTTTGGTGTCTGGAAGTGCTGCTGAAGTGGAGATTTCTAGCTCAGAGTCTGAGTCTGAAAAACTCTGAAAAAACTGAGAAAACGGCCTTTAAAGACTTGGACTGTAAAATTACAGAGATTGTTATTGTCAATCCTACTTTTAGGATTTGTTGCTATGATCCAGAGGAAATGACATCATTGTTCAGGGGAGAGAGAGCTTTCCTCACCTTGGCCTCCCCCCTCCTGAGCGGCTCCCCCAGCTCCTCCTGGCTGCGGTAGCTGTAGTTCTGGATCTCCTCGGTGACGCCTCTCAGAGAGCTGTAGATCTCCTCTGAGTTCAGGTTCTCGCTGTTGAACTCCATCAGGCTGCAGGGACACAACGGGACACAACGTGATGACATCATAGGGTCACAACGTGATGACATCATAGGGTCACAACGTGATGACATCACAGGGTCATCATCACCAGGAACGTCTGAGGAACCTTCCTGCTGATCCAGGACCACTTCAGGTTCAGGTTCAGGTTCAGAGAGACTCTGGTCCTGGATCAGCACAGACGCTCTGAGAGAGACGATGGACATGGACCAAACGCTACTTCCTGCTTTTAACAACAGATTACCCTTTCAGAATAAAAGATGCAACTTTCACTTAATGATCAGGAAGTTGATTTCAGACTCTGGGAAGTTTGGTCCATGACCAGGAAGACAGACACCATCCAGTCCAGTCCAGTCCAGTTTAATCTAGTCCGGTCCATTAAAGTCCAGTCCAGTCTATAAAAGTCAGGTCTGGTCTAATAAAGTCTGGTCCAGTCTATTAAAGTCCGGTCTGGTCTAATAAAGTTTGGTCCGGTCTAATAAAGTTCGGTCCAGTCCAGTCTAGCAAAGTCCAGTCCAGTCTAATAAAGTCCAGTCTGGTCCGGTCCAGTCTATTAAAGTCCAGTCTGGTCCAGTCTGGTCCAGTCCGGTGCGGTCCAGTCCAGTCCGGTGCGGTGCGGTGCGGTGCGGTCCAGTCCGGTGCGGTGCGGTGCACGGCCTGCATGCTGCCAGACGGACACAGGTGGAGGCGGCAGGTGAGAGAAGCGGTGACGCAGGTGAACAGAGTCTTAGCTGCAGCAGATGGAGGCAACACACAACAGGTGAGTCACAGGTGGGAGGGGTTTCACAGCACGACCAGGTGACAGGCTCCGCCCCCTGTGACATCACACTCCTCCCCACGCGTCGGCCATCTTTTATATAAAGACTCTGTTACTGTGATCGAATCTGATTCTTCTGAACAAACGACTGTGAAACCCCCGCGGAGGGAAGGGGAGGGGGAGGAGGAGGAGGGAGGGGGGAGGAACAAAGGGGGCGGGGTTACCTGGGTGAGAAAGCTCGCCGCAGGACCTTGAGGGAGGAGTGGGCAGTGGGCGGAGCAAGAGGAAGAGGGGAGGGGAAACCCCACAGACGACTGCAACCAGGGGGGAGGAGAGGAGGGGAGGGGGATCAATCAATCAATCAATCAATAACGATCCATTAAAGGGATATGCCAACTTTTTTTTTTTTCGTGTCTTGCCTCACTCCCGAGTCCATGACAAGCAGATAGACACCATCCTTTCGACTGTGCGTGCAGTAACAAGGGAGCTAGAGCCGTATCGCCCGTAATTAGCTTAGCTTGCCTCCACCTAAAGTCGCTAATTATCTTAGCTCAAACGCTGGAAGTGTATAGGTAGTGTTAGCCTGCCTCCACCTAAAGTCGCTAATTAGCTTAGCTCAAACGCTGGAAGTGTATAGGTAGTGTTAGCCTGCCTCCACCTAAAGTCATCAGAGAAACTCTTCAGCAACTCTAAACGGAAACCGGCGGGCCGATCTTTGTCTCAGAGCTGACAAAACTCTCCGGTAAGGCATCTTGAGCGGTCAAATGCCGCTAACGGGACGAGAACGGTCAAAACGGAGGGTTCAAACAAAGACGGTTTATTTTGGTTCAAGCTAGCTACATCGAGGGTAGGTTAGCTTCCTATTTCAAAGTAAAAGCACAAATTCTATCGTCATGGTTTTCTGTATGTAAAGGGCAACGGGTGTTTTATTTTGTGAAAGTAGCCAGAAGTGCGTTGGTCACAACGGCTAGCTTGAGTAGTGCCGAATTTGTCCGAACAAAATTGTAAACAGCTGGTATTTAGACATATTAACGACACACTGCTGATCTAAACGGCTACTTTCTCGCCTAAACATGTTTGAAATGTTGATAAAGTGATATATTTACAGAGTTTAGAGCTAAAATGAAATCAGCTTCTGACTGCTGATTTCAGGCATGCTAACACTACCTATTGAGAGTGAGGAGTTGTCATCACAGCTCAGAGCCCCACCCCCCTTCTCCGCCATGATGGAAGGATTCCGGCGGCATAAGCCTTACTAGTCTATAGTCTAGTCTAAAACAAAATTACTGTTTTACAATGCCTGGAAATCACTGCTGTGTTAAAAACTGCTCCAGTGATGTACTTTCTCCTTATTCTTTTTTGTAATTTGTTGATCTGTTGATCTGTTGGTGCAAAAAAGAGCTAGAATTTAGTCGCGTCTCTGTGATGTTCTGATGATGTTGCCCCTGGCAACCGATAGCGTCTCCTTCCATCATGGCCGACCGGCTCAAACCCCGCCCAGATCAGACCAAATCGGCACGTGACTCCTCACTCTCAATACACTTCCAGTGTTTGAGCTAAGCTAATTAGTGACTTTAGGTGGAGTCAGGCTAACGCCTAAATTCCACTGATGCGGAACGGCTGCAGATCTGCTCCGGTACGGCGGCGGAGCCGTTACGTATTAATTATAATCACCGTGTGAGCGTCCACCGACTCCGGGTCCGCTGCGTCGTGGGTCTGGAACGGCACCGGCATCCGGCAGCCCTCGCAAAACACTTTAGGTGGAGGCAGGCTAACACTACCTATACACTTCCAGTGTTTGAGCTAAGCTAATTACGGGCGATACGGCTCTATCTCCCTCGTTACTGCACGCGCAGTCGAAAGGATGGTGTCTATCTGCTGGTCATGGACTCGGGAGTGAGGCAAGACAGGAAAAAAAATGTTGGCGTATCACTTTAAGGAGTAACCATGACGACATCACACAGTAAAACGAGTAGTTCAAGGTGCTGCATAAAAACCAGACGATGGTCACCCATGCAGCAGCAGCAGGTGTCTGTGCTACAGGAGTGGGCGTGGCTAGTAGCCAGTGGGCGTGGCTAGTAGCCAGTGGGCGTGGCCAGAGCAGCCTACCTGGGGGACAGGCCTCCGTGGGAGCAGTTGGTGGGGGAGGTGAGGGGGCTGCTGCGGCTGCTGGGCTGGCGGGGAGGAGTCCGGGCAGACGAGTTACTGGGAGACGCCTGGAGACACAAACCCATCCATCAACATGTTTGATTATTGATTACTGATCATCACTAAAACATTATTCATACCCCTGTCGAATTTCTTAATATATTCTGTTACAGATTAATATTATAACGAAAATGATTGATACCTCAGTGATACTAAGACAAAAGGCCGCAGGATGTTGGAACAAACCGTCCTCTTTAAGGGTTTAAAGCATTGAAAACTATTTTCAATATTTCTGAGGGTTTTTTTTTTTACCAGTTTTCTGACTATAAACGTTGACTTGTTGTGACATTTCAGTCATTTTCACGTCAACGCTCAGTGAGGACGTTGTAATAACAGAAAGGAAGGAAAAGGAAACAAAAAGGTGCAAAGTGTCATCAACAGCATTCCCACTCTTATCTTGGAATCATTTTCCAGGACTTTTCCAAGATGTTACAGTATAAAAAAATAATCGTTTCAAAGATGAATCGAGATTCTTAGTTGGACGATTCTGAATCGATGCAGTTATGTCAGAGAATCGATACTTAAATTCTAATAATTCATTCAAGTTTGATGTTGTTCACATACAGAGACAGTTATTAGTTTGATTTTAAAGCGCAGGGGTTTTCCTGCATAGGGAAAAATTGGTCAACCATCTTCCAGGTTTTCCAGGATGAGTGGGAACCCTGATCAAGAAGTACCAGTGTGTGTGTGTGTGTGTGTGTGTGTGTGTGTGTTACCATGACGATGTTGGCGCTGGCGTTCCTCAGGTGGTTGTGCAGCAGCTTGGTGGTCCCGTCCTGGAAGGTTTTGGGCAGCGCTCCGAGCAGCATGGTGAACTCAGGTGTGTTCAGCTCGAACAGCGCGATCAGCACCACCTGGGCCGCCTGCGCACACACACACACACACACACACACACACACACACACACACAGAGGTCACTTCTCTTTCCTGCTTCTTCCTGTCGCCACTCGTCCGTCTCTCTGAGCTGTAAATAAAAACATCGTCTCCTCCTCCTCCTGTTGTTGTTGTTCTTGTTAATGAACAGAAGGCGTCAGATTTTCTGAGCCGGAACCTGAAGGCAACACTGAGGTTAATGGTTAAACAGCAGCAACCATGCAGCAGGTTTCGTCCAATCAGACGTGAGCAGTCAGTGAAGCAGACCAGAGAGCCGTTTCCTGTCTCGGGCCCTTTCAGATTAAAGTTAAAAGTCAGTAAAGAATCATGCAGAACATTCTGGAGAAGAAACAACGACATTTGAACGAGCAGTTAACAACTGAAGCTGCGTTCACACGGCAACACTTTAAACTGTTGTGCTTTGGGCTGTGTTTTATTTTGAAATACCTTTTTTTTTTTTTATTGGGATTGTTCTTCATTTTGAAATGTCTTTGGGCTGTGTTTTATTTTGAAATACCTTTTTTTTTTTTTACTGGGATTGTTCTTCATTTTGAAATGTCTTTGGGCTGTGTTTTATTTTGAAATACCTTTTTTTTTTTAAACTGGGATTGTACTTTATTTTGAAATGTCTTTGGGCTGTTTTTTATTTTGAAATACCTTTTTTTTTTTAATAACACTGGGATTGTGCTTTATTTTGAAATCTCTTAGGGCGGTGTTTTATTTTGAAATAGCTATATTTCTTGTGTGTCATGGTGTGGACGCAGCCTCAGCCTGTTGACAACATGTGGAACGTGGAACAGCATGAGTTAGTGATGTCAGCGGCCGTCCAGCAGCTGCTCATGCCGTCTGTCTACCTGTTTACACCTGTCCTCCAGGTTGCCCTCCCCGGGCAGCGCGGCCACGGTGGGGGGTCGCCCCCACAGCTCCTCCCCCGCCCAGGTGTGGAGCGTCTGGCGCCGAGAGAGCAGGTGAGTGGAGGAAACAACTCAAACAACACAAACAGGAAGCCACAAGGACAAGGAAACAGGAAGCGGGCGAGGCTGCTCCTACCTTGCGGACGTCGGAGCTCTTGGGCTCGGTTGTCCAGGTGATGATGCGTGAGACGGCGAGGCGCGTTTCGCTGGAGTTGACGAAGTCGGCCGGGTCCATCTGCCGCGCCAGCGCCTCGATGTAGCGCAGGATGGCCACCTTCACCTTCAGGTTGGGCGTCTGCGTCTGGTCCACGATGAAACGCATCAGGATGTTGAACTGCTGCTCGTACGGGAACGAGTCTCTGCAGAGGGACGGACAGGGACAGTCAGCTGCGTCCAGATGTGTCCATTTAGAAAACGGTGCGTAGGAAAGATCACTACAGGTGGTGTACGGAGGAAACGCGTGCACACAAAACCTTTCAGATTTATACGGACGCACATCCTCCGCCTGTTTCCTTTTATGAATCACAATCAAGTCTAAAGTTGGCGCTTTGCCCCGCCCACATGGTAATAATAATAATAATACATTTTATTTAGAAAGCGCCTTTCACGCCACTCAAGGACACTTTACAGCAGTTAAAATCATCAAGCACCAAAACACAGAATAAATCATCAATAAACAACACCAAAACACAAGAGCACAGAATAAACAACATTAAAAACATCAGTAAGAATGAATAATGAAAAGAACAAACAATAAAACTGTGCAGAATACAAGGGAAATGTTAGGGTGAGGGGTGGTGAAGTGGATAAGCAATTTGGTGGGTTTTGAGTTTTGTTTTGAAAAGAGGGAGAGAGTCAATGTGCCTATATAAGGGGAACGCTGTTGATGAATATTCATTCAGACCAAATCCAAGACAGGAAAAGAGCCAAGAAAACAAATGTGAATGTATTTTATACTAATATGTACAGGTGCATCTCAATAAATTAGAATATCATGGAAAAGTCTATTTGCAGTAGTCCTTTCTTGAACAAATCTGTTCTCTCCCTCTATCTTTCCTTCCCTTTTCCCTTCCTTCTTTCCACAATCCTTTTTGCCTCCCTCCCTTCCTTCCTTCCTTCCTTCCCTTTGTCCTTACTTCTTCCTTCTTTTTTGACCCAATCTGTTCCCTCCTATCTTTCCTCCCATCGTTCCCTTTGTCCTTCCTACCTTCCTTCCTTCTTTCCTTTTGTCCTTCCTTCCTTCCTTTCATCTATCCCTTCGTCCTTCCTTACTAACTTCCTTCATTCCTTCCTTGACCCAGGAGGGTTAAATGAATAAATACATGAAATGTTTCAACATCTGTGTGTAATGGATCTATATGATGTGTTAGTTTCACTTTTAGAACTGAATGACTGACATAAATAAACTTTTCCTGTCGGGGTTCTCCAGATTTGCACATTCCCCCGTTCCAGTTTCTTTTCTATAAATCCCAAGCGCTGCTTCCAGCCGGCGCACAGCACAGCGTGTAGAAACTGACCTGGTGACGTCCAGCGCCTTCTGCACCTTGGCCTGCACCGAGCCCAGCAGGTCAGCACCCATCTTCTTCAGCAGCTGGGTGAGGAGGACGAAGAGCCAGTCCTGCAGCTCGTCTCTGTGCAGGACGATGAAGTCCACCAGCGTCTCCAGGAACATGCTGAACACCTGAGAGAGACAGAGACACAGTGATGCATGATGGGAAACGGAGCGGCGAGGAGATGAAGCAGCTGCAGACTGACGCTGAGGGACACTTACTCTCTGGAGGAGTGTGTGTGTGTGTGTTAGGTCCACAGCAGCGACGAGCATGCAACAGAAAACACACACTGTTAGCTTGTCCTGCAGTTAGTGCACGCACGCACACATACATACACACACAGACACACACGCACAAACGAAACCAGTCGTTGTCTCACCTTGCTGTGTGGGTCTGCGAACATCCTGGTGAAGATCTCACACAGCCTCTT
The DNA here is from genome assembly GCF_905171665.1 of Trachurus trachurus. NCBI lineage: Eukaryota > Metazoa > Chordata > Actinopteri > Carangiformes > Carangidae > Trachurus > Trachurus trachurus. The sequence continues at coordinate 1,068,492 of NC_139914.1, forward strand.
CAGCTCCACGCGGCTGTCAGAGACACACACCACCGTTACTGACTTGTGTACATTGTGTTTTATAGTGTTTCATGTATTTTACTGGTCGCAATTATAGAATAAGAGTGTGTGTTTTATTTAAAGTGGAGCTGAGTGTGTGTGAATATACACTGAGTTCTTTAACTGTTGCACAAGCAAATCTCATCTTGTCTCTGTACAATTAAAACAAAGACCTGTTTAAGGAAAAACAAAGAAAAAATGCCTTTAATTAATCTGGCATTGTCACAATACCAGATTAATTAAAGGCATTTTTATTAACTCAAGAAAGTGCCTTGGAGTTTGTCTTTTTTTGTTTTTCCACATTCCTTGGATCCCTCTCCAAAGAGCACCTCTGGTTTTTGAGAGAGAAGTCCATGAAGCGCTCCTCGTTTTGAACATTTTTTAAAGAGCTGTTTAACTGTGAAAACAGCTCAGACCTGTTAGAGACCAACAGGTAAAACATTCAAATTCATTTATTCAAAGTTAAATTATAAACTTTATTGATTATCCATCTGATTATCTGTCCTGCTGCAAGCGCACAATTTATATAATATATAGAATGTATAATGACCTCCATAGACTGTAATATAAAGTGTATAATCTATATAACAGCGGTACTCAATAGGCGGCCCGCGGGCCGCATCCGGCCCGCCGAACCTTCCAATCAGGCTCGCGACTGAGTTCTACTAGTTTACATATTACTGTATACTGTATTTCTCGGGCTCCGTGCGCCTGTAAGTCAAAGCGCTGGGACATGGAAACACCCGTGCAGCGTTTGTGTGTGCCTGTGAGGCCCTGCACTGGGATACAGAAACGCTGGCGAACTCAAATCACCATGCGCGTGTGTTTGGGGAGCGGGCTGGACTGCAGGGTTTTCCCTGCCTGTCTGCAGAGACCGTGGGTGATTTTGACCACCGTCTTGGTTCAACTGTGTGTGCATCATACATGGGGGGCCGTTCAGATGAAGCGTCTTTTGCGCGAGCTCAAACCCATTCAATGTAGCCGCGCGTCATGCACGCTCACAACTCAAAAGCCGTAGCCGCGCACATTTGATGAGACGCAATTGTTTTTCCGTGCACGTCTGCGGCGCACAGCTGCACGACCTGCTTCTCCCCCGCTGTTGTGTCCCGGTTCCATCGGCCTGTGTCTCCTACTGTTTCCCACTGAGCTCTGCCTCGTTTGAAAGGTGAAGGAAGCCCGTGTGTGGAAAGACGTCGCCTCCGAGATGTAGAATGTGTGTTATAGAAGAGAAACACACATTTCAGGACCAATGACTTGTATCCTCAGAACAGAGTCAGACATGTCCTGTGATGGTCAGGTCATATTTAAGTTGAAAATCACAGGGCATGTCTCAGGATACAAGTCAGCAGTGTAAAGCTCCAGATATGTAAATGATGATATGATAATGTCAAGACATTTACAAAACACCGTGAAGTGTATAAATAAAAATTATGTGCTTACAAGTAAAATAAAAATATTTAAATTATTAGACGAAAAAGGTGAATTTAATTTTAATCTAGGCCTATTTGAAAAATTTCTGATCCATCTGTCAAAGTAAAGGTGACTTTGAACGGCGGCGCTTTTATCGCTGATTCTTAGATGAAACTCAGCTCGTCACCTGCTCCCGACCAGGTGACGAGCTGAGCATCAGTTACCATGGTGATGTAGCCGGCTCCAGCCCCCAGGCGAGCTGACCCACCTGAGCATCCTCTGGCTCTTGAGCAGGTTCTGCAGGCCCAGCAGCCCCTCCTTCCTCTCAGACCAGTTGGCGCTGGCGCAGTGGTTCAGCACCTCGGCCACGTCCTCCGTCTGGCGCAGGAAGTGCGGCGCCATGCCGCCGTTCCTGGAGCTGTAGGAGCGCTCCGAGCAGGCGCTGGACGCGTCGCTGTTGGCGTCGTCGTCCGAGTACATACCTGGAGACTCGAAGCGCCGCCGCACAGGCCTCCGCTGGGGAGGGGGGGGGTAAAGGGTTAACCACTCCTCTAATGAGAGCTGCAAGTGACTAACGAGGGGGCGGAGTCATGCAGCTAAGGGGGCGGAGTCATGCAGCTAAGGGGGCGGAGTCATGCCGTCATGCAGGTGTGATGCTGCACATGCACGACGCTGAAGTTAGTTTCTGGTTCGGCTGTTACCAGGAAAATTAACTCAACGTGTGACTCTATGGAGCTATTATTGTTGCAATATTATTTGCAAATGCGTATCTCAATCTGTGTGTGCGTATTCAGATCTGTGTGTGCGTATTCAGATCTGTGTGTGTGTAATATGATCTGTGTGTGTGTATTCAGATCTGTGTGTGCGTATTCAGATCTGTGTGTGTGTATTCAGACCTGTGTGTGTGTAAAAAAAATCTGTGTCCGTATTCAGATTTGCAAGTGAAGACAAATCTGCAAGTGCATGCAAAGATCTGTGAATGTGAACACAGATCTGTAAGTGTACATAGATCTGTAAATGTGTAAACCGATCTGTAAATGCGTACATAGATCTGTAAATGTCTGTCATCACTTACAACTCAGGCAGGAGCTCTCAATTGGCTGTGTTTTTACACGTGACTTTTGCAACACTTCTGCCGCGGCAGATCTGTGATCTGCAAATGTGTAGAAATGAGATTTGTCTGTGACCTCAGTGATCCTTTGCCCTGAGCTCAGGCTCACAGGCTCACGCTGCCTGGCTGCAGTACCGCGGTCCGTGTACTAAGTATAATTCAATTACGTCGTTCACTTTGTACCATGAGAAATGTCGTTTTTACTGGGGTAAATGGTAATCGTTTAGGAGGCGATTTGTTGTGAATTAAGTATTTAATTCGTTTCGGAGTTTTTCTTCTTCTTTCTTTTAAATTGTCCGTTGCTGTAGCCATCAAAACGCGGAGCTTTACTTTGAAGGCTGGTTCCGGCTCTCGACTTCCTTTTTCAATTTTCATTGTACAAGTTGGAGAAAGGAACAAGCGGGCACTTCGGTGCGCTGAATTGCGTTGTACATCTCACGTCAATCAAACAGGAAATACCGGTAAAAACGACATTTCTCATGGTACAAAGTGAACAACGTAATTGAATTATACTTCGTACACGGACCGGGTCGGTACTGCTACTGCAGCCAGGCAGCGTGAGCCTGTGAGCCTGAGCTCAGGGCACAGGAACACTGAGGTCACAGACAAATCTCATTTCTACACATTTGCAGATCACAGATCTGCCGCGGCAGAAGTGTTGCAAAAGTCACGTGTAAAAACACAGCCAATTGAGAACTCCTGCCTGAGTTGTAAGTGATGACAGACATTTACAGATCTAAGTACGCATTTACAGATCGGTTTACACATTTACAGATCTATGTACACTTACAGATCTGTGTTCACATTCACAGATCTTTGCATGCACTTGCAGATTTGTCTTCACTTGCAAATCTGAATACAGACACAGATTTTTTTTACACACACACAGGTCTGAATACACACACACAGATCTGAATACGCACACACAGATCTGAATACACACACACAGATCATATTACACACACACAGATCTGAATACGCACACACAGATCTGAATACGCACACACAGATTGAGATACGCATTTGCAAATAATATTGCAACAATAATAGCTCCATATGACTCTTCTTGATGTAAAAACATTTGAGACATTTTAGGTAAGACATTAACTTTACCTGACACCCACTGTTGCATTTGTGAAACTTTTATTTTATTAGTGAAAATGCTAAAGGGAGATTTCACCGTTTTTTGTTTTACACCTTAGACCTCATGTGCCTTTATTGCATTTTCACAAATAGATTAAATCAGATCAGTGTTTGAATGAACGTTTAGACTCTGTAGGACGATCTAGGTATAGTGGTTTAATGTTTTTACTTATAAATAAAAGTTTCACAAATGCAACAGTGGGTGTCAGGCAAAGTTAACGTCTCATCTAAAATGTTATTACATCAAGAAGTGTCGCAAAAACCAGACAACAGTCACGTTAGGTTAATTTTCCCTTAATTGCGTCGTAACATGCGCTGAGAGGACGGCGAGCTGCTCTACCTTGTTCCTGGAGTCTCCTAACAGCTGAGGTTCACAGAGCAGGAGGACAGAGCAATAACTGATCAATCAACCAATCAATCAATCACTGTGATTTCTGCTTCTGTGATTCACTTTGATTCTCACCAGAGCGTCGGCCACCGCCGCCTCCACGTCTGTGCCCGTGTTGAGGATCCGCATGGCGTTGACGGAGGCTGAGATCCGAGCCTGATGGGCCAGCCGGTCTGAGAGGTCAGAGGTCAGAGGTCAGAGGTCAGAGGTCAGCTGTCTGTGGACATGCACTTTAAAAAACAGGAACAGGAAAGTAGGGCTGCCCCCCACCAAAGATTTTCTTGGTCGACCAGTAGTCGTCATTTATGGCGATCAGTCGACTAATCGACCTAGATAGAGAAGTGTCACGACTTCCTGTATCTGGCCCTTCAAATTAAAAGCCCTATAGCCTTTCATATACAGTTCAGTCATATTGATTTTGACTTAATTTTGACAAGACACGGCTCCAAATGTTTTTGTGTTTTTTTTCCTACGACCAATCGACCAATGAGATTTTGGTCGGCTCATGACTTTTTGGTCGGCCACTGCTTGGTCGACTATTTGGGGGGCAGCCCTACAGGAAATAAAATCAATTTTCAACATAAAATAAACATGAAAAGCTGAAAGCAGAGTCTCATTCAGAACAAACAATGAATAATCAATAATAAACAATAACCAATAATAAGAATGAAGCTGCAACAGAATCAGATGGAAACATTCTCTCTTCACAGTTTACAGCTCTTTGGTTGGTTGGTGTTGGTGTAACTGTGAAGAGCTGCAGCTCAGCGTCTCCTCCTGCAGGAGGAGGAGGAGGTGACGTCATGCAGGTGAGGAGGTGATGGGAAAATAAAATCAAACATCCGTCTGCTGAGAGCGTCTACTTCCTGTGAACACCTGGTCGTCACCTGAGTAACAGTCGGCTGACGACAGAGCGCTGGTGGAGCGGGACTGACGGCGCGTCGCTGTGGAGACAACACTGATGATGTCACCACCACACAACTACAGAGGAGGAGGAGGTGCTACACCTGAGGAGGAGGAGGAGGAGGAGGAGGAGGAGGAGGAGCTACACCTGAGGAGGAGGAGGAGGAGGAGGAGGAGGAGCTACACCTGAGGAGGAGGAGGAGGAGCTACACCTGAGGAGGAGGAGGAGGAGCTACACCTGAGGAGGAGGAGGAGGAGGAGGAGCTACACCTGAGGAGGAGGAGGAGGAGCTACACCTGAGGAGGAGGAGGAGCTACACCTGAGGAGGAGGAGGAGCTACACCTGAGGAGGAGGAGGTGCTACACCTGAGGAGAGGAGGAGGAGGAGGAGGAGGAGGAAGAGCTACACCTGAGGAGGAGGAGGAGGAGCTACACCTGAGGAGGAAGAGCTACACCTGAGGAGGAGGAGGAGGAGCTACACCTGAGGAGGAGGACCAATCACATGAGACCTGAGACTCGTTAGTGTCCGATCAGCTGATTAGTAGAAGAGAAACAGGAAGGACATGAAGACAGGTGAGAGACAGGCTACACCTGAGGACTGAGGGAGGAGGAGGGGCTGAGGAGGAGGGGGGGAGGGGGAGGAGCTGAGGGGGAGGGGCTGAGGGGGAGGGGCTGAGGGGGAGGAGCTGAGGGGGAGGGGCTGAGGGGGAGGAGCTGAGGGGGAGGCGCTGAGGAGGAGGGGGAGGGGCCGTTACTCACCCAGGGGGGAGAAACCCCGGGCCGGGCTGGTGTCACGACTGCTCTCACGACTGGTGTCACGACTGCAGCCCTGACTCATGCTGGGGCGAGGGATACGACTCCGCGCTGGAGGGGGAGACAGGGGGGAGACAGAGAGGGGGAGGAGGAGGAGAGAGAGGAGGGGAGGAGAGACAGGAGAGGAGGAGAGGAGGAGAGAGAGGAAGGAGAGAGACAAGAGGGAGAAGAGGAGAAAGAGGAGGGAGAGAGGAGAGAAAGGAGGGGAGGAGAGGAGGAGAGAGACAGGAGAAGAGGAGAGGGAGAGGAGGAAAGAGAGACAAGAGGGAGAAGAGGAGAGAGGAGAGGAGCAGAGGGAGAGAGGAGGAGAGAATCAGGAGAGGTGGAGAGAAAGAGAAGAGGAGGAGAGAGTCAGGAGAGGAGGAGAGACAGGAGAGATGGAGAGAAAGAGGAGAGGAGGAGAGAGAGAGGAGGAGAAACAGCAGTGCAGGTGAGGTTGTTAGCGTTAGCAGCGTTAGCAGCAGCAGCAGCGACACATGAAGCTCTGTAGAGAGTTAGTGACAGACTGAAGGAGGATTAGTAACTGGACTCTAGTGGGTCAGTTCTCCTCTGCAGCGGTGGCGGCCATCTTTAACCTCCCTGTTTCTGTTTTGAATCTAACTTTATCCGTCTGCCTGTCAATCAACAACACACACACACACACCTGCTCTGGAGGGGCTGGTCTCTCTGCTGCAGCCCTGACTGCGGTGACCTCGGGGGCGGGGCTTGTTGTCGCCCGTAGCCGAGGACGACGAGGAGCTGTTGGCGGCAGCGGCGGCGGTGCCCATGGTCGGTCTGGGAACTCTGCCATAGGTGGAGCTGAGGAGGCGACCAGGAGAACCTGAACGACTCCCAGCTGGAGGAGGAGACACAGAGTTAGAGGAGGAGGAGTAGGGAGGAGGAGGAGGAAGGAGGAGGAGGAGGAGGAAGGAAGAAGAGAAAGAGGAGGAAGAGGAAGAAGAGGAGGAAGGAGGAGGAGGAGGAGGAGGAAGGAGGAAGAAGAGGAGGAGACAGAGAGTTGGAGGAGGAAACAAAGGAGGAAGAAAAGGAGTAGGGAAAAGAGATAGAGGAAGAAAGAAGAAGGAGAAGGAGAAGAAGAGGAGGAGAAGAAGGAGGAGTTCCTCACGTTGAGACTGGGAGACGACCTTCCCTCGGCTCCGCCCCCTGCTGTCCGTCACCGTGGGACCGTTTCCTGCGCTCGTCCTCCGGGTTCGGACTCGACCTGAGGAAACAGAGGAGGAGGGGGGGGGGGGGGGGGGGGGGTGAGTGTGTGTGTGATACATACACACAAACACACACACACACACACACGGTGACATCATGCACCACAGTTCATCTCAGGGGGCGGGGCTCAGGCTCAGTGACATCATCAGGTGCTGTAGAGGAGGGGGAGGGCGGGGTCTGACATCATCACCGCTCCAACCAACCAGCTGCCTCGGCTCGTAACCGTGGAGACAGACAGGTGTCTGACAGGTGTCCATGCGGAGAGAGAAACGGCCCATGCACGGACACACTGAGCACAACGACACACACACACACACATCTTACCGTCTGTGTGAACAGACCAGGAGGCGTCTGACAGGAGGAGGAGGAGGAGACACAACAAGGAGGTTAGAGGAGGAGGAGGAGGAGAAAGATGAGGAAGAGGAGGAGGGGGAGGAGGAAGAGGAAGAGAAGAAAGAGAAAGAGAAAAAGGAAGAGGAGGAGGAGGAAGAGGAAGAGAAGAAAGCGAAAAAGGAAGAGGAGGAAGAGAGAAGAAGGAGAAGAAGAGGAAGAAGAAGAGAAAGAGGAGGAGGAGGAAGAGCATAAAGGGAAAGAGGAGGAGGAGGGTGAGGAAGAAGAGAGAGATAAAGAGAAAAAGGAAGAGGAGGAGGAGGAGGAGCAGAAAGAGGAGGAGGGGGAGGAGGAAGAGGAGAGAGAAAGAGAAAAAGGAAGAAGAGAAGAGCAGAAAGAGAAAGAGAAAGAGGAGGAGGGGGAGGAGGAAGAGGAGAGAGAAAGAGAAAGAGAAAAAGGAAGAAGAGGAGGAGACATGACAAGGAGGTTATAGGAGGAGGAGGAAGAGGAGGAGGAGGAGGAAGAGAAGAAAGAGAAAGAGAAAAAGGAAGAGGAGGAGGAGACATGACAAAGAGGTTATAGGAGGAGGAGGAAGAGGAGGAGGAGGAAGAGAGAAGAAGGAGAAGAAGAGGAAGAAGAAGAGAAAGAGGAGGAGGGGGAAGAGAATAAAGGTAAAGAGGAGGAGGAGGGTGAGGAAGAAGAGAGAGATAAAGAGAAAAAGGAGGAGGAGCAGAAAGAGGAGGAGGGGGAGGAGGAAGAGGAGAGAGAAAGAGAAAAAGGAAGAAGAGGAAGAGCAGAAAGAGAAAGAGAAAGAGGAGGAAGGGGAGGAGGAAGAGGAAGAGAAAGAGAAAGAGAAAGAGAAAAAGGAAGAAGAGGAGGAGACATGACAAGGAGGTTATAGGAGGAGGAGGAGGAGGAGGAGCAGGAGGAGGGGAGGAGTCTTACCCAGCGAGGCGTAGGAGCCGGGGGGGAGGGCGGAGGCGGAGCTGAAGGGGGAGGAGCAGGAGGACGGCACCGCCGGCATCCGGGTGCGTGCGGTTGCCGTGGCGGCGGCGTTGACGTCCACGTCGCTACGGGAACGCTGCAGGGAACTCTGGGAGGAAGACGACGGCGCCGGCGTCCTGGGGGCGGGGCCAGGCTTGGCTGGAGGAAAGGGGGAGGAGTCAGAGATGAAGCGAAGTGACAACATGAAATCAGACCAATGAGAAGAGGAGGAGGAGACTCACATCTGGACGAGCTGCTTCCCACCGAGCTCTTGACCGACAGAGGACGACTGAGACACACACAGACTCATCAATCAATAACAATCAATCGATCAATCACTGATCAATCAAACAGGACTCATTAGATACAGATAGGGATAGAAAGGGGGCGGGGCTTTGAACATGATGACATCACGTGATCAGCTGATCATTACATCGTTACTACGATACCATTGGCTCATGTTACATGGATCAGAAGAGATAGAGGGAGAGGAGGAGAAAGAGGAGGAAAAACAGAAAGAGGAAGAGAAAGAGGAGGAGAAAGAGAATGAGGATGAAGAGAAAGAGAAAGAGTAAGAGGAGGAGGAGGAGGAAGAACAGAAAGAGGAAGAGGAGGAGCAGGAAGAGAAAGAGGAAGAGGAGGAAGAGGAAGAGGAGGAGAGGAGAGGAGTGAGTGTGTGGGGACGGAGCCTCACTTGAGGCTCTCCTGCGAGGAGGAGGAGGAGGAGGAGGAGGAGGAGGAGGAGGAGGAGAAAGAGGAAGAGGAGGAGAGGAGAGGAGAGAGTAAAGGGGCGGAGCCTACTTGAGGCTCTCCTGTGAGGAGGAGAAAGAGGAAGAGGAGGAGGAAGAGGAGGAGGAAGAGGAGGAGGAGGAGAGGAGAGGAGAGAGTAAAGGGGCGGAGCCTACTTGAGGCTCTCCTGTGAGGAGGAGGAGGAGCGGTCGGAGGTGGGCAGTGACATCAGACTGTCTCCGCTCCTCAGGTGAGCCTGCAGAGCCTTCTGATAGGACGCCTCCAGCCCCTGGAACAGAAGCTCCGCCTCCCGGCTGAAGTGGGCGTGGAAGCTCCAGTAACACCTGCGACATTATGACATCATTAGCCACGTATTGATCGATTATCGGTTGATCGGTTGATGGGTTTTGTTGCTTCCTGTCACTTACTTCCTGGCCACGGAGCGCGCCTCGGCGTCGGCGTCGTGGATCCCTTTCTTTATGGTCTCCGTTAAAACTGAGCCGTGTCTGCAGGAGCACACGTCAAACACACCAATCAATAATCAATAATCAATAATCATTAGTTTACAGATTAAAACTCTAAACTCTTCTGTCTGGATCTTTCTTCACTGAGTTCCTGTTTGCAGATTTTCACAATAAGACTCAGTGTCTCTGTCTGTCATCGACTGGCGGGTGGATGGGAACCTGAACGCCCCTCGGCGCCGGTGGGGGGGGTCGGGTTTCTCCCGGGAGGCGGCAGGAAGCAGCCGGGCGGAAACAAGAGATCCCACAAGAGACCCCCCCCCACCCCCACGACGACGACGTCGCCATGGAAACTGCTGAGGAGACAGACCTGGACCTGGACGGTGTCACGTTTCCCCCTGAAGGTGAAGGTGCGTTCAAGGCCTCACAGTAAACCTGAGCGCTCTCACACACACACACACACACACACACACACACACACACACACACACACACACACACACACACACACACACACACACACACACACGCCTCCTGCTGTCAGTCCTCACCTCTGCAGAGAGCTGGTCGGCCACTCCTGCAGCAGGAGGTCCAGGAACTCAAAGCAGCGTCTGAGACCACAACAACAACAACAACAACAACAACAACAACAGTGAGTGGACAGAACGTTAACTCATCGAGTGCCACGCTGTTTCCACAGCTTTAATCCTGGTGCAGCAGTTTAGACCCTTGTTGGCCAGTTTATGTGGAGCCATAGTGTATTTTATATTACAGCTATGGACACATGCTAATAGCTCGTTTGAAAGGTGAAGCTTTCTGCTTCCAATAGGGACAAACCGTTTATTTCTACATGGCTCCGTCCCTGAGCCATCCCAAACTAAACAGTGGCCAGTTTTTATCAAAACCCCTGCTTGTTTTCTAGAAATGGAGATGTAGCGTCTTTTATCAGGAGGTTTGCGGGTGAAAGCGGAGTGGCTGAGATCCAGTCAAACTCTTTTTTCGCAGATATTTTGCATAAAAACACACACACACACACACACATGACGTCAGGATTGAAGAACAGTAGATTTAAAGGGACAACAAGGAGTTTCTATTTGGTTATAAAAAAGTCTCACGTTAATGTGGATGAATCTCCGCTACCCACACTTGTTAATGGCTCCATTTTCGATAAATATATCGTTTTATCTCTATCGTTATTTTGTTATTTTAATTAATGGTGGTAACGCTGGTCGAGCCGATATATATATATCGAGCCGATATATATATATATATATATATATATATATATATATATATATATATGTTTTTGGCACTCAATGAGTTAATTGGAATAAAAAATAATAATGAGCAGAAGAAACATCATCATCATCATCATCATGTAAAAATAAAGACATTTCAGGATAATATAGATGATACAGGAGAGACACAATATTACAATAAAGTAACATTTTAACAATCAGACCAAGATGAAAACAGATGAATAAAGATAAAGTCTGACCTCCTGACGGCCACAGACTTGGCAGCACAGTTGGTGCTGATGATGGGCAGGAGTCTGGGGAAGTGTGTGTGCTGTGAAACCACGGAGACAGAAACAGAAGCAGCATCACGTATCTGTTAGCGGTTCCGATTTAATATCTGAATATATCTGAAAACAAACAGCTCATTTCTGCTCTTTCTTGAAGGTGAGTAACAAGTTTAAATAAATGTAAGCTGAGAAGTTTGTTTTTAAAAGTCGCTGTGCACTGAATGCTGCACGTTGTTGAGTTTTACATCTTCTTCCTGTGAGATATTTCACAATAAAAGCCCCAATAAAAGGCCACTCAATAAACTTGTTTTAATTCCCACTTGCAGTTACAGCGAGCGCCACCAGGGGTCAGACACACAAACAACCAACTTCCTGTGTGCGACGCCGTGTCTGTGTAACCTGGTTAGTAGTCGCCACCGCCTCGTGACGCTGACACAGGAATGTGTGTCAGCAGGCGAGGACGAGCGAGAGAGAGAGAGAGAGAGAGAGAGAGAGAGAGAGAGGAGAGCACAGGTTCGAGTCCCGTACGTACCCTGAGGATGAGGCGGATGGCGGCCACGCCCGATGTGGCCATGACTTTGGCACTGTTAGGGACCAGGTTGAGCAGCGCCGGCATCACGGCCTCGGCGGCGTGGTCGAACCGAGTGCCCAGCACCTGGGACAGGTGTCTGGAAGAGATGATGTCATCAGACCGAGACAGGACGCAGAGCCAACAAATCAAATCTGATGACATGTGGTGTATCCCAAATCGCGCACTTCTGCACTTACACTTAATATTTTGAGTGCATAAGTGCGTTCACACTGAGCAGTGTGCGAAAATGTAGTGCGCTATGCTCACTCAATTGACCCTTTGTCAAGGCCCCGCCCCCCACGGTTACTGTTGCTAGGTTGGACAAACAATGGTCACGGAAGGGTTAACTCCCATTGGAAACCATTGAAAATTAGGCAGATTTAAATTGCTTGTAAGGAAAATTTGAATTAACTTATACATCAGAAAAATAGTGTCCATGATAGAGGACAGACGTGGCTCAATAGCGATTGAACGGGCATTACCTGACTTTTCCGAAAAATGGGGGGAAATCATTGTTTTGGTCACTCACTAGCTAGTAGCTAACGACGCTAGCTAACGTTAGCTACAAGCTAACGCTTAATCTCCGCCGATCTCCCGTTTTTCCTCGTAAAACTTCACAAAGTTCAAAAGACATTAGCAGTGGTAATGTTACGTTTGCTAGATAATTATGAAGGTATTAAATACATAACAGAAGGTTAAAGTAATATGTATACAGTAGCCTACATAGGCTAAGTATGTTTATTGATGTCTTAGGTTTAGGGAATGGGATAAAAATGACTCCAGGAATACGTCCAGATATTGTGAGTCGCTATTGCAGGAACCCCAGGCACATTTTAACCATATTGAAAAATTATAAAGTAGTTTTTGCCGAAAAACTTGCTGTCTACCAATCCCGTTTCATAGGGTTTCATGCCAGAGTTGTCCAACCTTAGAATGCTGCGCAACACGTGACATGGGGAGAAGCGCTCTGATTGGTGGAACAGCAGACCAATCAGAAGGCCAACAAAGGGTCAATTGGCGCACTCAAACGGCCAGAAAATTGAGTGTGGATCGATGGACACTTTCCACACTTAACAGCCGCCATCTTAGTGACGTAGCGGAAACACGTCACTACTTTTCAAACGGCAGCGGTTGCTTTGAGCAGCGACGGAGCTGACACCGGCGTAAATGTCTTTTAAAAACACTCATAACAGCACAACAACAACACTAACACAATAAAACACAACTTAATAGCTCGTTTTGATCGGCAAAAAGCGCTGTCAAGTGTCGGCGATAGGGTTACAACGGCCGGTTGCTATGGTTGCAATCAGAATTTAAAAAATAGAAGAATAAGCTGTGGAGTCATTTCCGGTAAGTGCGCAGAGACACACCAACGGTGTGTGATGAAGACGGTTATTTACCCCAGCGTGATGCAGGCCTCCCTCACCACCTGGGAGCGCAGGTCTTTGGCCGACATCTTGAACGCCGCCTCCATGAGCCTCAGCTGCTGCGGGAAGCCGTCCAGCTCTGCAGCGCCGGCCAGCAGCAGCGAACGCACCTTCTTCAGCTGGAGGAGGGAGGAGACAAGAGGTGTCAGCACCGTCACCATGACGACGCCTCAGACCTGAGGAAGGATGATGATGATGATGACGACTCACCGCCGCCACTCGGAGCTCCCAGTCCTTCTTGTCGTCTGACAGAACGTCCCTGATCTTCGTCATGGCGTCCTCCATCTCCCTGTTGGAGTAGATCTGGAGGAGGAGGAGGAGGAGGAGGAGGAGGAGGAGGAGGAGGAGGAAGAAGAAGGAAGAGGAGAAAGAAAAGGGAGGAGGTGTGAGGTGTTGAGAATCGAACCTGAACCTGAGCTCACTGTAGAATAAACCAAATCAAACCTGCAGAGTGGGAACGTCCTCGAAGGCCTGGAGGAAGTCGTCCTCGTCCACCGCTCCAGCACCGGACCGGTCCCGCCCTGCAGACAAGACCAGGACCAGGACCAGAACCAGAACCAGAACCAGGACCAGGACCAGGACCAGGACCAGGACCAGGACCAGGACCAGGAGGAGACATTAGATCAGGATCATTCACATTAACATGAGTTAAAGTTTCTTTTCTCACTCTGTAAACACAGTTGGTCTGTGAGACGTTTAAGTACCTGTGGGAAATCTGAGCTCTTTACCACCTACTGTCTAAATCAGGGGTGTCAAACCGGTTTTAGTTGAGGGGCCACAGGCTACAGCGCAATTTGATCTCAAATGGGCCGGACTAGTGAAATAATAGCATAATAACATAACAATAACAAGAACTCAAAAACGTTCTCTTTGTTTTAGAGTAAAGAACAACAAGTAGCTACATTATTAGATGTTCCTACAGTTAATGAACTGTTCTTTCATGGGCTTATAGGACAAAAAAAAGAAGGTGGTTGGGTCCTCTGGAAATGTTTTACTCCAGAAAGACTTTTAGATGCTATTTCTGCCTTTCAATTAAGCTTCAATTAAACTCAATGATCCAGAAAAACGTAATAATGTCTGTAAAAGCTGCAAGTGAACAAATTGTTGAAGTGCCACATCGACCTTACAGGTGATGCACATGCAGATGTCTGAAATATTCACTACCATGCAGCAGGTGTGCAATTTCAACAATATTCTGCCCCTTCTGTCTTCTATTCATTTTCACACTTGTCTTCATCCTGAGGGCTGGACTGGACCCTCTGCCGGGCCGGTATTGGCCCCCGGGCTGCAAAATTAACACCCCTGGTCTAAATAATAATAAAAACAGAGCGTGTTTCTCTAAAAGGAGGACGGTGGTTCTGACCTGCTGACTTGGCGCCGGAGGAGGAGGAGGAGGCGGAGCCGGGCCGTCTGAGGGAGCCCACGCTCACCATCGTCCTCCCGGACAGAGACGCTCCTTTGGACGAGGACGAGGAGCGGCCGCCGCCGCCGTCCACCGAGTCATCGTCCTCAAAGGTTTTATCTGTGGAGGAGACGGGAATGTCAACAATGTGTCAGCTGACCGCCAGGCGGGATGACCCACATTCCTCCATCGCCACGGAGACGGCAAGGAGGAGGAGGAACAGACACACACACACACACACACACAGGAGGACAACAGACCATCGTCCATTCTCCTGATCCATCAATCAGCTGATCAGCTTCTCATTAATCAATAACATGACATCACCCCCCCCCCCCCCCTCGCAGAGCGCCACGTGACTCCGCCCCCTCGCTGCACTGGAATCTGACAATCAATGCTCTTTCATTATTCACACACACAGAGTCACCTTGTGTTTTAGTTGAGAGGAAAAACTCTGACCTGATGTGTGTGTGTGTGTGTGTGTGTGTGTCACCTGTCGCCTGACGTTTACCATGGTAACACCAACACAACATGACAGCATGAGGAAAACAAAACAAAAGATTAAAAAAAAAAACTCAGAAAAACAACAAATGAATTTAAAAAAGAGATAAAGATGTCTTCAAAATAAAATGAATCATTAAAAATGATATAAAATAAAAATATTATCTAAAACACATCAACCAGGTGACATCATCCTCCGCTACATATAAAGTATTGATCGTAACTGAACCCTGTGGAACTGTTATTGAGCTAAACACAGCAGCACTTCCTGCATGTGTGAGGCTAACACTTTCCCTCCGCTTCCAGTCTTTGTGCTAAGCTACGCTAAGAGTTCAGAGATGCTCCTCTTAAAAAAACAACTGCAGCTTCCCAGCAACAAACAGAACCAACAGAACCAAGCAGAGCAGAGCAACAGAACCAGAACAGAACTACAACAGAACCAGAACCAGAACCAGACATGCACACACACACACACACACACACACACACACACACACACACACACACACACACACACACACACACACACACACACACACACACACACACACACACACACACACACACACACACACACACACACACACACACACACACACACACACACACACACACACACACACACACACACACACACGCAGCAGCAGCAACAGCAGCATCTTACAGGAGCAGATCCTCCTACAGACCAGTTTCCTCAACATGCCGACAGCTGCTCCTCCGTCCTCCTCCTGTTGAGGACAGAGGAGACGGAGCCTCCTCCCTCCTCCTGCTCCTCCCTCCTCCCTCGTCAGGAGCACGTGCTCTGTCTCTGTCTCTGTCTCTGTCCTCCACACACACACACACACACACACACTGTGGCAGCAGCAGGATGGAGGAATCAGGAGGAGGAGGAGGGAGGTGATGAAGGAGAGGAAGGATGGAGGGTGGGGCCGGACCAATGGGAGAAGGAGGGAGGGGAGGGGGCGGGGCCGGTCAGCGGACAACCAGTGGTGCAGGAGGAGGAGGAGGGAGATGACGGACAGCCACGGTGCCATGATGACTCAGGAGGAAGGAGGAAGAGGAGGAAAAGAGAGATGGAGAGGAGGAAGAGAAGAAGAGGAGGAAGAGGAGAAGAGAGGAAGAGGAAAAGAGAGATAGAGAGAGGAGGTTTTCACTTCCAATCACTAATACCGGATCATTTATTGATCTAAAACACTGCTCAATTATTTAAATGTGTCACTTGTTGTGTCGGCCAATCAGATGACAGGGCTCAGAGACTGCTCTCCTCTGATTGGCTGGCTGGTGTAATGGGGCTAAACCAAGAAGCAGCAGCAGCTCTAAGCTCCGCCCACCACCACCACCGAGTCATGACCTCAGTCCGCTCTGTTTACTGGGCCAGTCTCACTTCCTGGTTCCTGTCCTGTAATCTATTACATCAACTCATTAGTAACAGTAATCTGTAATCTGTAAATTCTATTCTGTTCTGTTGTATTATGGTCTGTTGTGAGTCCACCGTCTCTAAATAAAGCAGCTCCACTGCTTCAGTTTCTCTCTCTTCATTATTCAGGAGGTTTCCTACTGTGCAACCAGAGAACACCTGGCCCCGCCCCCAATTACACATGGCCCCGCCCCCTGACAATAGGCCAATCACTAACGAGCTGCGTGGCTAACGAGCTGCGTGGCTAACGAGCTGCGTTGCTAACGAGGCAGCGTTCAACTTCACTTCCTGGAGTCCACTTCCTGTGTGATGTCGCTCCACCTGCAGCAGCGTCCGTCGCCTGGAGAGAAACGTTACCCTCCTCTCTCTCCTCACCCCCCCCCCCCCCTCCTCCCCCCTGGTCTTGTGACTCCAGGGACGACAGCTGACACCACTCCTACAAAATAAAAGCCTCAGGCTGCCTGGAGTCAGTTTTCTAGCTCTTCCTGCTGCAGCCTCTTCACAATAAAAGCCTTTGTAGGAGTTTTAAATTATTATTATTTATTTGTTAAGAAATTCCACTGTCAAACTTTTTTAAAGCTTCAGTGAATAAACGTTCATCACATGTTTGTCTTCAGGCCCAAACAACAACAACAACACAGAGACAAACAGCTGTTGCCATGACAACAAAGCAGCCACCACCAGCAGCAGAAAGACGTGATCTTACCTGACACAGGTGACGGCACCATGTTCCCCGACCGCTGCACCTCGTCGAACTTACTGAAGATGACGTTGAGCCTGCACACACACACACACACACACACACACACACACCGAGTCAGACTCTTTCTGACGTGAACGCATCAGGAGATTTTTTCAAATTAAAAACAAATTAAAAACAACAAAAGACAAAAGGAGTTGGTGGGTGCTGGTTGTAACGGAGGGTTCCTGAACGCACCGTGACTGCGGCAGCCCCTTCTTGCCCAGGTCGATCCTCACTCTCTCTCCAACATGGCGGTAGATCTCCACCAGGCAGCTCAGAGCGGCGTCACGGACCTGAGGTCAAACACACGTCTGTCAATTCCTATTCTTCCTGCTGCCAGTGAACGCCTCATCACATCACTGATACTGAACAACTCACAACTTCAACCTTTTGTTAGAAACTGCGTCAAAGCGTCTGAACGCAATGTGATCGAAGCGTTGTGGTCGTCACGGCGACGGTGGTTCCTAATGGACCTGACGACAAGAGGCTCAGTGTGTGTGTGTGTGTGTGTGTGTGTGTGTGTGTCTTCAGGAAGGGAAGTTCCCGGGCTCAGCTTCCTGTCCAGTTCCTGTGATGACAGACGTCTGCAGCCAATCAGGACGCCGCAGAGTCAAAACACAGGAAGTCTGTGACTGTCGGGGGGGGGGGGGGGGGGGGGGGGGGGGGGCAGGGGCCGGGGTCACAGGTTCGATCCCCGGGAAGAAAACTAATAATAAAACTGGTCCTGGATCTGTTCCTGTCTCACCAGCAGGGGGCGTTCACAGACCAGTCATCCTGCTGCTGCTGCTGCTGCTGCTGCTGCACTCATGGAGCCGAGTCCGAGGTGTGTGTGTGTGTGTGTGTGTGTGTGTGTGTGTGTGTGTGTGTGTGTGTGTGTGTGTGTGTGTGTGTGTGTGTGTGTGTGTGTGTCTCACCTGGCTGGTGGGGTCTCCCAGCAGGTGACAGATGTGAGGAACTATCTTACTGAGCGTCAGACTCTGAGATCCAAACCTGGAACATGAAAAACACAAAACCATCAACTGGACCTTGAACGCATCGATCATAGTATTGATTATAATGACACTGTGATTGGTTGATTGGTTGATTGGTTGTTGGCGACGCTGCACTCACACGTTGAGGGTGGAGACGAGGCACAGACACAGTCCCTCTCTGGTGCGGTTGTTCTTGTGTTTGAAGCCGCCCATCATCCGCTCCCACACGTACTGAGACACACAGCAGACACACACCTCAACATCTGTCCCACACACTGAAGCAGCAGACACATCTGGATGTGGAGGTCTGCTCACCTGGGGGTTGGCAGCCTGGTCCATGATCTTCAGCAGCAGAGCCTGGTCCTGGTCCCGGACCTGGTCCTTGGCGTCGCCCAGCCGGTCCATCAGACTGGGCAGAACTGAGAACACAGCAGGTCACAGATCAGTCATCAGTAACAGCAGCCTGTCGCCTCAACCATGGACTGAAGATTCAAGAAAATACAGATTCAAAAAGAAAAATGCTAAAGTAAAAAGTAAAATATTATTTGAATAAATATGGAAATTAAATAAAACATCCAAATACCTGTATATATAAATATATACTGTATTTCTATACAGAATATATATATATATAACACAATATGATATTATATCATATACTATAACATACTATAGTATGCTATAACATGATATCATATCATATACTAAACAATATGATATAACATAATAATATTTTATATAATAATAATATTACATAATATAAAAATATACTATGTTGTAATATACTGTACTAACATAACATCATATACTATACTATAATATACTGTGTAATACAATACAACATAATATAACATAATGCTATAACATGCTATGCTCAGCTATAATATAATATAATATAATATAATATAATATAATATAATATAATATAACATAACATAACATAACATAACATAATATAATATAATATAATATAATATATATAATGTTGTGAGTGTGTCAGACTAACTCACCTGTCCCCACCTGAGTCCTGAAGCGGTCCTGCAGTCTGCTGACCAGAGCAGACAGGATGTCCATCCCCAGCAGAACCACCTGACCACAAACACACAACAACCATCAATCAAACTCACTCAGTCACTTCACAACAACAACAACAACAACAACAACAACAGAAAGCCAACCAGTGGGTTTGAGTCAGTGCAGCAAAGCACCATGGGTAACTGGACTGAGCTGAGAGTTTCCCTCTAGTGGCGCATTTCCACTAGCACGGCTGCTGCCTCTGTGATGTCGCGGTCGCTGCTCGGACCTGGAGCTTCACTTCTCCGAAAAACATCGGGGCAAACTTCTAAACAGCCGTCGTTTGGATAAACTAACCGCACATGGGGATCTAAACAGTTACTTTCTCGCATGAAAAAATATTAAAACTTAATAAAGTCACGTAATAACAGAGCCAGTCTCAATATTAGAAATTCTCTGGTAATAACAGGCTTCAGCAGGAACATTTCTGTTGTCGGTCGTCGCTTCCAGTGACGACACTCATCGGCTAATCAGTGGAAGGCAGTTGGCTGACGTCACGTTCTAGTAACGCTTCGGCTCGCTTGGAACCAGGGCTGAGGTGATACCAAAAGTGTACCTGGTTGCAGGTAGCCTACTGCGCGCTAGTGGAAACACGCAAATAGCGCGCCGAGCCGTGCCGTACCGAGCCGAGCCGTGCTAGTGGAAATGCGCCATAAAAAGACACCAAGACGTTGAAAAGCTCCGGTTCTGGTCCTGAGGTCCAACAGGACTCAGGTTCTGAGTGGTTCTGGGTTCTGGGGGGGTGGACCAGGACCAGGACCAGGACCAGGACCAGGACCAGGACCAGGACCAGGACCAGGACCAGGACAAGGACCAGGACCAGGACCACAGGGCTGTTCCCAGCTCCCATCACACACACCCCCCGCCCCCTCCTCTGACTCTACCCATCCTTGTCTTGGGGTGGAGGGGGGCTCAGTGAACGTG
Organism: Trachurus trachurus; assembly: GCF_905171665.1. NCBI lineage: Eukaryota > Metazoa > Chordata > Actinopteri > Carangiformes > Carangidae > Trachurus > Trachurus trachurus. Next base: position 1,088,556 of record NC_139914.1, read on the forward strand.
TGGTGAGAGTCGTGACGCCATGACAACACCTCAGCACCGACCGGACCAGACCGCTGGTTCAGCTGGTCTGGGGCTGGTGCAAGTTTTGGAAAAACTCTCAGTGAGAAGAAGACACACACGGAGCATGTGACACATGAACAACAACACAACTCTGTGTGTGTGTGTGTGTGTGTGTGTGTGTGTGTGTGTGTGTGTGTGTGTGTGTGTGTGTGTGTGTGTGTGTGTGTGTGTGCGTGTGCTCTGCTGCTGCTGCCCGGTGGAGCAGAGGAGGAACTGCACCTACACAACCACTAACCACTACACTAACACTATAGATTAATACTCAATATTACTATTATATCATATTATTATGGATCACGAGCAATAGACCGACCACACACCACATATACATGTTAATAATTATGTTTATTGTGAGGACTTCACGTTAATCTCTTTAATGTTTATTATTATATTCATTTTATTCTATATGTATGTCATACATGTAATAAATATTATCAGAGCAACAGAACAGGATAGATAGATAGATAGATAGATAGATAGATAGATAGATAGATAGATAGATAGATAGATAGATAGATAGATAGATAGATAGATAGATAGATAGATAGATAGATAGATAGATAGATCAGTTATTTTATTGGTAATAACTACTGTTACTATTATAACAGTAATTAATAACAGATAAAGCTATCCATCCATCCATCCATCCATCCATCCATCCATCCATCCATCCATCCATCCATCCATCCATCCATCCATCCAGTTCGTGTAGCAGCTGTAGTGTAAGCTACTTGTTGAGCCCTGCTCATAAATCAATAGATCAATAGATCAATAGACAGATTGATGGTGGAGCTGTTGGTAGTTAAACAGTCGTTAACTGCTTCACCTCCTCTTTCATTTACGTGACAGGTCGTCAGCACCGCTCCCATCAATACACCACAGCAGCTCTCCTTCACACACTCTCACACACACACACACACACACACTGGGTCCTAAGAGGCTGGGTCACACAGAGAAGGAAACTGGGCTAATGGAGCTGGTAAATTAAGCTCGGCCTCGTTTAAGGAGGTGCTGCTGGGAGGGGGTGTGTGTGTGTGTGTGTGTGTGTTTCCAGGGCAGCACAGGATCTGATTGGCTGTGTGTATTAAAAGGTGTGTGTGTGTGTGTGTGTGGTCAGACCAGTTCTATTCTCATTTATTCCAACATTAAAGGCTGTTGGTGTCTCTGCTCTGCTCCATGAATAACGACCATGAGCAAGGCAGCATGCAGCGTATCGACCAATCAGCACGCAGCATATCAACCAATCAGCACGAAACGTATTGACCAATCAGCAGAGAGAGGTCTGCATAAGTCACACACAACTGGAAACAGCTGTTAAAGACAACAACAACAGTTCTGTGAAGCTAAATCAGCATCACATGCAGCTGCAGATCAAACAGGCCTGGTATTGTTGCTGGAGCTCACACACACACACACACACACACACACACACACACACACACACACACACACACACACACACACACACACACACACACACACACACACACACACACACACACACACACACACACACACACACACACACACAGTCACACATGGGAAACTTGTGATTTATACAAAACTGTTTTCACTATGAAGCATTAGAGCCGCAACAATAATCGATTATTAAATGAATCCTCAACTATTCTGATAATCTAATAATCACTTTGAGTCATTTTTTTCAGAAAAAAAGTCCAGATTCTCTGATTTCAGCTTCTTCAATGTGAATATTTCTGGTTTCTTTGTTCCTTTATGACAATAAACTGAGTCTCTCTTTGGTTTGTGGACAAAACAAGACATTTTTAACATCTTAATTGATTAAATAATCAACTAATCGTTTAATCAATCATGAAAATAATAGTTAGTTGCAGCCCTATGATGCACGTACTCCCCCTTTAAAAATAAACCCTAACCCTTCTGACTGACAGATGTGTAGATGTTTCTGTGTGTTTAAACTCTGTATGTGTGTGTTTCTGCAGGGCTGTGTACATGAGCTGATAAGACTTGTGGTGTTCTGTCTCATGTTGTGTGTCTTATGTTTCAGGATGTGAACTGTCTCTTCACCTGCAGCTGCTCTCCAACTTCTTCTACTGCTCTGTGTGATGAGGAAACCACCTTCATCCCAGAGGAACCCTCTCTCTCATCTCCTCCATCCATCCATCCATCCATCCATCCATCCATCCATCCATCCATCCATCCATCCATCCATCCATCACTCACTCATTCACTCATTCAGTCTCCTCCATCAGGCAGGAGACACAAAGTCCCACTGGCCAGAAACTATCTCTATAAAACCTCATTCATTCCAACTGCAGCCACAGTCACAGTCACAGTCACATGTGTGTGCTTTATTGTTTCCATCTGGTGTTCTTTTTGTCTTGGATTTCAGACAAATAAAGTTTCTGTTCTGTTCTGCAGACCTCCTTCTCCTCCTCCATCCTCCAACCAGCACCCTGTCCCAGGTCCAGACTGACTCTAACTGTCAGAGTGTGTATGGTCAACCAGGAGACTAGCTGCTTGTTCTATGACAGGGTGAATCTGTCCTCACAGCCAGGTGTTAGACAGATGTGTGTGAGGATGATGAATGAAAAGGAGCTGTATGTAGCTGTAATCTTTGCTCAGCAGGTGGATGTCCGGTGTCTCTGCTTGTCTCTGTCCTCACCTTGAAGTTGCTGGAGTTGACCCAGGAGCTGGCCACCGCGTCCACCATCCGGTCCAGACCGGCCTGGTCCTGGTCCAGCTGGGGGGTCCTGTCCTGGTCCAGGACCAGCTCCACCACCTCCTGTCCCACCTGCAGCCGCTTCCCCACGTCGCTGTGCATCACCTGCTCCAGTAAATAGTCGGTGCTCCTCACCCCCTCCTCCATGGCTGCTGCTTGTCTCTCTACCTGTCTGTCTGTGTGTGTGTCTGTGTGTGTTATGTGTCTATCTACAGGCTGGTGTCGGTGGTGTCGGTGCTGGGGAGGCTGCAGCTCTCTGCATTGTTGTGTAGCTGCTGTGCTGCTGCTGCTGCAGAGAAAGACCAACAACAGGAGGAAAAAGAGACATGAGGTGGAAGTTTAGCTGGTTAAACGGACACTTTACGGTCTAACAGAGGGACAGAAACATCATACAACTCTGGTCCACAAACATCAGACTCAGTAAAGAGACTTAACGGCGCTTCATGTCACAACTGTTTCTGTAGCCGTTAGCTCCTGGGCTAGCCCGCTGCTAGCCCGCTCCATCTGAAATACATGAGTTACCGTTAGCAGAGCTAGCGGAGCTAGCGGAGTTAGCCGCCGGCTGCTGCGGGGCTTTAAGGGAACTTACCGGCTCCCGGCGGCCTCATTGATCGGTGATTAGTCCACTGACCGGTGATCGGTTCACCCACCGGATGGACTGACTCGCTCCCAGAGAGAAAAAAAAAAAAAAGTCACAAGCTGCCCCCGCCGTGACTCCACATCCCAGATCCCAGATCCTAGATCCCTGATCCCAGCCCGGAGGCAGTGGAGGTTCAGCGACTCTCGGTGTCTGATCATCCAGCCATGGCAACGTCAATGAGCCTCGGCTGGCTGATCGATAATCAATCACTGGGATTAAAAGGTGACAAAGTCATCACTGGCCAGAGAAGTTAGTGGAATGTCCCATTGCAGCCGCCGTAGTAGAGTCTGCAGAGGAGGGAGGGGGATGGAGACACCTGCCGACGAGAGACGGAACTGCAACTTCCTGTTGGACCAGGAGAGAGGAGAGGGATGGATGGATGGATGGATGGATAGGTGGATGAATGGATGGACGGATGGATAGGTGGATGAATGGATGGATGGATAGATAGATGGATGGATGGATGGATGGATAGGTGGATGAATGGATGGACGGATGGATAGGTGGATGAATGGATGGATGGATGGATGGATGGATGGATGGATGGATGGATGGATAGGTGGATGGATAGATGGACAAATGGGAATGTTTACAATTAATTATTAAAGAACCAAAAGAAGAAGAAGAGCACTCACTGCAAACACATTAAAACAGCGTCTTCTGGGCTTTACTGCAGTTCATTAGCAGCTGTGTACAGTGGTTTACAGTATTAATAATCATCTAGAGTGATATATAGCAGTGTACAGTATTATATATATATTGATATACGTACATGATTTGGGGATTAATACAGTAATTTGTTCATATTCGTAGTAGGCTAGCATCCTTCCTCCCTGCAGCTGTCAGTTTGAGCCTACATTAATAACTGCCTGTGTACTGAAATTATTATTGTCAATAAAGATTTATTGAAGAGATTACAAAAAAATCATAAAATTGAATTGTTGATACATTTAAAAAAGAAGAGCAAGAATTCAGTTATTTAAAAATACAATTCATCCAACCCATTGAGTGTGTGAGTGTGCGTGTGAGATATACATTTTTTTAAACATTGAAAAAGATCCCTCAGCAGCTGTGAGGTGTGATTTATGTTTATATTTCAGCCTATTATTAATTTATTCCAGTGGTGTAGTGGGGATTCTTTTTACTGGGTGGACGCCAAAAAAATATCAAATGTGTGACGCCATTGAAATAAATATGTGACATCATTGAAATACCATCCACTGTCACACGACAGTTTGGTGTCATTGAACGAGACTGTATTGTTAATTAATTGGTATCTAGCCTAATGCCACTGTCACATTCATTCACTCCAAAGTGTTGATCTCTAGACACACAACTTTTAGACCAGACCTAGTGCCTAATCATACACACGATGCAGGCATCAACCTTATGACCAGATGCGAGATGCCTCTAGTCAAAATCTCCTCTTACGTTTGCTTAGTGTCACCAGAAAGAACCACAGATGAAAACAGACTCCAGCTGAACTCAGTGACCGTCCAAGAAACGAACACCGACTCAGAAGTCAGAGCCAGATCTCACAACGCATGGCTAAAGTAGTCAGCCCATCACTATCAGCCTAACGTGTGTGTGTGTGTGTGTGTGTGTGTGTGTGTGTGTGTGTGTGTGTGTGTGTGTGTGTGTGTGTGTGTGTGTGTGTGTGTGTGTGCATAAATAACACAATCTGCAGCCATAACACAATGTGCAATTAAAGAATGCAGCTAACATTGGGCCTACCTGTTACTTGGTCTTGGACATGAAACAATCCATGCGCCTCATGCACATTTCCGTTACTTTTGAAAGATCAATTCAATTAAATAAATAAAAAACTTTATTTATCCCCAAGGGGCAATTCAAGAGCACACCGAGCAGTTCCACACACAGACACATACAATGCTACAACGTGTATTTATGTTGTCTTAACCGTCGTAAAGAATAGAAAGATTGCCATGAGACGCCAGGTGAAGGCAGAGAAATGTAATTAACTATCACATCATTAGATCCTCTTAAAAAAAAAAAAAAAAAAGACTGGAGGGACAGCGGACCCCTACACCACTGATTTATTCCAGGGAAATGTGAAGTGTGTGTATGTCCTGGTTGGTTTTGTCTTCAGCCCAGTCCAGAGTGAACTTCTGCTTTAAGACTGTTTTCCCAATGCCAGCCACTCCCTTTGTCATCACTGTTTTGATTGGTCGGTCTCTTCCAGGTGGGGCTTTAAAGATGTCTTCTTGTCTGATGGTTGTTTCTGGTCTGTCTGGTCTCCTGGACGCTGTTTCAATCTGTCTGACCTCATGTTCACCATTGATCTCTCCAGTCCCTCCCTCTGTGATGTAGAGCTCTGTGTAGATCTGGTTCAGGAGGGTTGGGTTTCCTGATTTAGAGTTCCCCTCAAACACACACCGGAACTTCTCCTTCAGGACAGATTTGAGTTTACACTGACAAACTGGAGCAAAATAGCCTATTCTGAATGAAAACACAAGAGAAAAGATCAATTACAAATTTAATTCCTCCAAAGAACATTAATATGAAGATGTTTCCTCTCCATGTGTTGATGTCAGTGAACGTCTCATTTGTCCATCATGTTGAATCTTTTTAGAGAAATCCTCTTACTGCTCTGCAGACACTCAGCCAGCTCCTCCTGCTTCATCCTCCTCAGGAGCTTCACTGTGATCTTCACTAATGCCTCTCTGCTGCTCCTCCTCTGCTCTTCATCCTCACCATCCAACAGACTCTCATCCTCCCTCTGGCTCCCTGAGCATTCTGGGTAATCTGGACTCAGAGACTTGTGCATCTTCTTCAGCTCCTTCTTGACAAAAGTGACCATGTTCTCCTCCAGCAGCTGGAACAGAAACTCTATGAGTGACAGCATCAAACTAAAACCATGGAGCCAAACATCAGATCCATGTTGGACAGACTGACAATCCACTGGTGTCAAAGTGCAGCATGGAGATGATGGTGAACACAACAGATGTAACAGCAGCTGTTGGACATGTCCTCACCTTAAATATGGAGTCCAGCTGTGTTGGATGCTGCTGGACAGACTGACCACTGGGAACCTCTGAGCTCTCCTGGTCCACTCTGTGGAGGAATCATGGAGAATGAGCTCACATCATGTCTGTCCACAGAGAGACACACACAAGCTAAAGGTCCATGAAGTCATGTTTGATGTGACAGCCAATCAGACGCCTCCCTGTAGAGGTGAAGGTTGACTAGTTCTGCTGATCCCACTGAGAATCAACAGCTCAGTCTGCAGCTGTTTGTAGCTTCAGCTCAGTGTTTGGTTCAGTCCCTACAGCTCTCACCAGCCCTCACAGTTTGACCTCCACCTTCCAGTGTGGACGTTCACAACACAGAGACACTTTGACCTCTGACCTGGTCCAACAACACCTCATACAACTGGTTGTTTTCTACATTAACCTGAGTCTGAGTGTCAGTTACTGCTTACATCTGATCAGCTGATCCTCGTCCTCCTTTAAACTCAATGAACCAGTCCTTTGAACATTCGCTTTTTAAAGCCAGACAGCTAGGATCAGGAGAGTCTGGTCTCTGCTGCTGGATCCTGAAACAACAACACAACTGACAAATGTTGGAGAAAACTGATGAAAAATGTCTTTAATCTTTTAATGAACACCAGGAACTTTTAGTGAGAAAGGTGAGAAAAGTGTTTCTGACTGTTACAAGTTCCATCAATAAATTGACTGAACACATTGATTTTAATGTTAATAACGATGAGTGATCTGAGTCATGGACACTTAGAGATGCTCATCTGACCTTTGACCTCTGGCCTGGGTCCCATGTTCCCGACACAGTTTCTTAGATGGAGGGCCTTCCTCCTCTCTGTCCTCACACTGATCCATGCTGAGGTTACACACACACTGATCCATGCTGAGGTTACACACACTGATCCATGCTGAGGTTACACACACACACACACACACACACACACACACACACTCCAGTCACCTCAAGACCCAGAGAAGGCTCATTCCCTACCTGGTCGCAGGCCGATGGTGCCATCAGGACCACATCATCTGCAAACAGCAGCAACACAATCCTCACCCCACCGAACCTCAACCTCCCAGAAGCTTAGTACAAAGATTTCAGATAAGGGAAATACTACCTCTGTCAGAACTCTTTTTGTAGCTATAAGCTCCTCCAGCTAGCCCACTGATAGCCTGTTCCTATCTGAACTACAGTCCAATAGTAGTTAGCTTAGCTAGCTGAGTTATCCGGCTGAGCTCCCAGCAGGTGCGGGGGCCTTAAGGGAACTTACCTGCTCCCAGTGATTGATTTGTTCAATCAATGGTTTCCTGCCTACAGTGGAGCAATGGTGACATCTGCTGGCCAGAATGGGGAACAGCAACTGGTTATCCCACAAGACCAGGAGGGGAGATGGATGGATGGAAATATTTTCAATTTCAAACAATAAATCATTAAAAGAACTAAACCTGTACAACGCGTCAGTTCTTCTGTTAGTTGATAAATGAACCTCATATCGGGGACATTTCCAGTCTTTTCTCAGCAGTCATCAGATTCAGACAAAGACAACAAACTGATATTGACAGTGAAGTTTTTATTATGAAAAGACAGGAAGAAGACAGCAATTAACTTAAAAGGTAAAAGCTACCAACATGTTTATCTTGTAATAATCTTAAATCTTCAAAGGAACAAGTTTACAACATTCATTAAGAGGAGTTTAAAAAAAAACTAATGTAAATAATGACCCTGAAAACATGTGATTGCCAGACAGACGTCTACAGACTGAACTGTCTGTTCAACACAGAGACACTGAGGAACCAGACCTGAACCAGACTGCAAATCCAGGATACAGAGGCTCAGTGAAGGTGGTGTTGAAGGTGTAGAGGTGGATCAGTGAGTCAGAGGAGACTCTGAAGAAGGACAGAGAGCCAGCAGGCCAGTCCACATACACTGCTACTTTGTTAGAACCAGAGGAGGAGGAGGAGGAGGAGATGGCTGTTTCTCTGTTGTTGTGACAGACATGGTAACCAACATCAGAGCAGCTCAGTCTCCAGGACTGATCGTTCCATCCAAACCCACTGTCTTCACTGTCTCCTTTCCTCCTGATTCCTTTGTAACTCACTGATATATCAACCCTTCCTCTCCACTCCACCTCCCAGTAGCAGCGACCAGTCAGACCAGTTGAACACAGCAACTGAGGTCGAAGGTCAAATCTGTCTGGATGTTTGGGATATAACTGATCCTCCTCCACATATGCCACTGTCCTGTTGTCGTCAGACAGTTTGATCCACTTGTTCACTGTGTTCATGTCGATTGTGAGTTGACAGGAATCTGATGGAGAGAACAAGACACAGCTGCTGTTATTGATCATCTGATCAGTTATTGACAGTTTGATGAAGACTCATGACGTCAGTGATGTAACAGTGTGAAGATGGTTGAATGTGCTGCTTTGTTTCTATGAACCAAAGTCCAAACACACTTACACTTCCTCAGACCTGGTGTCAACCATTGGACTCCATCAGGCTCCACCCTGAAAGAAGAAGAGAAGAAGAAGCTGGAGTCTTCATGTTGTGATGATACAGAGCAGGAGGAGATGAAGAAACACCTCATCACCTTGTCTAATAGTAAAGTGTGCACCTGCATGAAGCTCCTCCTCCTCTATCAGACAGTCAGACAGTGTGTGTGGCTGCAGCAGCCTCTCCATACCTGAGAGTCTCCACTCTGGCCGACAGCAGCTTCACTCCTGAGGCTCCTGGATGGTTGTAGCTCAGGTCCAGCTCGCTCAGATGAGAGGGGTTGGAGCTCAGAGCTGAGGCCAGAGAAGCACATCCTTCCTCTGTGACCCGACATCCTGACAGACTGAACACACACACAACACACAGGAACCCTCTGTCAACACCTGCTGCTGTGTTCAAGTGTCATCAGATAAAAAGCTTGATGGATCATCACCTGAGAGTCTCCAGTCTACAGTGTGGTCTCCCCAGTCCACCAGACAGGACCTTGACTCCTGAGTCCTGCAGGTCATTTGTACTCAGGTCCAGGTGTCTGAGACTAGAGGACTGGGAGCTGAGGACTGAGGACAGAGCTTTACAGCTTCTCTCTGAGAGGTTACAGCAACTAAGTCTGGAGAGATGATCATGAACAAGAAGACAAGTAAGATGTGAGTTAATCTGTGATCACCTTCAATGATGAGACTAAACAACATGAGAGAAAACAGAAGTTCATAGGGAAACAAAAAAATAACTATAACAATACTCATTTGGACCAAAGTCCACTTTACTTCTTCAAACAGTGACCAGCCAGGAGCTGCTGGTTTGTTGATCCCAGGACTGATGTTCTTGTTGTGTTGTTTTAAACAGGTTGAACCAGCAGCAGATTGTTGTGACTCAACAAGTCAGTTACAACAATCTAAATCAGGTCATCAAAACATGAATGAGGTTTTCTTAATAAACCAAAGTTTATATTTGTTCTGTTCCACACAAAGAGTAATTTGATCTCACCTGAGAGTCTCCAGTCTACAGTGTGGACTCTCCAGTTCACCAGACAGGACCTTGACTCCTGAGTCCGGGAGGTTGTTGTTACTCAGGTCCAGATGTCTGAGACTAGAGGACTGGGAGCGGAGGACTGAGGACAGAGCTTTACAGCTTCTCTCTGAGAGGTTACAGCCGCTCAGTCTGAAGAAACAACAACAAATAATCACAATGAATCTGTTACACAGCTTGGACCAAACTATCCTGAATCAATTGAACTCTTTCTACACTCACAGAGCTTTCTTGGAGGCTTCAACCCCTGGCAGCAGTCTCAAAAAAACCTCCTCTGAAGCAGAGTATTTCTTCAGGTCAAACTCGTCCAGATCTCCTGATGACAGTAAGACAAAGACTAGAGCTGACCATTGAGCAGGAGACAGTTTGTCTGTGGAGAGATGTCCTGAACTCAGGGACAGTTGGATCTGCTTCACTAGAGAACGATCATTCAGTTCATTCAGACAGTGGAACAGGTTGATGGTTTTCTCTGCAGAGGGAGTCGCTTCAATCCTCCTCTTGATGTATTGGACCGTCTCCTGTGAGTCACTTCCTGTCTGTGTCATCAGACCTCGTAGAAGTTTCTGGTTGGTCGGCAGGGAAAGACCCAGGAGGAAGCGGAGGAACAAGTCCAGGTGTCCATTTGGACTCTGTAAGGCCTCATCCACAGCGCTCTGGTAGAAAGAGGTCGGGGTACATTCAACTTTTCTTTCTGACATCTCAGATGTTGGTTGTTGTTGTGACATCAGGTTGAGTCCAAAGGTGATGAAGGTCAGATGGACATGAAGAGCAGCCAGAAACTCCTGAACAATTGGATGGACGAAGCAGAACACCTTGTCCTGGTACAGGCCGCTCTCCTCTTTAAAGATCTGCGTGAACACTCCTGAGTACACTGAGGCTTCTTTGATATCGATGCCAGAGTTTGTCAGGTCTGATTCATAGAAGACCAGGTTTCGTTCTCGCAGCTGCTCAAAAGCCAGTTTTCCCAGAGACTCAATTATCTTCCTGGTTGCTGCACTCCAGTGTTGATCGGTCTCAGCTCCTCCATCATACTTGACCTTCTTCACTTTGGACTGAACCACCAGGAAGTGGATGTACAACTCTGTCAGGGTGGTTGGCAGCTCTCCTCCCTCTCTGGTCTTCAACACCTCCTCCAGAACTGTAGCAGTGATCCAGCAGAAGACTGGGATTCGACACATCATGAAGAGGCTTCGTGATGTCTTGATGTGGGAGATGATCTTCTTGGCCTGCTCCTCATCTCTGAACCACTTCTTGAAGTACTCCTCCTTCTGTGAGTCAGTGAACCCTCTGACCTCTGTCACCATGTCAACACATTCAGGAGGGATCTGATTGGCTGCTGCAGGTCGTGTGGTTATCCAGAGGTGAGCAGAGGGAAGCAGTTTACCCCTGATGAGGTTGGTCAACAGCACGTTGACTGAGGTGGACTCTGTCACATCAGTCAGGATCTCAGTGTTGTGGAAGTCCAGAGAAAGTCGACACTCGTCCAGACCATCAAAGATGAAGACCACCTGGAACTGATCAAACCTGCAGATTCCTGCTTCTTTGGTTTCAGAGAAGAAGTGATGAACAAGTTCCACCAAGCTCAATTTTTTCTCTTTCAGCACATTCAGCTCTCTGAAGGTGAAGGGAAATGTGAAGTGTATGTTCTGGTTGGTTTTGTCTTCAGCCCAATCCAGAGTGAAATTCTGAGTTAAGACTGTTTGCCCAATGCCAGCCAATCCCTTTGTCATCACTGTTCTGATTGGTCGGTCTCTTCCAGATGGGCCTTTAAAGATGTCTTCTGGTTTGATGGTTGTTTCTGCTGCATCTGGTTTCCTGGACGCTGTCTCAATCCATCTAACCTCATTTTCATCATTGACCTCTCCAGCCCCCCCCTCTGTGATGTAGAGATCTGTGTAGATCTTGTCAAGAGAAGTTGAGTTTCCTGCTTTAGAGTTCCCCACAAACACACGCTGCAACTTTTTCTTCAGGTCAGATTTGAGTTTACGTTGACAAACTGGAGCAAAACTTCCTGAAAGAAAAACACAAGAGAAAAGATCAACGATAAATTCAATTCCCCCAAAGAACAACAATATGAACATGGATCCCTCCATGTCTTGATGTCAGTGAACGTCTCATTTGAGAAATCCTCTTACTGTGCTGTAGACGCTCAGCCAGTTCCTCCTGCTTCATCCTCCTCAGGAAGATCAGTGTGATCTTCACTAATGCCTCTCTGCTCCTCCTCTGCTCTTCATCCTCACAGCCCAACACCTCCTCATCCTCCCTCTGACTCCCTGAGTATTCTGGGTAATCTGGACTCAGAGACTCGTGGATCTTCTTCAACTCACTCTTGACAAAAGTGACCATGTTCTCCTCCAGCAGCTGGAACAGAAACTCTATGAGTGACAGCATCAAACTAAAACCATGGAGCCAAACATCAGATCCATGTTGGACAGACTGACAATCCACTGGTGTCAAAGTGCAGCATGGAGATGATTGTGAACACAACAGATGTAACAGCAGCTGTTGGACATGTCCTCACCTTAAATATGGAGTCCAGCTGTGTTTGATGCTGCTGGGCAGACTGACCACTGGGAACCTCTGAGCTCTCCTGGTCCACTCTGTGGAGGAATCATGGAGAATGAGCTCACATCATGTCTGTCACCACAGAGACACTCAAGCTAAAGGTCCATGAAGTCAGGTTTGATGTGACAGCCAATCAGACGCCTCCCTGTAGAGGTGAAGGTTGACTAGTCCTGATCCCACTGAGAATCAACAGCCCAGTCTGCAGCTGTTTGTAGCTTCAGCTCAGAGTTTGGTTCAGTCCCTACTAGGGGTTGCACGACTTCAGATTTTTAAAAGTCGACTCTAATGTTATGAAAGTCGAGTCGACGTCGACTAGTCGCTGATGACGTCATTCATATTTTTCCCATCATAAATCACAGGAGGAGGGAAATGCTTTGCAACAATCTGTATTCACTGACAGACGCTCATGCACAGAAATTAGTCCACAGAACAGCAGCTTTAGCCTATAAACAACAAGCTGTAAATCAGTTTGTTTTTCTGTAACATGCACTCCTATACAAGTGCAAAAGATAATACTGTAGCTACTGTCCATTAAACAATTAGGGAGGAAAACGACACACAGGCCTCGTCACCATCACAGTCCTGCTCACTCACAGTTTCACTCACAGCTTTTTTTCTGGTTGGTTGTTGCTGTTGTTGGTTGTTGTTGTTGTGCGCGACGTAAAGCTGTCGATATGAGCGGAGTTTTTTTTTTTTTTTTTTAATTGCCGGCAGCCCGGACACACTGCCCGCGGAAGCGCAGCGCTGGTCTCACAGGCGGCAGCTTCTCCTCTCTCTCCGCGCCGGTCAAACATCGACCCGTCTGTAGCTACTCGTATTTCCACACACGCAGGTCTGTCTCTAGCGCTGTATGTATGGATATGTGTCTTGTGTGCAGACGCAACTGACAAATATCTATAGACGGACAAGCAAACTTAATCATCATTTATTTTATTTTGAAAATTGACCGGATTCTCTTGCCTTTTCTGTGCCCGACTTCCTGTCTGGTACGATCTCGTTCTATCCAGCTTGACGGCGCTCTTATTTTTTTCATTCAGCGCACTTAGCTGTTGTTTCAAGCCGCTACGCTTGTACTGTCACATGATCAGCGACTAGTCGACGTCAAGCTGAAAACGTCATTGTGGAGCAGTAAAGTCGACTAGTCGATTAGTCGACTAGTCTGTGCAACCCCTAGTCCCTACAGCTCTCACCACCCCTCACAGTTTGACCTCCACCTTCCAGTGTGGACGTTCACAACACAGAGACACTTTGACCTCTGACCTGGTCCAACAACACCTCATACAACTGGTTGTTTTATACATTAACCTGAGTCTGAGTGTCAGTTACTGCTTACATCTGATCAGCTGATCCTCGTCCTCCTTTAAACTCAATAATAACATCTTTTGACTCGTTGCTCTTCAGAGACAGACAGCTGGGACCAGGAGAGTCTGGTCTCTGCTGCTGGATCCTGAAACAACAACACAACTGATAAATGTACATGTTGGAGAAAACTGATGAAAAGTGTGTTTAATCTTTTAATAAATGCAACAAGTAACTTTTAATAAGAAAAGTTCAAAAGAGAACGATCATCCAGTCTGAGTTACAGTTACAGCTTACATCTGATCAGCTGATCCTCGTCCTCCTTTAAACACAAAGATAAGATCCTTTGACTCGTTGCTCTTCAGAGACAGACAGCTGGGTCCAGGAGAGTCTGGTCTCTGCTGCTGGATCCTGAAACAACAACACAACTGATAAATGTTGGAGGAAACTGATGAAAAATATCTTCAATCTTTTCATCAACACAACTGACTTTTAATGAGAAAAGTATTTCTGACTGTTACAAGTTCTTCCATTGATAGATTGACTGAACACATTGATTTTAATGTTAATAACGATGATGGAGCAGTGATGTGAATCATGGACACTTAGAGGTCTTCATCTGACCTTTGACTCCTTCGTCTCCCATGTTCCCAACACAGTTTCTTAGAGGGAGGGGCTTCCTCCTCTCTGTCCTCACACTGATCCATGTTTCTGAGGTTACACACACACTTTGTAGCTTCACCTGCAGAGGAAACACACATCATTACCAGCTCACATGTCCATCATGTCTCCAGCTGCTCCTCCTCTGATTGGCTCTTCTTCTCTGTTTTTCGAAGAGGAAGCTGCTGCACTTCTACTCTCAGTCCACTAGATGGAGCCATGGAGCTCAGACAGCAGGAGAGCAGCAGTCAGCATGAGAATGAATGCAGAGCTGCATTGTGGGTAAACAGTGAAGCTCCTGTTCCTTCCTCCAGGATCATTGAAGACTGACAGGAGCCACCAGGGGGCGCTCACTGGCTTCTGTTAACACTAATCATTAGGTGCGTTCGAGATGAGCCAGGCCTGCACAGAATCGATTGCCGGTGACCAGCGCACAGCGCATGCCGGTTAGATTTGTGTCCGACTTGATCCCGACTTGCTCTGACGTCATGCACGCGCCTGCAACGATAACCTCACGAGATCAAGGCGGCCGCAGTTTTTAGAGGCAGGCGCCGCAGTTGCTCTGCACCGACTGCAACTGACTGCTACCACCTGCAAGGCTCAGGGCATGATGGGAAACGCACCTGATCATGATCTGATTGGCTCTTAGTTAGGACTGCAAACACTACGTGTTGATGAATCTCATGTTGTAGGCCTACTGCTTAAAAAAATATTCACACTGAGTCAAACTTCTGTTCTGAGAAATATATTGGTTATTTATTGGACAATTGCAGTACAGCATAAGAAATATATATTTCGGTGACTTCCTGTTTGTATTGACGGCGGCTGGAAACTGTCCGACTTGACTGCAGCTTTCTGTCACCAACCCCTGCTGCTGCCGCCTGCTCTCGCCAACCTTCCAGACGAGGCACAGTTCATCTCGAACGCACCTATTAATTCACTCATTGTGTCACCATGGTAACCACAGTTATTGCCCCAATCAATGATGAATCACGATCCTTCATAAAACAACTTATCAAAGACCAGTCCAGCATCTAGATCAGGATCTGGTTTCATAGTTTTATTATGAGTCTGTTCAAAGTTCAAATGAAATCAGAGTCACAGTAAAAACCAAACGACAGGTTCAACGATGAGACAGGATCAGTTACAGTGTGAAAAGGAGACAAATGTCAAACACACACGGTGACTGATCCTGTCTCGTGGACTGATCTGGATTATCCAGAGTCCGTTGGTTGTCTCAGATGGGACGTCTTCTGTTGTCCACGTCAACACGTCAACAAACAAACAGCAGCTCGTCAGTGATGAAGATCAAACATCAGAAATTGTAACCACTCAAAGGTCCACTTACTCAGATTGTTCCCTCTGCAGTTTTCTGGATCTGGACCAGGTCTGTGGAGAAACCAGGAGCTGAAGTCCTCTGCTTGTTGAGCTTCAGCTGTCCTGAGTGTGTGTAGGCTACTGTCACTGTAAAACACCCTGAAACCAGGTGTGGTGTTGGGGGCGGGGCTAACGGGCCAAGGTCCGCCAATTTGTTCAACCGGCCAATCCTGAGTGACCTCTCTCAATAAAACTGATTTGATAAGTGCCACAATCAAACACTTGTTTCTTCCCTTCAGGATCAGTCCTCAATGATCTGAACAGTCTGATAAGCTTTGGTTGGAAACATCAGTAATAACCGACAGGTACAAGGTCCGTGTCCAGTTCAAGCCCTGGATCAGAGTCTGTCATAAAACCTGCAGCTCAAAGTTCAGCTGCTACAGTTTAATATGACTTTATCATCATTAATATTTAAGCTGCAGCAGCTTCCTGCTCTGACAAACCTGACCTCTTATCAACATCAACGTCTTTATTCTGAAGGTCGTCGCTGTCTCGGTTTCCTGTCAGTCACACACACCTCCAGTGGCTGACCTCAGTCACCTGTGGACAGTGTTGGTCAGACAGGGCAGAGGTCAAAGGTCGTGGACTTGTCCTGCAAAGTAACACTATGGCCCAATTCCAATCCGACCCCTCACGGACTCACTGACTTAGAGGCGCGTTCACGGGAAGTCCGTGAGTGTGTGAGGGCTGTTCCATTGTCAGATCATCAAGTCAGTGAGTCAGTGAATGAGCCCTTACTGCCCCCTTACAGTAAGTCAGCACCGATGCTGACTTTGGGTAGGGGAATTACCCACAGTTCATAGCGTTGTGAAGTCAAACCATAACACATGGGATGCCGTCGGAACGCAAGTGTTAAAACAAAAAGAAATTAACATGAGTAGTCAGAGAGAGCTCCGCCAGTCTCTTTATTGTTAATGGACAGGAGCCAAAAAAAAGGAATACATAAAAAGAAAAGAAGAAGTTTACTGTCAGTGTTAACGTGCAGTTTGTGATTATTGATGATGATTTGATCAGATCTGATCCAAGAATATTTTGTTTTGAGTCCGCCTCCCTTGCACACCTTGTGCGTATTGAAATTACAGTAAATTTATCGGTCCAAGGGCGGAGTTAAAAACATTTTGTTGTCAAGGTAACGTGTGGTGAGAGTGGGTAAGTGCTGTTCCATTCATGTTTACATAATCTGGACCCTCACAGACTCTCACACTCTGTCACTTAGAGCTGACGTCACTTTAGTCAGTGAGGGTTCAGGGCTTGAGTCTTTAGGGGGCGGATTGGAATTGGGGGTGACTGAACACAATCAGTCCGACCATATCACATTGTGTTGGGTCAGTTACTGTCCTTCAGTGTTCAACTGTTGCTGTGGCTCAGTGTTTGTCCGTTCACCACAGGCTCAGGCCTCCTGTTAACTGAGTGTAGTGAACATGTTGGCCTGTGGGGGGTGTTACTGAGCCCCCAGTGTGTCTGTACAGTGATGTGTGATCCACCAGTGGACGATAGACTTTCACCTCCGTATCTGTAAAACAAATGTTTGCTGTGACTTCGTGCTGAGTCGGTCGGTCGATTGCAGCTCGGCGGCATCACCGTCATTTTAGTTTCAGTTGTTCTCGTTCTGTTGTTTGTGTCGGCGTTACAGCTGTGACACAGTCTGACCTCTGACCTCGGCAACATCCCACGCTCTGTTCATTTACACAGCTGACGAGTTTCAAACAGCTCAGGGACAAAAAGTTCCAACAATCACTGTCGACACCACGGAAACCATTTAATCGTTGTGACAATGATCTCTGACTTTTCCCTTCTGACGCCACCATGAAAGATGATGAAACTATCCAATAATCAGCCTTCATCTTATTTCACTCTGAGCTCTGTGACAACTATTGACCGACTATTTATATCAATCAATCAATAAATAAAATGATCATCAGGTGATTTGGTCAACATCATCAGTTGGAGGGCTGTATTTTCATACTTTTACTTGAGAACCATTTCAAACACAAGACAGTGTGTAGATCCTTCTGGTTCCTGTCTGATCTCCACAGCAGCAGGTACCTGTGTTCTTAACAAAGTGGACACTGAGTCCATGTCCGTCAGCAGAGACACTGAGTGGTCCTGAACGCAGCAGGTGAGTCAAAGTAAACACAGCGACATTAAACATGTCCGACTCAGTCATACTTTGACCCTCTGGTCAATACTCCCCCCACCACACAGACAAAGACACAGACCGAGACTGAGGTGCAGAGACGGACTGAGGAGAGTCTGCTGGATCTGGTTCTGAGGTTCTGTTTGGAGGTCTGGACCATGGTGGAGCCCACATCCAAACCAGCTGCTGTTCTGCTGCTGTTTGTGCTACACAGCTGCCTGACAGACCATGGCGCCCGAGCCGGAGCTGACAGCGGAGGTACTGGACGTTCGTACAGACCATAATAATCTGTATGAAATTGACATCTTTTTGTTTTCTACATGAGAAACAGATTCAGTTCTTGCTGTTGGTTCAACTTTCAGTCTGTGGAGTACCGGTCACCAGCTCTCAGTTTTCACTTCTGGAGGTTTTAATCAACTGGTTGTCTCTCTACAGTCTTCCTCAGCAGCCAGCGAGCCACGCAGGTTCTGGTCCGGAACAGACGAGCCAATCAGATGTTCGAGGAGGTGAAACCAGGTAACGTCCCTGAGAGGTCAGAGGTCAGACAAGCGACCGTCTTAAGACAGATGTGGTGAAGGTGTCTCTGTGTCTCTGTAGGGAACCTGGAGAGAGAATGTGTGGAGGAAATCTGTGACCACGAAGAGGCCAGAGAGGTGTTCGAGGACGTGGCTAAAACAGTACGACCCGTTTTATTCTGAGCTCATTCACTGTTTCTGTCAGAGAACCTCACAACAGTTCTGATCACACCAACTAACCACAAAACGGCCTCTGTTCCCTGCAGGAAACCTTCTGGGCCAAGTACCTGGGTGAGTTCTGCTGCTCCAAAACACACACACACACACACACACACACACACACACACACACACACACACACACACACACACACACACACACACACACACACACACACACACACACACATGTTCTAAGTACACAGCACCGAAGAACCTGGAGAACCTCTCCCTTATGTATTTGTCAGTACAACAACAGGAGCCTGCACAGTTCTAGTGGTTCTGATCTGGATTAACTGTGTTTAATCTGTTGTGTTGAACAAACATGAGCAAAGTCCACAACTGAAATTTACACAACTCTGAGTACACACCAACTATCTGTCTGTCTCTCTCTCACCTGTCTGTCTCTGACTTGTCTGTCTGTCTCCAGACTGTAAAGGAAATGAAATTACCAGATCTCAAGACAACATTAACACTGTCAGACAATGCATAGAAGGTAAATATGAATAAACGTCGTCAAGTAGGCTATGATAAAATGCACAAATGCAACAACATGATTGGTGTGTATGTTCCTCAGGTCAGTGTATTTTCGGTACGGGGTTGAATTATGAAGGAGATGTCAACATCACAGTGGCAGGGAGACCGTGTCAGAGCTGGGCACACACCTTCCCACATCCCATCATTAGGTAAGGGGACAGCTCTCCACTCCGACACACCTCCACTTCGACACCCCGCTGTTCCGAAATACCCCCACTTCGAAACACCGCTACTCCGACACCCCCTCCTCCCCCCCCGCAGCTGTCCAAGGTGCTGAACCGCGTGACGTTGTTTACATTCTGCTTTGTGGCTTGTCTGTGAAACGTGCTGCTCAGAGACTGGGCAGATCTGTCCCACTTTCTCCCCGACACAGTAAAAGAAATACACTTTTTTTCTTTTTCTCCACCCCTCTGCTCCGCTCGAGCGCGGCTGAAGCCGGCTTGAGCTCACACGGGCGCGAGGCTGCTGCAGCCGCCGCTCGCGCTGACAGCTGACTGAGGGAGATGCTTTGGTTGGGCTTAGGCAATGAAGAAAGGAGTTGGTTAAGTTTAGTAAAAAGACCAGGTAGAGGCTAGACAGGCTAAGCATAATGAACATTATATGTCATTAATATGAAGTATTTGCTTGTTTTGCAGTTAATTATGCACATGATCCGTTTGACCCCAAAAAGGAAAAAAGGATCAATGCGCACTGCGCACTGGGGGTTTTCCCCAATAGCCTTTTCGGAGTAGCGGGGTCTTTAGAAAAAATAGAAAACCCCGCTATTACGATGAATGGAAGTCTATTGTCGGAAAGACGGGGCTTCGGAAAGGCGGGGTGTAACCATTAGGTAACTAGGTAACTAACAGACAGACTGACTGACTAATTAACCGAACACTAACTGACTGACTGACTGACTGACTACAGGTTTGTCAAATAAGTCACTAAGAAAACTAACAACAACAACAACTCATGTGACCACATAAGTAGCTAATTACTTTGTTTACTAGTAGGCTACGGTACTTACCTCCCTCACCAAGAAACTAACATCCTAACTGACGATGTAATGTAACATACCAGCCAATGAACCAACTCGATCATTTAAAAATCAAACTAAAACACTACAGAACTGAAATTGAACTGTTAAACTGTCACTCACCTGTCTGTCTGCCTCCTGTCTGTAGGGAGTTCAACACCTCTGAGCCAAACAGTAACTTGAAGGAGAACTTCTGTCGTAACCCCGACCAACGTCCTGAGGGACCCTGGTGTTTCACGCAGGACCCAACAGTCCAGAAAGAGGCCTGCAGGGTGCCAATATGTGGCAAGTGTCTGCTACTACACCTAGTACTACTAACTACACCTAGTACTGCTAACTACAGCTAGAAGTAACTAGCTGTAGTCAGCTAGTACTGCTCTACACCTAGTACTGCTAACAGCTGTAGTCAGCTAGTACTGCTCTACACCTAGTACTGCTAACTAAACCTAGTACTACTAACTACAGCTAGTGCCGCTAACTACACCTAGTGCTAACTACACCTAGTACAACTACACCTAGTACTGCTAAGTACACCTAGAACTACTAACCTTACTGTTCTACAGCTAGAATTAACTTAGCTAGTAGCCTACTGCTCTACACCTAGTACTGCTAACTAAACTACTAACTACGGCTAGTGCCGCTAACTACACCTGCTAGTACTGCTTTTACAATACTACTATACAGCTAACTTCTAACTACAGCTAAAAGCTAACAAGCTGTAGTTAGAGTAGGCTACTGCTAAATGCACCTTGTAGCCTACTAACTACAGCTAGTAATGCTAACAACAGCTAGAAGTTAACTAGCTGTAGTCAGCTAGAACTGTTAACTACACTACACCAACTACCACTACAGCTGCTAAACTACAGCTAGACGTTTACTAGCTGTTGTTAGTACTGCTAACTGCTGATAGTATTACTTCTATGGTTTTACTACCTACAGCTAGTACTACTAACCACATGCAGTGCTACTGCTAACTCCTGCTGTTACTAATTGCAGCTAGCACTGCTAACTACGGCTAGCAGTAGTTAGCTAGTACTGCTTGTAGTTCTACGAAGGAATAACCGAATGAGACCAATGAAAATCACTCTCTCCATCCAGGTGAGGCCTTCATCCCGCCCACTGTGGCCCCTGAGCCGGTCAAAACTGGACAGTGTTTGCCCAACTATGGCGTAGACTACAGAGGCGACCTGGACGTCACCCTGGGGGGCCACACCTGTCTGCCGTGGTCGTTACCTGTGGTCGTGGCCCTCAGCCAGGACAAGGAGTTCATGCCTGAGGTCCGCTTAGTCAGTAACAAGTGCCGTAACCCTGACAACGACCCTGAGGGCCCCTGGTGCTACGTAGAGGTATCTGGAAACGTGACCGTGGACATGTGTGACCTGGAGATCTGTGGTAATCTTACCAGTCCCACCTGAGCATACAGCACACAGGTGTCACTGTCCATCTCTTACCTGTCTCTGTGTCTCTCACCTGTCTGTCTCCCAGAGGACTCACTGCTTGGCGACCTGCTGAAAGTACAGACCGGAGAGAGGGAGCGCTCCGTCCTGGGAGCCTCCAGGAAAACCTTTTTCAACCCTCGCTCATTTGGAGAAGGAGAGAGTGGTGAGTCATGTGACCGACTGGTTAACTGACTGGTTGACTGACTGATTGGTTGACCCTTTTACTGATTGGCTGACTGACTGGTTGACTGACTGATTGGTTGACCCTTTTCCTAACTGGTTGACTGACTGGTTGACTGTCTGACCCTTTTACTAACTAGTTAACTGACTGGTTAACTGACTGACTAGTTAACTGACTGGTTAACCGACTGACCCTTTTACTAGTTAACTGACTGGTTAACTGTCTGGTTGACTGACTGGTTGACTGACTGACCCTTTTACTAACTAGTTAACTGACTGGTTAATTGACTGACTGGTTGACTGACTAGTTAACTGACTGGTTGACTGACTAGTTAACTGTCTGGTTGACTGACTGGTTAACTGACTAGTTAACTGATTGGTTGACTGACTAGTTAACTGACTGGTTAACTGACTGACTGGTTGACTGACTAGTTAACTGATTGGTTGAGTGACTGGTTAACTAGCTGGCTAACTGACTGCTGATGTTGCAGACTGTGGACTGCGCCCCCTGTTTGAAAAGATTAGTAAGAAGGACGCAAAGGAGGACGAGCTGTTGGATTCGTACAGAGACAAACGTATCGTTGGGGGCGACGACGCAGAAGTGGCCTCAGCACCATGGTAACCACAAGCTGTCACTATGGCAACCACACCATCCAAACATCCTTGTTAACAACATGTAAAAAAAAAAAAGAGCACACAGCACTGCCATCACGTCTTACCACGGTTCTCCTGGTGCAGGCAGGTGATGCTGTACAAGCGCTCCCCTCAGGAGCTGCTGTGTGGCGCCAGTCTGATCAGTGACCAGTGGATCCTCACCGCCGCTCACTGCATCCTCTACCCGCCCTGGGGCAAGAACTTCACCAGCTCTGACATCCTGGTCCGCCTGGGCAAACACGACAGAGCCAAGTAAGACTGATACTAACCTGAAGTGAGCACATGATGTGGCCGTGCGGTGGACTGAGCCGGACGTTTCCTCCTCCTCCTCCAGGTTTGAGCGCGGCACCGAGAGGATCGTGGCGATTGATGAAATCATCGTCCATCCCAGGTACAACTGGAAGGAAAACCTGAACCGTGACATCGCTTTGCTGCACTTGAGACGTCCCGTCACCTTCACCGATCAGATCTTCCCCATCTGCCTTCCCAGCAGGAAGGTGGCCCAGGAGTAAGGACACGCCCACAAACAAAACAAAACACCTGTTTTATTATCAGCTGTGTCTGGACACTTGTACCTTTAGACGGGGTTTTCTGAATCAGCTGACAGTGTTTCCTCCCCACAGTCTGATGACCGAGGGATTTAAAGGACGAGTGACCGGCTGGGGGAACCTGAAGGAAACCTGGAACCCATCGGCAAGAAATCTACCTGCCGTCCTCCAGCAAATCCACCTGCCAATTGTGGACCAGGAAATCTGCCGCAAATCCACATCGGTCAGGATCACAGACAACATGTTCTGTGCAGGTGAGTGACAGACGGGATCGTCACATGACTCCTGCCCCACACACCTGATCCAGTCCTTCACCTGTTTGACACGTCCCTTCATGTTTAGGTTTCAAACCCGAGGACACTGAGCGTGGTGACGCCTGTGAGGGAGACAGCGGTGGACCATTTGTGATGAAGGTGAGGATGACATCACAAACTCAACAACAACCTGAAACACTTCCTTTAAACTTAGTTCAGTTCAATCACAGTTTAAATCAAACATAAACACAGTGAAACTTCTAAAACAACACAGAAGTTAAGTGGTGCACTCACGGGATTGGCGTGATGACGTCGTGTGGATGATGCGCAGACGTCAGAACAACGGCTGCCCGCCGGAAGTAGCCGCAACAAAATTGATTTTTTAATTTTTTAAAAGACTGTTTCGACTCTGTTTTTTTTTTATTGATTGATTTTTATTGGAAATCACCGGACGATCTCATGTTGAAAGAATAATGGCGGCTCCTAGTTTGCACCCGTATATATATCTATGGTTTGCACCTAACTGCTCCGTGATGTCACCTGTCCGCCATATTGCACCGGTGGATTATTATTTTTTTTTTTTAAATAAACAAAAGCTCCGATTTTTTTTAACGTGAAACCGATAATTACCTGTTTTTTGTTGTTGTTTGAGACAAAGACATCAACTCCCATGATCCCACGCTACTTCACTACGTCATCAAGCTCAGCCTGTTGTTGTCATCCTGTCATCATGTGCCTCCTCAGCCTCCTCTGGTTTTTACATTATGAACTCAAGTGTCAGCTAAATACCGATAATTATGATCAATATTGATCAATCTGTTGTTTTTTTCATTATTTACTTATTATTAATTGGTCTATAAAATAAAAGCTGACTGATCCAATGAGAAGATTTACTTTATCACCTGAACAAGCAGCAGCTCCTCCTGTGATGTGCAGATGTTGAAAAAAAGATCCTCTATTCGTTGATCATCACTTGGATTAATTGATCAGCCAATCATTATCGGTTGTGTGAATGTGAATCTCCGGCTGTGTGTGAACCTGTGTGTGTGTTTTCTGTGCAGTACCCGGCAGAGAACCGCTGGTATCAGATGGGCATCGTGTCGTGGGGCGAAGGCTGCGACCGGGACGGAAAGTACGGCTTCTACACACACCTGTTCCGGATGACCAGGTGGATGAAGAAAGTGATCGAAAAGGCCAAAAAGGATTGAGCACCTATCAGTCTTCACTTCCTGTCATCAAGTGTCGAGTCAGACGATGCTAATAAAGTTTGTTCCTTTAGCTTTTGGCTCTGAGCAAGTTTTTGTCGAGTAAAAAAAAACACGTGGAAGTGAACAGTTCAAAGTCACAGACCGAAATCTGGCACAGCAGCTTTTATAAAAGCACAGATACAAAATCTCCATGGTAACACACACACCGAGTCTCTCAGTGTTAATTATAATAATCAGTTAAAAGTAGTGTCGATGAACAAATAAAAGAAAATAACAGTTTGTTTTTACATCTGCAGCAGCTTCATCTCTAAACAGGAAATGACTTTCAAAATAAGACTTTTAACTTGATTCTGTGTGATGTGTAAAAGAGCTGGACACACACACACACACACACGGACACATTCATGACAACACACATCATCAAATGGCTGCAGTGAGTGACGGTTACCGTGGTGACCAAACAACGACATCCAGAACCCATCCTTCAGTCAAACACAGGTAAAACTCATTCAGTGACGTCAGACGTGTCTCAGGTCTCGCCGGCCGTCTCCGTCTCCGTCGCCTCCGTCTCATTGGTCCGGTGGGTCAGCAGGTGTCTGTTCAGGTGAGTCTTGCGGGTGTAGCTCTTGGGGCAGAAGGAGCAGGCGTAGGGACGGACGTTGCTATGAGACAACATGTGTTTCTTCAGGTCGAACTTCCTGCGCAGACATTTCCCACACTCAGGACACGCGAACGGCTTCTCCCCTGCAGCAACACAACAACAAGGTGGTTACAGGTGAAACAGGAAGTGACCAGGTGGTGAACTCATCCTGAACTGATGCTGGATGGAACTGAACTAACAGATAAAAAAATCTAACAATAAACATATTCGCCAGTGTTTTTAAAGAAAGAAGAGATCTCAAACAAAACCTACATAACATCCCGTCTACTCTGTGAAATGTATTACTGCTAAATTTACAGATGTTGACAACTCCTGTACTTTTTGTAAAAAATAATACAGAAACAATTTTGTATTTACCTTTTGGTTGTGACATATCAAAAAGATTTTGGAGAGATCTTGAGTCTCACTTTTTCAATCTGTCTACAGACATTATTTGTTCATCCAGAAGATGGTGCTCTCGAACACCTAATGAACGTTGAATTTTTTTATTCACAAAAACGATTTGCTAAGATCGCTGCTTTTCTACTGGAACTAAAGTCTTTGTTTAAAGCTCTCAGTTTAATTAACAGCAAAAAAAAAGCAAGACATTACTGAGTCATTATGACAAGTTTTTATCTGAACCTGCCGACTGAGCCTATTATTTTGTTTCTTTTTTTTATTTTTCTATGTATTTTATTATATTCTTTATCTTTTTTGTACCCATCTATCTTCTCCGTAAACTATATTTTTGATTGTCTGTGCATTTTGATGTGTGTTCAGTGTTTCCTCCAGGATTTTTTTTAAAGAGTGGCGGCGAGGGTGGTCTGATCAACGGGGGGGGGGGGGGGGGGGGAGATTGTACGCGCGCGGGACCAGATTGTCCGACCGAGGGGGGGGGGGGGGGGGGGGGCTGCGCGGAGATGCGGGGGCATTTCGGCGTCCAATCCTCCGCGGCATGCAGCGATCATTTCGGCGTTTGGTCTATTTTGTGCACGAGCCGCGAGCCACCGTGTCAATCTTGGCAGGAAGTCACACAAAGAAACACGAGAGAATCCGGTCAATTTTCAAAATAAAACACCGCGAATGACAAACACGTGAGGCCAATGTGTGTACGTTTGTAGCCTATTTAATAATCGAAACAGAGCGCGACAGATGAACACACACAGAGCTGAGGTGCGAAGCGCTTGTCCCCCGGCCGCCACAGAGTCGTTAATTAATGGTATAACACTGCATGCGCTCGCTGATAAGTTTCGTTTTTAATGAGGAGGAAATAAAGAACTCAGCTGTGATTGAAAAGCATGAGTCGAAAGTTGTGGAAAGGGCTGCAAAGTAGCTACCTAACAGAGGAGGCTGGTCCATTGAGGCAGAGGAGGTTGGTCCTCCTCTATTTTTGAGAGGCAAAAGGAAAATTTATTTTTTATTTAAGAAAGAGTAACTGGTTGAAATAAATCATTACCAAATCTCAGTATAATTTATAAAATATTATATATGTATTTTATCATAAAAAAAGTTTGTTTTTTGGAAGAAAATCCACTTAAAACGGCTCAACTGCGCCGCCAGCAGGCTCAGGAGACAGAGCAGGCTGTGTGAGGAGCAGGGAGCAGGAAGGTGGGGGCTCTACGGAGGTGGCAAGATTTTTACCTCCCTAACTGGCCTCGGGGCGGGATCTTCTTCCATTGACTCAATGCATTTAGGATGTCTTCATCCTGACCTGTGATTGGCTAAGACACGTAAAATGACGTCATGACGGAGGAGGCTCTTCTGTACCAATCAGCAATCAGAACACAAGATTGACAGCAGGTTGGTCCAATGACAGTTCTCCAACCCCCCTTGGTTACTGTTGCTATGTGCGCCAAACTTTCACTCCCAGCCGTGCTGCTTATGCTGCTCCTAGCACAAGAAATACGGAGTTTTCAGAGATATTGGCATCGATTTGAAAGGAAATATCAGCAGATTTCTGGATAAACTGTTAGGAGATATCAGAGAGAAGCAGTCAGAGAGATTGTTAATAGTTTTCAGTTACGTGACCTGGGCAGCTGGAGGGTAAACAAAGACACGACCGGACTTTTTTTTTTTTTCTCCGCCATCAGCTCAGGTAAAAGCATAGCTATATCTAAGAGGTAAAAGCCAAATATGTATGTAATTTGAGTGGAACACTTTGTTTTGTTATTAATAATTACAGATTTTCATGGTTTTTGTTTTTCCTTTTTAAATCAGAGGGTGTAAATCCCCACTGTGGCATTTACAGGTGTTGAACACTGGCCTGCTTTTTTTTTTTTTTACATCCCACATCCAAGATCATGGCTCTGTCTTTTTCATTAGGCCTGTGTTAATCTGAAAACAGTAAGATTTAATAAAATTATGTTGTTTTTAAGAAATCTTGTAAGACATTGTTTTACTGTTTAATTTTCATTGAATATAATAAAGTAGGGAGAAGTAGTGCTATAAAATAAAATGAGGCCGTGGACTGGTGTTCCTCCTGTCCTCCCTAATTTTTTCAGTCACCAGCCGCCACTGCTACCTAATGGTAACTGGTTGTGGAAACCCTGCTTAACATTGTTTTAACATTAAAAAATTAAAAAAAAAAAAAAAAAAAAATCATCATTCTGAAGGTGTGGCGGCTTTTATTTTGCCGTGGCGGTGCGCCACGATCAACTGTTGTCAAACAGTAGATGTCCGAATCTTCACACATATGAATAATTATCATTAATCTGACAATTTAATAAATGTTTGTATCAAAGAATGAGTGACTATAAGAACAGAGACCAGGTGATGGCTCAGTTTGTCCCTGCAGGCTCCCGTAGCGCTGCGCTCTCACCTGTGTGGATCCTGCGATGCTCCGTCAGGTGACAGGAGATGGAGAAGGCTTTCCCACATTCCTGACAGACGTAGGGCCGCTCGCCCGTGTGCGTCCTCATGTGTTTCTGCAGGTCTCCTCCGGACGGCCAGCCCTTCCCGCACACCGTGCACACGTACGGCCGCTCCCCCGTGTGACGCCGCACGTGCACGTTGAGGCCGGCGAGCGCGGTGAAGTCTTTGGGGCAGTAGGGGCAGCGATACGGCCGCTCGCCGGTGTGCGTCCTCAGGTGACCCTCCAGCCCGTCGCGGGTCTTGAAGCGTTTGCCGCACTGCGGGCACAGGAAGCGGCTCTCGGCCGAGTGGCTGGCGCGGTGCGAGTGGAGGCCGGTCAGCGAGCCGTACGTCTTGTTGCACTGGTCACACTGGTACGAGCGGAAGGTGTGTGTGCGCTGGTGGATCCGCAGCTGGGTCACACCTGGAGAACACCGACCAATCAGATAAAAAACAGCAAGAATGTTGTAACACATTTTTATTTTTCTATTCACATTAAGCAATACCCAATTATAAATGTCTTATGGAAACGATAAAGATGAAGGATGGATGTCCTTCTATTTTATGATTTAGTACAAAATTGAATGGAAACACCTTGAATTGCAAAAAAACCGATTCAATAAATAACAGCATGACTTCATTATGCACGGCTTTTTATTGAATGTCTGAGATGGAAACGCACTTGAACCGGTGTTATTAACATTAATAATAATAATATTTTTATGGATCTTCAGATATTGGATCAACAGGTGGATGGAAACAAGGTTAGGCAGCGACCGTGGACGGCGGTTACCTGAGAAGCTCTGCTCACAGAAGCGACAGTTGTAGCATGGCTCCGCCCCCTCCACCGAGTGGCTCTGCAGGTGTCGCAGCAGCAGCGTCTGCGAGCTGAACGTCTGCTCGCACACGGTGCAGGTGAGGTCCGGGAGGCGGTGCTGCAGCCGGTGGGCGTCTCTCTCCTTGGCCGACTCGAACGCCTTGTCGCAGCGGCTGCAGGTGAAGCCGCCGCGGTGCAGGTGCGTCTGCCTGTGATTGGTCAGACTGGACAGGTGGTGGAACTCCTTGTCGCACTGGCCGCACTGGTAGACGGGCCGCGCCCGGTGGCTGCGCTGGTGCGACAGCAGCTCGGCTTTGGTTCTGAAGACGGCGTTGCACTGGAAGCAGGAGTGGCTGCGAAGGGGGCGGGGCTCCGGGAGGCGGGGCGCAGGTGGGCGGGGCTCCTGGTCACGACTCTGCAGG
The DNA here is from genome assembly GCF_905171665.1 of Trachurus trachurus. NCBI lineage: Eukaryota > Metazoa > Chordata > Actinopteri > Carangiformes > Carangidae > Trachurus > Trachurus trachurus. Next base: position 1,117,810 of record NC_139914.1, read on the forward strand.
TTGGAGTCTCCTCCTGTGGCGGTTAGAGCCGAACCGCAGGACTTGTTGGTTCTGAGGTGACGGATCACCTGTGGAGAGCAGCCTGTCAATCATGTGACACAGCAGGAAGTGACCAGGACACACACACACTCACACACACACACACACACACTCACCTGAGAGCGGTAGATGAAACATTTGCCGCACTGAGGACACTTGTGAGCCACACGCTGGGAATTATGAGAAATGCTGTACAGAGCATTGGCTGCCACCTCGGTGCAGGGCGGCTCTGATTGGTCGACTATGGAGAAGGGGCGGGACTTAGGTCAATAATAATAATACACAGATTGTCTGTGTGTGTGTGTGTGTGTGTGTGTGTGTGTGTGTGTGTGTGTGTGTGTGTGTGTGTGTGTGTGTGTGTGTGCTGTACCCGTGTCGTCTGATTGGTCGGCTACGTTTCCAGGTGACTCCCTCAACCTGACAGGAAACAGTGATAATGAGACTTTATTTTGAAGGTTGAGTGTTCAATTAATTAATTCATTAATTAATATATTCATTTGTTAAAGCAGAAGTAAGGTGAATGTTTGTGTTAATATAAGTCTTAAATAGTTCTATCTTCCGACAGCAATCACTTCTATAGAGTGTTTGGTCTGAAACACGGGTCTGTCAGTCACTCTGCTCTGCTCTGAGCCGAGGAGAAAACTTTCCTTGTATCCTACAACCTTTATCCAATGAGGAGAGAGAACGGCATAAAGGGGCGGTCCTCTCTGTGTATGCAGCCAAGGGATGCGCGTGAATGTGGTGACGTAGGGACGAGGACGGGGACTGCTAACTCCATCGGCTGACAAGAAGTTAGCCAAAACCACCGGATCACTTACTGCTGCTTTAACTTGTAAAATAAAAAACTGAAAAACTAAATAAAAATGAAAAGTAATGAAATGTTAAAACTATAATAATATATATATAATAACCTTGGTTCTGACCCATCCACCTCCACCACCACCGGTGTGATGGCGCAGTCGTCTCCGCCCACTGAGCTCTGATTGGATGCCTCCTCCTCCTCCTCCTCCTCCTCCTCCTCCTCCTCCTCCTGCTCTTCCTCGACCTCCTGGATCAGCATCTCCTCCTGCTCCTCCTCCGTCATCACCACCACCTCCACCTTCACCAGCTCCTCGTCCAGCTGCACGGGGCTCACCACAGCTGGAGGAGCCTCCACCTGCACCTCGGTTTCCACGGCAGCAGGAGGAGGCTCGGGATTGGTCAGTTTGGTGAAGAGTGGGTGTGTCCAGGCGGAGAGGAGGATTTTCTCTGTGTCACAACAAACTGAGGAAGAAAATCATAAAAAACCAGAAACATTGGAGTTTGAATCGAAGCAGAGACTTTTCCGTCCTGATCGTTTCCTCTGTGACGTCGTACCTGTGCTCGCCGCTCGGCCCGGGGAACAGCTCTGATTGGTCAGCAGCTCCCTCAGCCCCTCCCACTCCGCCTCCTGCAGACACTCCTCCAGGCCACCGGGGGCGGCGTCGAGCCAGGACGCAGCCTGAGCCGCACAAACATCATGATTTTATTATTGTTATCGTCATATTAACAGAGTGACGCTCCCCCCAGAGCATCATGGGAGCTGTAGTTCTGCAGAGTCTGAGGAACAACACCTGTTTGAAGTCTGGCACCGGGAACAGCTGCTCGATCCTGGACAGGAAGTCCGACACGAGGGACTGAAGGGCGGAGTCATAACTCTGGTCAAACACTTCCTGGAGCAGAGAGAGAGAGATTCATTTAATTATTCATTAATTAAACTATGTGTATTTATATTTTTCATTATATAAAACAACTTGCAACTGCCTAATGACACCCAAACTGTGTTTAACCCAATGTATAAGAGAGAGACAGCACACACACACGCATAGGGATTATAAATGTATATACTTTTTATTTTATTTGTACACATTTGATTCTGTGAGTTGCTGTTCCTGTCACTGACCTGCAGGAGGCGCCGTCTGTCTGCAGGAGTCACGGCCTCAGTCAGAGTCAACAGGGCTGAGCAGCACTCGTCCAGCTGCTGATCCAGCTGCTGCTGCAACAAACACAAACTAGTAAACAACATAAACTACATCTGATGAAGGAAACAGCTCATCCTCCTCCATCTCCCAGCAGCCACTGCAGCAGGTCACATGATTCATGTCTGTTTTTGACTGTTGCATTCTGGGTGCTGTGTTTTCAAATTAAAGAAATAAAATGAGACAGAAAAATAAAATGATCCTCGCCTGAGAAAAGATTTTAAAAAATATATATATATCAGGTATCAATGAAACATCCCATCGTTTATTCCTGTATTCTCACCGTTGCCTCGGAGACGGAGCGTATCCTGTCCAGGTGGGCGTGGACGGGCTGAGGGGCGGGGTCACAGAGGGTCACCTGAGGCGGGAGGAGACACAGAAGAAGAGTGAGTCACATACAAGTGAACGGGTGAACGGGTGAAGAGGTGAACGGGTGAACAGGTGAACGGGTGAAGAGGTGAACGGGTGAACAGGTGAAGAGGTGAACGGGTGAGTTGCAGCAGCGTCACCTTGGCTCTCAGCGCCAGCAGCAACAGGCTCCTCTGTCGCTCCGTCAGCAGCTGCGGGATGGCCTCTGTCACCAGGGAAACAAAGTCCTCCAGCATCCCATAATGCTTCACGCTCTGCTGCCGGGCGACCTGCCACATGGCCGCCGTCAGCAGGCGGAGGGGGGGCACGAGGAGACGCAGGGAGGAGAGGGGGAGAGGAGGAGCTGAGGAGTGACATCATCATGTTATTGGTCATAATAAAGATGGGTCATTACCATCATCATTACATCATTATCCACGTTACAGTCGACTGTGAGCTCATCAGACTTGTATGAAGGTAATGGTTATGACAACAATTCAATTCATTTGTCACACGTTATAATATTAAAGAGAAACATTATGAATAACAAATAAATATATATAATTAACAATATAAAATGTACAAATTATATATAGAATACATATTACATATAAAATACTGAGCAGGTGAAGCGTCACACACACTGGGTTCATAATGTTTATAAATGTTCATTATTTATCATTATTAGTGCAGAGGAGAAGCTGTTGTTAACTATTAAATATAAAAAAATAGAAAAGATGTGATCTAAGGTTTGATTTTGTGACATCAGAGTAAACACTTTGTTTTTAAACTCTTGTAACAGGCTACACAGACAGGGAGCAGTTCACACCCTGCAAAACCTGTGACTTATACTTTTTTTTTTTTTTTTTTTTTACTTTTCATTAAATCCTACTTTACACGTGCAAGTGCAACACTGAAGCCGAAATATCAGCCAGTTAAACCTGACTCAGAGCTCCTGTTTCCCACAGTTTTAATGGACATTAAACGTCTCTTTAGCTCAAAATGACTCTTTTTATCAGTGGAGTCTGGCTCCGTTAGCACCGAGCTGTTGCCCCTGTACCGAGAGCTACCGAGGCCGTTAAATGACACGCAACCTGATCAAAACACAGCGATCGATCCACTCGATCGGCACGTACCCATCCCGTCTTTTCACGGCCGCTCACAGTCCTTCACTTTAGGCTCCGCTCCGGTCTGAAACCTCGGTCAGTTAGCTGCGGGAGCTAACGGCTAACTGGTGTTTACAGTCCGGCGAACAGAGGCCACGCCCCCTCCCTCACCGGAAGTGAATGCACACATGGGTCACACTTCCGGTTTCACCTACACCCGACGTAATAAATAAATAAAATAAAATAAATTATGGACAAACTTTTAAAATACAAATTTAATGTATTTTAGTTGATCTTTTTGATTAGGAAATACAAAAAAGTTGTTCATTATCAACCTTTGTTCTCTCTAGGAACTCGAGAACCAGCTCATTTAGAAAACAAAAACGCAACATTTCTGTCTTAATTTCTTATTGTTAGTCATATCTGGACACACTAAAGTATTGCACAAATGAGTTTGACTTGTGATTTATTGTATTTTTTTATTTATTTTCTCTCTCTATCTATCTTTCACTCTCTTAATTTAATTTCTGCATTATTATCATGTCTTTTGTTTTGTTTGTTGAGCATTCCTTGTGTCTTGTTATTGCTATTGACAATTACCTTGTACACTGCATTGTGTAAATAATAAAAAAAAAAGATAATTATTATCAGTTATTATTAAAAAAAAAAAAAAAAAAATTCAATGAAAGGCCAGGAATGCTGTGCAAGTTTTATAAGATGAGTCATCAAGTTAATCAATTAACCCAAGAGTTATCTAAAGAATTAAAGAGACATTGAAGAGGCTGACCTCTCACCTGGTTTGACACAGGTACAGTAAGCCCGGTGTAATCCTCCTCCTCCTCCTCCTCCTCCTCCTCCTGAGGTCCAGTAAATGGATTAACAGGGTTTGTTTGAGAGCTGCACAGAAAGCAAGAGAGCAACAGCAAGAAGGCAAACAACGAACAACAATAAAGAAGAAAAAGAAGAAGAAGAAGAGAGGCCTTGGAGGTGGATGCTGCATGTGGACGAGCTGGAGGTCGACCTTGAAAACAAACTTTATTTTTCTATATTTATGGGAGTGTGTGGAGCAGAGAGAGAGATCGACAGTCAAGACTGGATTTGTTGGATCTGCTGCTCAGAAAATCCGTTCATCCATCGCTCCTTCGTCGCTCCTCCTCTCAAAGCTGCAAACTGTTGAACTGACTCTGCTGTAACTACCTGATAATAACTCATTTCATCTATTTATTTCAGTCTCTGTGGAAAATCTTATACTCCAACTTATTATTGTTGATATTCAGCCTGTTGTAACATAACTAACTTACATTAAATTCAGCCTGGTGGTGATTTGTGGTGGTTAAGATTTAGTTTAGTTGAATTTAACCGGTTTGGTTAAATGGAGGAATAATTGATCCGATTAACTTCTGAGCTGAGACTGGACTGGACTTATTAGCTTTAAGCAGCCACATAAACACATAAACACAATGGATTCAGACCGAGAAGAAGCCGAGGTGTTTTCAGAAACAGAGGAACCGAGCTCCCTGAGACCAGAGGAGGAGGAAGAGGAAGAGGAGGAGGAGGAGGAGGAAAACGAGGAGGAGGATGCTCGGATCTTCAACACCTGGATGCAGCAGTACAGAGGAGGCAAACAGCAGGAGAAGATCGGAGAGGAGGAGGAAGAGGAGGAGGTGGAGGAGGGACGGGAGTCAGTAGGAGGAGGACGAAGAGCTGAGAGCAGGAGCAGTCTGGGTCCTCCGGCCCGGATGAGGACGGACCGCCGGGCGTCGCTGCCGTGTGCGGTGAGAGGAAGCGGCAGCCGCAGGTTTCTCCACAGCAGCTCGCCGTTAGCTCAGCCCGGTGTCACAGGCCTCTCAGAGCCACTAATGAGGATTTACAGACTCATACTCTCGTTTATTTTTGCCCGTGTTGATGGGATCTTTGGATCAGCGAGTCTCTGCGCTCCGACGATCCAGTTATCACAGCGGCTGATGAATGAAACCACAAACTGTGTCAGTGCTTCCCTCTGATTTAATGTCACTGAAGCTGTTTTTAAAGCTGCAACCTGAGGAGGAGGAGGAGGAGGAGGAGTCAGCTTCATCCTCCACGTTAACTAGTCCTTTTATTACTCACTCTCAATCCCAGCTGTTCTGGAAATTATTTACAGATTAGTTCAAAAGAAAATAACTCACTTACTTGTTATATTAAAAGACAAACAATTGGACTTAAAGGGATAGTTCAACATTTTGGCAAACTGGCCCATTGCCATAATCCCTATAGCAGTAGGTTCGTTACCTTTAATTGTCGGTGCAAGCTGTTTTTAGAACGGCGGAGCAGAGCCGTGAGCTGCTCAGAGCTACGCTACGGAGGCTCATGGGATTTCTTGGTTTCCCTCATCAAACTCATCAAATACACAATCCAACAACTCCACAACGCTCTGGTGGACAAGTTGTGACCTGCACATTCACCACGCTATGAGATAATAACACAACGTTACCAGACAGAGTTGTTTTAGAGGGAAATGCAGAGACTGCTTGATGAAAAACTGTCCCTGAAGGCAACGTGCATTAGGTTTTGCATGACTTTACCTCTAAAACAACTCTGTGTGGTAACGTTGTGTTATTATCTCATAGCGTGGTGAATGTGCAGGTCACAACTTGTCCACCAGAGCATTGTGGAGTTGTTGGATTGTGTATTTGGTGAGTTTGATGTCGATGTTGTGTATTTATTTCATCTTTTCAATGTGGTGTCTGTTCTACTTAGTTCTCTTTTGCCTTCCTGGTTTGTTCATTCATTTGTTTGCAATAAAGTTAAAATATATAATAATAAAAAAATTAACTAGTCCCCCCCCCCCTCTCTCCCTGTGTCCAGACGACTCTCTCGTCCATGCAACTGTCTCGCCTCCACTCGTCCACCCGGGCTCCGGTGACGGCGAGGGTCCTGCTGCGCCGCTCCTCCTCCCGCCGCCTCCTGCCCTCGCCGCAGGAGGCCGCCGCCCCCGTGTCCCTCCCCCCCGTTGGCGAGCGCAGACCCTCCCTCATACCCACCATCCCCGAGGCCACGGTGCACGAGAGGAGGGGCCAGTTCAGGAGGCGCAACGTGATGTCACTGGTGGGTGGAGCTACACCGCTGTGGAAACTGATGTGTGTGTGACTTTAAACTGACTGTGTGTGTGTTGTTGTGTTGCAGAGCGATGCTGACAGTGTGTGTCTGATCTGTCACAACGACTTAAATCGAGGAACCGGCGGCACCAGAGAGCTGCAGTGCACACACACCTTCCACAAAGAGGTAACACACACTCTAACACACCTTAACACACAGAGATGAAGTGTGTTTTTGCAGAGCTGTCCATCAGACTCCGCCTCCCTCTCTCCCTGTGCAGTGTATAGAGGAGTGGCTGTGGAGGAAACAGTCCTGTCCCACGTGTCACGTTCAGGTGTCGATGCCTCAGCCCGTTTACTGGAGCTCCACCAGAGTCAAAGTCCCATAAACACCGACGACGGACGGCAGCAGAGAGACCGAGGTCCATGAGAGTGGAGCAACGTCTGGTCCAGAATCTCATCATCATCTCTGGTTCTCATGCTCCTGATGCAGAGAGGACGGTGACATCATCAGGAGAGGACAGTGACATCACAAACACATCCATAAAGTATGTCATAAGAAGAGGAAGCAGTTGGGAGACCAAACCTACGTTAAAACGGCCAAGTGTGAAGTTGATACACAACCACAGTAACCTCACCCATGTGTGTGTGATGAGTGTATATTCTACTGGTAGCTACATGTACAGCAGCATCATAAGGATTTTTAAATAAAGTTTGATTGTGGAAAAAAAAAGTATATATATATATTCTGATTCTTGACTAAAAATCAAAACAGTGTGCAAGAGAAAATGTAATTTTAATGATGAGAGACGTTAACCCTGAGCTCTCCAGGTCTGGTGTCTCCTCCTCTGTGTCTCTAACCCTCCTCTCCTCCATGTGCATTTGTTTCCAACGAAGAAGCCGGTGACAAATCAATCCATGGAGCGGTGGATAAGGTTATTTATCATCTACCATGTGTATGTTTGTGTAGTCTTATCTGTCATAAACAAGAGTTTACAGGTTACGGGCGCGTTATGTTTGTGTGGCGGTGCCGCAGAGACGAGAGCTGGGACACCGGGTCGGAGGCTCTGATCTAACAAGGTTGGTTTTCAGCCAAGAGACGCTCCATTCTTACAACTAGTCATTGGTTTAACCAGCACTAGGACTCTGGAGCTGGAGCTAAGGAGTGATAAAATAATAATAATAATAATAATAATAATAATAATAATAATAATAATAATAATAATAATAAAACATTGTCAAGTAAAAATACATTTCTATGATTAAAAGTGAGATAAAAGTGAATATTATGGTCAAGTATCTGATGTACAGTGGTGCAGTTTCAGTACTTGCTGTGGGTAAACAGCGCCCCCTTCGGTGTCGTAGTGGCCAGACGCGGTACTGCAGGCGGAAGTGCTGCACCTGTTGATGCGCTGACGGACTGACTTCACTCTTCTTCCTCTTCTTCTGCTGCTGCTGCTGCTCCGGTTGTTACCTTCGCTCACCTGAGGCTGTAAAACCCCTGAGAAGCTGCTGGACCGTCGGCAGGTGTTGATGGACAAGCTGAAGAAGGTTCTGAGCGGACAGGAGGATGGAAACACCGCGGACGGATCCGGGATCCTGGAGGTGAAACGCGGCCGTTACCGTCTCTCTCTGTTGTTTTTAGCCTGTTAGCTCATCACAACACAACATCACCGGTTAAAGCTCAACACAGGTGACCCCAACCACACCTGGTCACGTCAGGTGAAGGGATGAGCGGCTCAGTCTTACACATCTGTTATTACACCATCACTACTTCTATAATAATTCACATTTAATGAGTGAATCAGCTGTAAAAACACCAACAAACCAACAGCTGCAGCTTCTACATGTGAATATTTACTGTTTTATACCTGTAGTAGCTGATCAGTTAGTTATCAATAAATTGGGGTTGACAGTCTATTTATTTATTATGTTTTTTATTTTATCTTTAGTATTTTTGCTTTTTTAGTATGTTTTATGGTTTTTATTTTGCTATACAGCACTTTGGAAACCTTTGTGTTTATTTAAATTGTGCTTTATAAATAAAATGGATTGGATTGGATAAATTAATCTACAGTAACACTACTAACATTAAAGCAGAAGTAAGCGATATTTTTGTGTTAATATAAGTCTTAAATAGTTCTATCTTCCCACAGCAATCACTTAGCCTACATAGAGTGTTTGGACCGAAACACGGGTCTGTCAGTCCCTCTTCTCTGCTCTGAGCCGAGGAGAAAACTTTTCTCGTATCCTACAAGTTTTATCCAATGAGGAGAGAGAACAGCATTAAGGGCTGTGTGTGCAGCCAAGGGATGAGCGTGAATGTGGTGACGTAGGGACGAGGACCAATAGATCCATGACGAGGGCGGGGGTTGCTAACTCCATCGGCTGACAAGACGTTATGGTGCGTTCAAGGCAACCCGTAACTCGTGTTTTTCCGACCTGTGAAGTCGTACCAGTTCGATCTGGTACGAGTTCACAGGTCGGAAGTTACGAGTGGCCGTTATAGTGACTTTCACAGGTAAAACAGGTCGGAAAAACACGAGTGCGTTGCCTGGAACGCTACAAAGTCGTAAGTCGTGACTTGAAGCTGTAATTTACGATTTCAAAAGCCTGCCTGGAACGCAGCATTAGCCAAAACGACCGGATCGCTTACTTCTGCTTTAATAATCCACAGGTTCTTTCTAATGTCAGGAAAAATAAACACATTAATAATTATAATGACAGAATTGACTGAACTTCCTGTATGAAACAGCGCCAGGTGCAGCTGACTCACCTGAGTTCACCTGCAGCAGGTAACTGATCTGGAACCAGCTCAGTGTTTCCTTCTCTCTCTCTCTGTTGGATCACACTGTTTATCCATGTAAACGACCTGTTTCCACAGCCAGGGTTCCATACTTTACTTTTTTTTTTTTTTCTATAAACTGCAATCTTTTATTTTCATTATTCTTATTTTGTGTCATTATGTGAGATTGTAGCTTGGTACAATAGCACGTACAAAAAAATTAACCCAAATAACTTAAGATCAGGCCAAAGCCAGATAAATTATGTAAATTATATTTATAGTTTCCATTTTCCATACTTTTCCAGACCTGGAAAAGTATAAGATCAAATTCCATGCTTGTGTAGCGACCCAGATCCAGTTTTTTGCTCTGTGATGATGTCGTCACCTGGTTGGTTCAGTTTTTTCAGCCTGTACAGTTGATTTTCCAACAACGTGAACGACCTGTGGAGCTGTCACCTTGACAACAATGATGATGTCATGTCATGTCATGTCATGTGTGCAGAGAGCCAATCAGGCGTCCACCCTAGCCTGGGGGACCAGGATGAGGGGCTTCGTCATCTGCTTCGTCCTCGGCGTGATCTGCTCCGTCCTGGTGAGTTCCGTCCGTTTCCGTGGCAACAACAACGTCCTTGTCCATGACAACAGTCCTTTCCTTTCCTGTGGTCACATCCTCTCTATCTATCTCTTGTCCGTCTGTAGTCGTGGCAACAGCCTGCATGTTTCTATGGTCACAGCTCTGTTACTATGGTTTCTTCTTCTTGTCGTTTCTTCGTTAACAGCCTGTTTCTCTCTGTCTCTATGGTAACAGCCCTTCTCCTGTCGCTGTCTGTAGCCAAGGTAACAGCACTTCTGTCTTTTCTCTGTGTTTGTCTCCCTGTCTGTATCTATGGTAACAACCACTCCAGGTCCATCAGTCAGTCAGTCAGTCTCTGTGTCCATGGTAACCGCCTGTCTAGTGTCGCTGTGTCTATGTTTACGCGGTGACGGCCTCCCTCTCTCTCTCCGTCTCCAGGGCACCTGTTTGTTGTGGATCCCCGGTGCCGGCCTCGCTGTGTTCGCTGTCCTCTACAGCGTGGGAAATGTCTGCGCTCTGGCCAGGTACCGACCAGAACTCACCTGGTTCCAAATCAATCAATCAATCAATCAATCAATCAGTCAATCAATCAATCAATCAATCAATCAATCAGTCAATCAGTCAAACCTTAGTTGTGCAGCAGCGTTTGGTGCAGGTGAGGCTGTGAGGTAAAGGAGGCGCTGCCCTCTGGTGGCGGCCGTCGGCGTCACCTGTCAGGTAACTGATGATGTCATTCCAGCACCATGTTCCTGGTCGGTCCGCTGCGGCAGCTCAAGACCATGTGCGCTAAAGAGAGGGCGCTCGCCACCGCCATCATGGTGGTGAGGAAACACACACACACACACACACAGTATCTGACACATGTAATTACAAAGAGAGAAACCCTGTGTGTGTGTGTGTGTGTGTGTGTGTGTGTGTGTGTGTGTGTGTGTGTGTGTGTGTGTGTGTGTGTGTGTGTGTGTTTGCAGGTCTGCCTGGTGTTGACGCTGTGCGCTGCTTTCTGGGTGAGAAACACAAATAACTTTGAGCGATCAAATGTGTTCACACTGAATGTTTTATTTTCACACACACACATGTACAGTGTGTTAATGACTCTGTTGTCAATAAAGTTAACATAAAATCAACACACATTGTATAATATACTTGTGTGTGTGTGTGTCTCTCTCTCTCTGCAGTGGAAGAACAACGGTCTCGCTCTGTTGTTCTGTGTCCTTCAGTTCCTGGCGTTCACCTGGTATGACACACACACACACACACACACTCACACACACACACACACAGACTCACCACCTGTCTAATTGCTGCTGTTGTTCACCACAGGTACGGCCTTTCATACATCCCCTTCGCCAGGTAACACACACACACACACACACACAAGATAAAAATGAAGAGTTAATTGATTTCAACAGATCAGGAGTTAAAACATTAATGAACAATGTCACATGATCAATAAACAAATTAAAAACAGCAGAATGTACGTTTTTATTTAATGTGTTCAAGTCATCATTGATCATAGCATTTTAATTATTGATCCTGTAGTTTACAATAAATATAAATACAGATATGGTAAAAATACAAATGTTTCTGTCTGATAATTAATAATTATTATAAATGTAAATGTTTTTAAAATGTTTATAATTTAAAAGAAAAACATCGTAATAGTTTGGTTTTATATTTTTACCTTTTAATTAAAATGATCCATATGAGCCCAGATGAATCAGGACTGAAGCTCCGCCCCCTTCTCTCTTGCAGGGACGCAGTCATCAAGCTCTTCTCGCTCTGCGTCTAGGCCCCGCCCACCCTCCGCCTGTCCAACCAATCAGGAAGCAGCTCTCTTAAAGAGACACACGCCTTAAAAAAAAACAAAAAAAACATTTCAACCTCAGAAAAAGTGAATGTCTCAGAAGAAGAAGCCACACGACGACGGGACCTTGTTTCCATGGAGACTGTTACCTGGATCAGCGTCGACTCATTTCACATCGTTTCGATTTTTATTAATGAACAAAACATTTCACCTTTTAAACATTTCCTTTTGTGTTTTTGTTTTCCTGGACCAAACTAACTGTGTTTTTATACTTGTTGTAATAAACAGGTAATAACTGTTGTTACACTCTTTATAAACGTGTTATAAACTGTTGCTGATTTCATCGTGAAACAAAGTGCTTTTATTTTGAAGGCCGGTTGTAATGGACCAACTTTTAAAATGTAAAGTTTTTTTTTACTGTTGTAGCTTCGTAGCGTTTAAATAACGAACAGAATGAGAAGATATTGATCAGGTTCATTGATAATTGTCATAATTATTGATTAAAGGTTAAAACACTAATAATCAACGTTAAAAAAAAACACTCTTGTTTTTATAAATCTCAGTTCATGAGGCCGTGAAACGACCTCTGACCCCGTCTCCTGGTTCTGGTCCCAGTGAGTCCAGCTCAGTGTTTGTGTCTGTGTTTGGTTTTAATAAATATTAACATGTGGATGTAACGTCAGTGTTTCCTTTAAATCAAACCACTTCACTTCACCTGACCGTGACTCTGAGTGTGTGTGTGTGTGTAGGTGTGTTACCTGGTGTTTACCTGCCTCACTGTGTGTTAACGTCGTCTTTATGCCTGTTAAGTCTCTAAAGCCTGTAATCTCCACCCGCCGCCGCCCGCTGATTAAAACACACACACACACAATAAAACACACACTCCCTTTTTTAAGGCGAGACTCACATATCGTATGTCGCCGTGTGTGTGTGTGTGTGTGTGTTTCCAGATGTTCTGACCTATTCTCCATTACATGCTGATCTGAACAGCTGATGGTGTTTTTCATCTGACATTTAAACGTCCAGGAGCCACAGAGTGTGTGTGTGTGTGTGTTTTTATTATTATTATTATTATTTTAAGCTTATTATTATTATTATCATTATTTTAAGCTTGTTTGTATCAGAAGCTTCCAGTGTCTGTGCAAATCTCGCAGGATTTGAGACTGAGACACTGGGAGCTTCCGCTACAAACAAGCTTAAAATATAGATTTATTTAATTTTTTTCGGAACAATTTCTCATGTTGGGGCTTCAATACAAGAAGGACATTACAGACGAGCACTATGGAGGTATTTGGATGTTTTTTGGTGTGTCTTTTTGGACGAAGATAAGTGAGCTCCGTTCACAACCGTCATATGGACAAATACTGCTGCACGGAGCCCCGCTGTAACTCAGAGAAGCCACGGAGGACTCTGAAACTTCTCCCAGCCCTTAGTCCACAGGGGGAGTAAATTTGAATTTTGGGTGAACTATCCCTTTAACATCAGCATTAATGTTTCCAGATGTTTGCTCTTATAATAAAAACCAGTGGTGGAACTGAACGTCTCACATTGATCATTGAACAAAAAAACAAACATTTATTTAATTCAGCTGGAATAAACAGATGTGAAAACATCTGAAGCCGACTCACAGGCTGGTTCCTTTACACACTGTTTTTTTTTTTTTTTTAATCAATAATCAATCAATCGCTGAAATCAACCTGTGATCCACTGATTCCTGTAGAATTTGAGCCAATTAAGCTTGAATCAGTGAATCATCTGGCAACGAGCGGCCGAGCGAGGTAAAGCCAGTGTGTGTGTGTGTGTGAGAGAGAGAGAAAGAGAGGAGAGAGAGAGGAGAGTGGTGGAGCGAGCGAGGCTGTGTGTGTGTGTGTGTGTGTGTGTGTGTGTAACGGGGGAGCGAGCTACAGTCAGACTGTCCTGTGGTTGTTAGTGATGTTCAGTTGGAGCTGAGCAGCTTCACGTCACACACACACACACACACTGATTAATTAACTACTTATTAACTCTCATTGATTCAATTAACACGTAAAGTCCTTTAATTATTTGGATTATTTCACCTGTCCGGCTCAGTGTCACAGGTAAGTTCATTTTTTATAATAATCAGCAGCATCAAACATCTTTGATTATTGATCAGGCGTTGTTTTCTCTCTCTCTGATAAATGTGTTTATTCTTTGTTTTAATGGATTTAATGAGATGAATTAAAAAGCTTCTCTTCATGGTCGTCTTTACGATGAATCCATCGTTTCCTCCTGACTTCACAGAAATTCAACCCTGCGCTCCGACCACCGCAATTAACTCAGTGTTTAGTTAGAATTAAAAAAACATACATTAAAAGTGTGATATTCACATTTACACCTGTTTATGGATCTGATGATAAAACAGGTCGAAGGAGGAAACTAAATATCAGAAACAGAAGAAAAAGGAAAATCATATCAAACTAAAAAGCTTAAATACAAATTAAGGTTTAATTAATTGTTATAATTCATTTTATTACAATATTTATAATTATTAAATTCTAAATGATGTGAGGAGATGTGAGGCACAGTGAGGTTTAAACACACTGCTGCTGCTCTGATGTCGCTGCTGTTCCTACATGTAATTATTACTATTATTATTATCACATATTTAATATAATTTAATATGAATATTTTCAACCTTAAATATTAATTTAATAAAATGAATTAAAAGCAGGAGACGAGTGAATGATGGGACTGAGGTGAAGAGTTTGTTTCTGGGAATCATTCATGACATAAATAAATGAACATTTATTTTTTAATTTGATATATTTGGGCATAATATTTAATATGAGGTTGTTTTATTTTAGCTGTAAATTGAATTTAAAGAGAAAATGAAAGTTGCTGTTCTGATGCAGCAGTTAAAACCTCAGACACGGACGCAGCGACATGGAGGATAAATGGTTTCTACGTTTTACCGCCGTCTGTAGATTCTCCACTTCCTGTCAGACTGAGATTCAACTGTAAAGTTTCTATTATCAACATTTAATGAGCTCATTTATTTAAATTAAAAAGTTTAGATTGATCTTAACACTAATAACAGGAACAAATCTGACATAAATGAGTTATAATTGAACCTTGAAGCAGAACCAGAGTCTCAGTTTGTCCAGGTGACCTCAGGTGTGTGTGTGTCTGCAGATGAAGGTGGAGGGTTTCCAGGACGACGTGGAGTCTGGTTCTGTGTCTGCAGCGGACCGGGCCGGAGGCGGAGGGACCGTGGTGGCTGCGGTCCACCACCGTGGCGGCGGTGGAGGCGGGGCGACGGTGGCGGCGTGCAGCCCCAGCTCGGCAGAGCGCTGCATGTCGCGGCTGCTGAGCGCGGTGGAGAGCGAGCTGCAGGCCGGGCGGGAGAAGGGCGACCCGACGGAGCGGGAGCTCAGGGTGACGCTGGAGGACGCCGAGCTGTGGAGGAAGTTCCAGCACATCACCAACGAGATGATCGTCACCAAGAACGGACGGTAACCACGGCAACGGTTCCCTTAACGACCGCGTTGAGCTGCTGCTGCTGCTGAGTTACTGAGGTCAAACCAAAACAACAAAAGTTGAACTGAAGTTATGAGCTGTTTTTAAACTTTTTCATGCCTCCACTAAGCAGGAAAATATGAAATATTGATTTTGAACGATGTTTTCTTAACTTTTTTAACTCAAAAACACATTTTAACAAAATATAAATGACAAACAACGAACTCAGATATAATAAATACAGTTCAGATTTCAGTTACGACCCGTTCTGTTCAATAAATCAAACACTACACACTGGATCCTTTAAAGCTGCAGCAGCCCCGGTTGGTTTTTACTCACAGATGATCGTCAGCAGCAGCAGCAGCAGGTGAATCATCTGCGTCTTGTCTGCAGCTTCCACGGTCGACACAGGTCAAACAGACGTTCCTCTGTGAACATTAACAGTCTCTTAGTTTCCTTAAAATCCACCCACAGTCCCGTTCACTTCTGGTCCTGAGTGTGTGACAGATTAAAGCAGCTGCTCACGTTGCCAACACACTAACAACAACTTCATAGACTTTGTGCCAAATATAAAAGTCTGATTAAACAACAACAACAACAACAACCTGTGTGTATAATATAAATAAATCAAACTAAATGTATTTGTGAATGCTCTGGTGAAGCTTCACCTGCCTCACGGTCATCAGCATCATCAGGTGGAGAGCTGCTCGCTTTCAGGTCCTCCATCTGTCTCTCCTTTGTCTCCTTCTGTTGGACAGTTCCTACAGAAATAAAAAATATATATACATGAAAATGTAGAATCACAAACTAATAGTTGATTTTTTTTCTAATTAAACTTTTACTATTATAATCATCATCCTGAATAGTTCAGTCATTTTATGGCCACATCATTTACATACAATAAAGTTCCAGCCGATATGAAATGTGTCTTTTAAAGCCCTGCACTTTAATTTCTATGTAAGTTAATTATACTCCTGTACTTGGCCAGGTGACTGTCAGCTTTAGGCACATTTATATTGTATTTTATACTCCTGTACTTTCCTGTCAGGTGATTATCAGCCGACCCACAGGGGAAAATTGTCTTTTTTATTCTACTGTCTCAATTTATCGTATTTATTTACCTAATTGTTTTATTCTAGGTTTTATTGTCCTAAATGTTCTGCTGAGCTCTTGCAAATCGTTTTCCAATGCGGTTTCTCTTCTGCAAATGGAAAATAAATCTGACCTACTGAACAAAACCGACAAAAACTACAAAACAAACCTGATCTACAGTCGATCCACTGCCTTGATTTGTCCAAAAGTGACTGAAACTGAAATAAGACCCATTGTTTTTACTGCTGCTAACTAAACTAGCTGTAACCAGTGTGTAAAAGTGGTTATTAATTTTACTTGTTTGCGTTTTATAACAAAAATAATACATATATACATATAATGATTTATTTATTTCTTTTTCTTTTCTTTTCTTTACTTTTTAGGGTTTAAAATAATAAAACTGTCAGTCTACGTGCTACATGTAGTAACACATAAACACAGTAAACACAGGCAGTTAAGCTAACGGCTAACGAAGAAACGTAACGTTACACAGTAACAGGAACTAAAAACCTGCTCCACAAACATTTCAACCACCAAACACCGTCACGAAACATTAAACATTTTTGTCTGGAGATTATTATTAATGTAAATGTGTAAATAAAACATAAAATACTAAAATATTTTGACCCACATTATCACGAAATTTAATTTCACGGACTTACCGCGAGACCAGCAGAGACGCCAGACCAGAGCGATAGATATCTATCGCTCTGCGCCAGACTGCGTCAGCGTCAGACACACGGGGTCTCTCCGAGAAGTCTGCAGGGGGTTCGTCGAGTTCATGTACAGTGAAGAAAATAAGGAATTTCAACGCTTTACTACCGGTAATTAGTTACAATTAAACAGCAAAAGACTGCTGTTTCGAGACTGCTACGTTAATAACTACATTAATAAAATCATATGATAACAGGTAGGCCTACGTTCGTAACTGTACATTAAATTCAGCAACCCAGTTACACCAAACCTGCACCAAACCAGAGCCAGTCTTCTCTGACCAAACTCTGAATTTCAATTAACTTTATTAACACGGTGACAATGTTTTACCAGTTATGACCTTATGACCTGTTTAAAAAACAGATTTTATTGTGACATTTTTTAAAATCTCTTTTTAAGAAATTCTTTTCTTAGATTGACATATTAAAACATTATTACTGATTTAGTGAGGGAGATAAAAAATAACCCTGTTGTTGTGCAACTAAATTTGAACTTTCATCCTGTTTTAGACCTTTTAAGTCTTGTATTGTCTGTAACAACATCTATGTCACGTCTGTCCGTCCTGGGTGAGGGATCCCTCCTCTGTTGCTCACCCTGAGGTTTCTCCGATTTTTCCCTGTTAAAAGGGTTTTCCATGGAGTTTTTCCTCAGTTGTTACGATGCCATGTAAAGCCCTTTGAGACAAACTGTTTGTAAAAACGGGCTATACAAATAAAATTGCCTTGCCTTGCCTATTATGGTAAATAAATATACAGTATAGTTGAAATCAGTACAGCAGAAAACAATGAATATATTAATATTAAAATTAGTTGAATAATGAGAATTTATACATTTTGTTGGTGTCCTGTCTGGTGGAATTCGAGATCGTGACCTCAGTGTCTCGTGTTTGTTGTTAATGTTGTTGGTGTGTGAGCATTGTGGAGGAGGAAGTGTGTGTGTGTGTGTGTGTGTGTGTGTGTGTGTGTGTGTGTGTGTGTGTGTGTGTTTGATCCTATTAACCAGGGTTATTCATTAGTGTGGATACCAGGCATCAGCGTCGCCCTTTGTGTGTGTGTGTGTGTGTGTTGTTGTTTTGTGCAGCTGACCAGTCGCCCTGCCGTGGGCACACACTCCATTCACACCTGCAGGAGCCACTTCACTTCAGCTGCTGTGAGTGAGGCAGAGCCGCGCTGGTCTGAACCAGGAGGAGGTGGAAACGATGATGTTCAGATTGATTTTAAATCAGTTATTGATCTTCTCCTCCTTCTTCTCCTCCTCCTCCTCCTCTGTCAGTCGTATGTTCCCGGTGCTGAAGGTCAGCGTCTCCGGCCTCGACCCCAGCTCCATGTACTCCTTCCTGCTGGACTTCGTGCCGGCCGACGGCTGCCGCTGGAAGTTCGTGAATGGGGAGTGGGTGGCGGCCGGGAGGGCAGAGGGCCGCGGCGAGGGGCGGAGCCACGGGGGCATCTACATCCACCCAGACTCACCCAACTTCGGTGCTCACTGGATGAAGGCCGCCGTGACCTTCAACAAGGTCAAACTCACCAACAAGGTCAACGGAGGAGGACAGGTACACACCTCAGTTACAAGAGTCCAGATAAAACTTTATTAGTCACTAATTTGATCAACAATTGACCAGTGGAATGTCTTTCTTTCTTTCTTTCTTTCTTTCTTTCTTTCTTTCCTTCTCTTTTCCTCCTCTAACTCTTCTTTATCGTCTTCTTCCGTCCATTATCCTCCTCTTCATATCAAGAGCGTCTCTTCCTTGTTTCCTCTTTTCTCTCTCTCTCTCTCTCTCCCTCCATCCCTGTATTGCACTGGAGTGGGCGAGAGACTACCACCTCTAATTAGCCACTTCAGTCCCTCTCCTCACTCACTTCACCTGCTCGCCCCCTCGTAACCACGGGAACGGGATAAACAGCTCTTAATTGGCGGGCAGCAGTTTAATGCACTTCCTGTTGAGAGCCATTCGCCACTCAGAGAGGCCTTCAACACACACACAAACACAAACACACACACACACACACACACACACACACACACACACACACACACATGTGCAGCACTACAAAATTGGCAATAATGTTGTTTATATTTACCCCATTATCCCTGTCCAAATATGACACACACACACACACACACACACACACACACTGGGCAGTAATGCAGACTTGGAACAGAGAGCTCGGCCATAATGAAATAATTGCTCAGCTTATTTGTACATTATGGTAATTATGTTTTTTACTGGTAAATTAATTTACCCATCATGCTTCAGATGGACGAGAGAGAGAGAGAGGTAAACTATATTCAAAAAGAGCCCACACACACTCCAGCTAATGTGGGCCCTGCCAGGGTAAACACACACACACACACACACACACACACACACAGCGGCGGGGTCAGATGTGAAGCCAGCCTCTCAATCTGAATAGAAAACAGTTTGTTTTTGTGTGTCTGCCTGGAGAGCTCTGATTGGTTAATCGGGCCTCGTTAGTGATGGATGGAGAGAGAACACACAGATGGATAAACGAGTGTTTGGGCCAAAAGACAAAGATGGCTCCTCTCCATCATCTCCTGACTGGATGATGATGATGATGATGATGGTGCTTCGTGTTCGTCACAGAGTCACAGCTGCTCAGACTCGCTGACAAACTTTGAGACGTGACGACAGCTCAAAGGACAGGTGGGGACAGGTGAGGACAGGTGGGGACAGGTGGGGACAGGTGAAGACAGGTGGGGACAGGAGGGGACAGGTGGGGACAGGTGGGGACAGGAGGGGACAGGTGGGGACAGGTGGGGACAGGTGGGGACAGGTGAGGACAGGTGGGGACAGATGAGGACAGGTGGGGACAGGTGGGGACAGGTGAGGACAGGTGGGGACAGATGAGGACAGGCGGGGACAGGTGGGGACAGGTGAGGACAGGTGGGGACAGATGAGGACAGGTGGGGACAGGTGAGGACAGGTGGGGACAGGTGAGGACAGGTGAGGACAGGTGGGGACAGGTGAGGAGATCCAAGATCTCTTCTGCAAGACAGACCTGGCCATGAATGACAGCACATAAAGTTTCAACACATTAATTATAGACAGAGAAGAAACAATAACAATTGAATTTTCAAAATTAGTTGAAAGAATTTAAAAGATTAGTCAAACATTCACAGAGTCACAGCTGCTCAGACTCGCTGACAAACTTTGAGACGTGACGACAGCTCAAAGGACAGGTGGGGACAGGTGAGGACAGGTGGGGACAGGTGGGGACAGGTGAAGACAGGTGGGGACAGGAGGGGACAGGTGGGGACAGGTGGGGACAGGAGGGGACAGGTGGGGACAGGTGGGGACAGGTGGGGACAGGTGAGGACAGGTGGGGACAGATGAGGACAGGTGGGGACAGGTGGGGACAGGTGAGGACAGGTGGGGACAGGTGGGGACAGGTGGGGACAGGTGAGGACAGGTGGGGACAGATGAGGACAGGTGGGGACAGGTGGGGACAGGTGAGGACAGGTGGGGACAGATGAGGACAGGCGGGGACAGGTGGGGACAGGTGAGGACAGGTGGGGACAGATGAGGACAGGTGGGGACAGGTGAGGACAGGTGGGGACAGGTGAGGACAGGTGAGGACAGGTGGGGACAGGTGAGGAGATCCAAGATCTCTTCTGCAAGACAGACCTGGCCATGAATGACAGCACATAAAGTTTCAACACATTAATTATAGACAGAGAAGAAACAATAACAATTGAATTTTCAAAATTAGTTGAAAGAATTTAAAAGATTAGTCAAACATTTGCACTCAAATAAAACCTTTGCACTCCTGAAGCCTGGATGTAATGGAATTTATCATGGTCTTGAATACATTCAGAGATACCAGACTTTGGACTTTGAGCTCTGACTGTAAACTGTTCCATGTACTCTGAGCAGAAAATCTAAAAGCTTTCTTCCCCATTTCTGTTCTCACCTTAGGAACAGTAAAATGACAAAAGTCCTGAGAGCGGAGACTGTAGGCTCTATTAGTCAAGATTAAAAAGGGTGATAAATAAGATGGAGTCATCTCAAGAATAGCCTTGAGATGGCCAATTTACTTTACTGTATAAGACACAATGATGAGTTAGAGCTCCACAGTTTGTAATAAACCTAAGAGCACCATGATACACACTATCCAGCATGAGGAGGCATTGAATGGAGGCATTCATGTATACTGTATACAGGTGTAGACAGCTGTATACAGGTGTATACAGGTGTGTTACAGGTGTGTTACAGGTGTGTATACAGGTGTGTATACAGGTGTGTTACAGGTATGAACAGGTGTGACTCCTCCTCTCTCTGCAGATCATGTTGAACTCCCTCCATAAGTACGAGCCTCAGCTCCACATCGTGTGCGTCGGCTCTCGTCATCGTCTCGTCTCCAACGTCTCCTTCAAAGAGACGCAGTTCATCGCCGTGACGGCCTATCAGAACGAAGAGGTGCACACACACACACATGCACGCACAAACACACATGCACACCAACACACACACTAACAGCTGTGTCTCTGTGCAGATCACAGCTCTGAAGATCAAGTACAACCCGTTTGCAAAGGCCTTCCTGGACGCCAAGGAGAGGTATGACGTCATCACCACATGGGGACTAGTTGACCTGGTGGATGAATATATGTTTACGTGATACACACACACGCGCACACTGATAGCGTTTGATTCGTCCTCCCCAGGAACCCGGGAGGGCGGGGTTTGCCGGAGTCATCAGACGGTCGTGTTTCTGGGATTCAACCCTGTGAGTCAATAAAGTTTTGTCATATTTGAACTTCATTTAAATTGACAAGTGTAAAATGAAAATACATGAAGATCAGTGTTTGTGTGTGTGTGTGTCAGGCTGGTCTCTGTGCTCGGCTGGAGGGGGCGGGGCTTTCCCATACAGCAGCAGCATCCCGCTGACGTCGCATCATCACCACGGTTACAAGCACCACGGTTACCCGGGCCGACACACACCTTACCCCACCGCCTACCTGCCGCACCGCTCACACCCCTCAGGTAACTGTGTGTGTGTGTGTGTGTGTGTTAATGAAATACACCAATTAGTGTGAATGCTGAAAGCAGTGAATAGGTCTTTTGTGCCTTCTGCCTTTAAATTGTTGAATGCTGAGCTGCTTGAAGCTGTAGTTAGTACAAGTATAAGTATTTATGTATTTATTGTCCTACTTATTGTACTTTTTATCTTACCTGATCTTAATTTGCACTGTCTCGCCCTTTCCTCCTCACGTGTATGCTCGTGTAAATGAATGTGGTGCAGTGGTCAACTGTAGAAACAGAATTGCCCTATGGGATAAATAAATCTCAATTCTCAACTCAACTCAACTCAACTCAAAAGCCCCAAAAAATATACTTTAAAAAAAGAAGAAATATTATGATTATTCTCCATTCTTCCAACGGTTTTTTGCGGTCCATCTCCTCCTTTAGTCAGGTGGTTCGGGTTCAAGCTGGCTGAGTAGTTAGAACCTGCGTTTACTAATAATGAGGTCATGGGTTCAACTTCTATATCAGTCCCCCAGTTGCTCTTTTTGTCTATTTCTTATTCAACAATGGCGTTCAGCTTTCAGCATTCACATGTATTTCCTTTTAGAAATACATTTTCTACTTATTATTATTCTCTGCTCTTCTGCTGTTTTTTTTGCAGTCTACTTCCTCCTTCATTCTCTTCTCATAATGAGACGTCATCATACTTATGTCTCTCTCTCTCTTCACCTCTTTGTCTTTCTGTTGGTTTGTGTTAATATGCTTCTTGTTCTCAGGTTGAAAAGCTTTCACACACATTTCCTTTTAGAAATGTTTTTTCTTGTGTACTTCTTTATCACTCAACATCTGGCCTGATGTGCGTCCTGCTGCAGGTGTCCAGGTGTTGTCTGATGGATGGAGTGGCTCCTCCCCTCGCCCTCCCTCCTCCTCCTCCTCCGGCCCCCTCCCCTTGACGACCAGCGTCCCGCCATCACAGCCGCCCCCCCCTCCTCACAACTCCAGGTGAGGCCCCGCCCCCACTGCCTTATATGGTAAATATGTAAACACCCTAATATAACGCCTGTCTGTGTCTGTGTCTGTGTCTCTGTGTCCAGTCAGTATCCCTGTCTGTGGACGGTCGGCTGCAGCGAGCTAAGCCCCTCCCACTCGCCGTGCACCGCTCTCCACGGGCCAATCAGCAGCGAGAGCCTCATGCAGCCTCCCAATCACGGTCGAGTAGGCGGCGTCTCCTGGCCACCTGGTCCCACCCACTCCTTCTGAGGAGG
This sequence comes from Trachurus trachurus, assembly GCF_905171665.1. Taxonomy (NCBI): domain Eukaryota; kingdom Metazoa; phylum Chordata; class Actinopteri; order Carangiformes; family Carangidae; genus Trachurus; species Trachurus trachurus. The sequence goes on from NC_139914.1 coordinate 1,141,066, forward strand.
CACCTGATTGGCCGACAGGTTCATACTGGTTGCTACATGACCACCACACTTTAAAACCCCAGTGTGGCCCCGGTAACGACTGAGGGCCGTCAGGTTCTACTGGTGGCTCCCAGTAACGACCTGTGGCTTCTTGACCAGACTGGAAACCAGTGGCAGGTGGATGCATGAGTGTAAATAATGTGTCATCATCGTTGAGTTCCTCCAGTCTGACTCTTGAGTCTGCATCAAGAAGAATCACTGGTCCTCCCTCCTCCATGCTGTTATTGTTGGTCTTATGTCGCCCTCTGGTGTTTATTATCCTGCAGAAAGAGTCTATATTCTGTCTTTGGTTACATGTGAATATATCTGTACAGTCCATCATCTGTGTTTCAGATAAACATATTGATATTTGATTGATATTGAAAAAAAACAAAACATAAAGAAACATTTCCTGTCCAGTTATGTCGGTTGTTTTTGTTCAGCTGCTGCATTTTTCTACCAGAAAACAAAACATTTAAAAAAAAAAGAGAGAAAAATGCATTGGATTAAAATCTACATGTTCATGTTGTTGAGTCTGTTCCCGTGGAAATAATGAATTCTTCTCGTCCTTGTTGTGGTTTGTCCCTGCATGAAGTTTACAGCATGACTGAGACAGAGAGACTGTAACTCTGCTCTGTGTCAATAAAGGTTTATTGAAAGGAGGAAGGTTTGCCTGTTGTGTTTTTATTTCCTCACCAAGAAGGAAGGAAACACACACAGAAATGCTCCAGTCACTGTCTTCACATAGAGATTATGATCAAATACACATTTCACATGTCATAGTGTGTAAAAATTGCACACACAAAGTAGTGTAAATTGTATTTTGCACATGTCTGTATTTGTTTTTGTGTATTTCTGTGATGGTAGTCAGAACACATTTTGAAATAAAAATGAAATATAATTATTACATGCTAAAATCACAGTTGTAAGAATATATATATAACACTTTAACATGTCTTCTTCCAGAATAGTGGAAAGAAATGGTAGAAAATCCACATTAGGGTTTTTATTTTACTTCATTTTGTCTCTTTCGTTGTAGATTTCTCCTAAAGTTGGTCTGACCCATGCCATGTCAGGTATCATTGTAAAGCTCTGTCTCCTGAACAATGATGTGGCTCCAAAAATAGTCATTTCTTTTGTATCAACAACAAATTGTAAAAGTACTCTGAGAGCTAGAAATCAGCAGTTTGATCCCTTTCTATATTCTGAATCAATATTGGAAAACGTTTCTCTTGTTGCGTAGCTCCGCCTCTCAACTTGGTATTATGAAAACTCCAGACTCCTCCTCGGGCATCACATCCTCTGTCTCTCCAAACAGACAATCAAACCAAGTGACAAACTGAGGTGTAAACAAAGCAAAAGAAAACAAATATGAAAGGTCCTGGAAGTGTAATGAGAGTGTTTTTACCAAGGTGGACTCTGCTGCTGCTGCTGCTGCTGCTGCTGCTGCTGCTGCCGATCTGTTCAGGCAGAGTAATACGTGAGTTTGGTCATAATGGTAGTTAGAGTTCATGTTAGTTAATGTCAGTAAGTGTTAGTTATGGTTAATGTAAGTTAATGTTAATGTAAGTTAGAGTTATTGTTAGTTAATGTAAATGTTTATAGGTGTTAATGTCAGAGTTAATATTAGTTAGAGTCGGGGTTGGGTGTCTGTGTGAGTCTGTTGATAAGTGTTAGTCATTGTGTGTGTGTGTGTGTGTGTGTGTGTGTGTGTGTGGTTCCATCACTTTGCTTTGTCTCTTGTTTTGTCCACAAACCAAAGAGAGACTCCGTTTATTGTCATAAAGGAACAAAGAAACAAGAAATATTCACATTGAAGAAGCTGAAATCAGAGAATTTTGACTTTTTTTCTGAAAAAAACTACTCAAACTGATTGTTGGATTATCAGCATAGTTGACAATTAATTTAATAATCGATTATTGTTTAATTTAATCGATTAGCCTAATTGTTGCAGATTTAAAACGTACACTTGCAAAATGTAAATGATATGGCAGTTTTCTGGTTGTCGAAGTGACCTGAAGCTTTACATTCCCTGGTTTTCTGTTAAATCTCATTTCTTCAGGCGACTACTGCCAGGTGAATCCCTGCTACAACGGAGGAACATGTATGCCGTCACCAGGAGAAGATACCTTCTACTGCATCTGTGCACAGGGCTTTGGTGGAGACACCTGTTGGAGCTTGTTGAGAGATTACTAACCCTGCAGTCAGCGGCCCTGACTCCTCAGGGAGAAAGAATTTCACTACAAGCTGTATATGTGACAAATAAAGTACCTTGATCTTTACCTAACTATTCATTTTTTGTGTTGATTATTTGAAAGTTCTCAGGGAAATGACTATTCAGGACATACGTCAGATCCCTCTTCCTCCTGTGATAAGGGAGTGAGAACATCTGTTTTCTTTTTGTCTTTGGTGGAAGGAGTTTTCAACCACTGAATTACATTTATTTATTTTGATCATTGTTTGAAGTTAGAAGTTAAAATTACAGTAAACTGTAAACTAGACAACGATGCAGTCAGAGACAGAGTGGCAGAGATCCAGTGAATTGCTCAAACACTTGCTGATGATGTAAGTTAGGACAGGTTGGTTTCTGTAAATATTTGTTTTGATTTTGATGATAAGCTGCATGTTTTGTAGTTTTGTTTGTTGAACAATGTTTTATACTGAAAATAAAGTATTTGTGTTCAAATTAAATTACCGTTCTACTTGTGTCCTTCGTGCGATTAGATAAAAGGCCTCTTCAAACCAAGCTCCCCTGCCTGTAGTGGCCATGGACCTATACATCCATGGTAGTGAGTCAGGAACAATAAACAGGAAATATCTGGAACAGCCTATTGGGAAAGAGTGAAGTACACCACCCACACACACACACACGCACGCACGCACGCACGCACGCACGCACACACACACACACACACACACACACACACACACACACACACACACACACACACACACACACACACACACACACACATAGTGTTGAGTAGCCAACTTACATGGTCAAAGTACAAGAGTGAAATTCTATTGCCCTCTTTCTTTAGAATATGTAAAAGCCAACGAGTCTAGTAGCCTAAACACCATGATCAACCCACTATACTACTACTTGTTAGGGCCACTGTGCCTCGCCCTCGACCAACTGATTCCTCTTTTAATCCATCTCTTTCCGCCACAACATATAAAACCAACACTCATCCTATTTATAAATTACAAAAGAAGGCTAGTGGCAGGTGGATGCATGAGTGTAAATAATGTGTCATCGTTGAGTTCCTCCAGTCTGACTCTTGAGTCTGCATCAAGAAGAATCACTGGTCCTCCCTCCTCCATGCTGTTATTGTCGGTCTTATGTCGCCCTCTGGTGTTTATTATCCTGCAGAAAGAGTCTATATTCTGTCTTTGGTTACATGTGAATACATGTGTACAGTCCATCATCTGTGTTTGAGATAATACATACATACATATTGATATTTTATTTATATTTATTTTTATTTTTATTATTAAATAGATAAAATCATAGTTTTAACACAAAAATTGCAAGAATATACATAATACTTTCGATTGTAATTGTTAAATGAACTGTTTTTAGATGTTTTACAAACATATTTCCGTCTGTTCTTACAGTCTATTATGGTTCTTGTATTTTATGACTTTTATTTTGAAATCAACACGCGATTCCGAAAGACTACCGGAAGTTGACCTTCGTCACCCGGACGTTCTCGAAAGCTCGTGCAGCGGTGGAAAACTCCGTGTTTACAAGTGAAAGAAGTGAGAAAACACGGATATTTACTGGATTAAACCTTCGTTTTACAGGTTTGTGGTGATTTATAATAATGTTTGCATCTATACGAGTGTGTTCGAAGCCGGAAACCAAAGACTTTAGCACTGAATTTCACCCAGGAGCGAATGAATTGGGAAGCTAACGAGGTAGCATAGCTGAGGCTAACGACAATAATAAAGTGACGGTTTGTGTTTAATTTCGATGTTTAAAACTAAAATGAACTGTTTCTGCTTCCTTCTCTTATTTAATTTTATAAACTGGGTTTATATGATTTTTTTCTGGTTGAAACGAGACGTTTAAGGTGAGACACTACAGGTGAATAGGGTAAAAAATTAAACTACGTAACAGATATCACCATAAAACTGCCCAAGTTTATCACTGACATTAAAACAGTTATTTTTTGTATTAAAAGTCTTGTCAAATTTTATGTTTAAATATGTAAATGAAGCAATATCTAATGAAATATCCGCTAATTTGCGCACGGATAAAGTTACTTTCAAAATGAGAAAATACTGTCAAATACTGTCACCAGCCCTAAAAAATCTACTTTCTCCATGTTTTTAGGAATAAAATGTTGTATAAATCAGGCTATGAATGATATATCAACAATACCCTCTGTAAAAACCTTCAATTTATTTAATAGAATTCATCAGTTAATGTTTTAAATAAACAATTATGATTTTATTTTAATTTGAAAGGAAGAGAGGAAGAGAAAAATACTGAAAACAACTCGGTACCTGTTTATTTTTCAGGTGCAGCTGCTGAATCAGCAGGAAGTCATGGCTCACATCACCATCAACCAGTACCTGCAACAGGTAACGTCTGAACCCCCCCCACACACACACCTGTACAGGTAACAGGCTGAGTCAGCTCATCCCTCTAAGTCTTCCTTGGTGTTCTCCTCCTTCCTGCAGGTTTACGAGGCCATCGACAACCACGAGGGTTCGTTCTGCGCCGAGCTGCTCTCCTTCAAACACCCTCACGTCGCCAACCCTCGGCTCCAGGTGAGGCCACGCCCACTCTGGGACGCATGCCCACAGTTGCTAGGACACGGTCTCTCACCTGTCTCTCTGTGTGTGTGTTTCAGCTCGCCAGTCCAGAAGACAAGTGTCAGCAGGTTCTGGAGCCGCCGTACGATGAGATGGTCGCTGCTCACCTCAGGTAGTAGGACGGACCGACGGATAATCTATCTATCTATCTATCTATCTATCTATCTATCTATCTATCTATCTATCTATCTATCTATCTATCTACTATTAACCATAGCATCCTGTTACAGGTGTACCTACGCGGTGTCCAATCACGACTTTGTTGAAGCCTACAAGTTCCAGACGCTCGTCGTTCAATATCCTTCACAATATAAACACACACTCACACTTTCATACACACATGACATCATCAATCAGCAGCCAATAATCGATCAGTGCTTCTACCTTGACCGGTCACATCCTTCCTGAGGGCCTTCCAGTCCCACAAAGAGGAGAACTGGTGAGTCAGAGTTTTGCAGGTGGTAAAGCTGAGATGAACACGCCGTGGTCAGTTAACGCAGCACTGTTAATCTCTGCTGGTTTCTGCTCTCAGGGCTCTGCCTGTGATGTTCGCTGTCACTCTGGATCTCAGGATATTCGCCAACAACGTGAGAAACTTCCTGTCCAAACTTTCAGCAACGGAGAGAAAAAATCAAACATTATACTGGATCTGTGTGTGTGTGTGTGTGTGTGTGTGTGTGTGTGTGTGTGTGTGTGTGTGTGTGTGTGTGTGTGTGTGTGTGTGTGTGTGTGTGTGTGTGTGTGTGTGTGTTTGTTCACAGGCGGAGCAGCAGCTGCAGAAGAAGGGTAAAGGTCAACCTGGTGAGATGTTGGAGAAAGCAGCGGAGCAGCTGATGAGCTGCTTCAGAGTGTGTGCCAGCGACAAGTCAGTACCACACACACACACACACACACACACACACACACATACACACAAACACACACACACACGCTGTGGTCCTGGTGAGTGACGGTTCTGTGTGTTGCAGTCGTGCAGGAATCGAGGACTCAAAGAAGTGGGGGATGATGTTCCTGAGCAACCAGCTCTTCAAGATCTACTTCAAGGTCTGAAACCGACCGATCAATTAATATTCTTCACATGACTGTTACTCTATGAATGAATCCCTGATCCATTATTGTGTGTGTGTGTGTGTGTGTGTGTGTGTGTGCGCGCGCGCTACAGATCAACAAGCTGCACCTGTGTAAACCTCTGATCAGAGCCATCGACAGCTCCAACCTGAAGAACGACTACAGTCCAGCTCAGAAAGTCACCTACAAATACTACGTTGGCCGCAAAGCCATGTTCGACAGCGACTTCAAACCAGGTGCAGCTGCAGTAACACAACTAGGGCTGACCCGATTATCATATTTTGATAATCGAAGCTTCGCGGACATAAAATCGATTTTAATCGAAGCTTCGACGGCCGGAGGGGTGTGCGATCGGGGGGCGGGGGGGTTGCGGCGGCGGTGCGCGATCATAGCGGAAATAATGAAAGTAATGGCAAACAAACACTGCATATCTCCTAAATCAGGCAGGTTTCCAGGATGCCAAGTAGCCTATTCATTGTAATTTAACAATTGCCGATGAGAACCGGTGTCAAAAAGGAAAAAAGGAAGAAAAAAAAAACAATCGATCATGGACTTCATGATCGATTTTCCATGGCAACGAACGAAGCTTCGAAGCTTCGATTTTTTTGGGTCAGCCCTAAACACAACTACTACACACAGTGTTACTGCAGTACTACACTGTACTGGTACTGTAATTAAACTCTGTGTGTGTGCAGCGGAGGAGTTCCTGTCGTACGCCTTCGACCACTGTCATCGCTCCAGTCAGAAGAACAAGAGGATGATTCTCATCTACCTGCTGCCGGTCAAGATGCTGCTGGTCAGAGGCTGCACCACTAACACCACCAACACCAGTTCACTGTAGTGTTGTTGTCAAACTGTCATTTTAGTTTTTACTAGTTTTACTCACGTTCATGCTCTTATTTTAGTCAGAATAACCCATGACTGTTTTCCTCTAGTTTTAGTCAATGATTTAAATATATTTCTAGTGATGTAACTCTATTTAACCCAGTCAATATAATATAATTACCTAGTCTAGTATAGATAAAACCCAATGTTTCTTTCAGTCAAACCCATTTCACAATTCAAACATGGTTATCTTATTATAATATTATTGTTACCTTATAGACTCAATAATACATCCATCCCAGAATGGAAGATGCTCCTCAACATATTTATTTTCAGTTCCCACACACTATATGTAGCAGATATATTAGAAAAACCCACTTTACACTCTCTTTACTCTCTCTCTCTCTCTCTCTCTCTCTCTCTCTCTCTCTCTCTCTCTCTCTCTCTCTCTCTCTCTCTCTCTCTCTCCTACAAACAAATACACACATGCTATTTAGTCATAATTTTCGTTGACGAAAGCAACACTATTTCACATTACACCACTTTACTTCACCACCTTACGTCCTCTAACTCAAGTGGCCCCAGGTCAGAGTTTTTTCCTCTCAAGCAGCTCAGATCGGATCTGGAGCATGAATGTGTAAACGATTCAGGCCTCGTCATGTTGAAATAAATCAGATACAAATCAAGGATCTTTCCTGGTAATGCAAGTCGCACGTTCTTTGTTTTCATACAACATTCATTTCTAAGCGGATCGAGGGAAAGCGAGGGAGTTTGAAAGAGAGAGAAATACCAGATTTTAGACATCAAAGAGAGGAGAAACAACTTGCATCTACACTTGTATGTCCAAGAGGCTTTGTCAAAATCTCCTTTTGTCTTTAGAAAAGTTCACCATCTCATTTCCTCTTCCGGTCGTTTCACACAAGCAAAGCAGGTGTAAATGCAGGAATCGGATGATAAAAATCAGATATAGGCAACAAATCAGAGTCGGGCATCGCGGCCTGTGGAGTAAAGACAGACTCAGACGCTCCCAGTTCTCCCAGTTCTCCCAGTCTGACTCTGGTTCCTGGTCTCTGTTTCAGGGCCACATGCCGACTCACCAGCTGCTGAGGAAATACGACCTGATGCAGTTCACCGACGTCACCAAGGCCGTCAGGTGAGTGAGTGGACGCACTGAGACAGGAAGTGATGTCATCGCCGCCCTGTGGCCATGTGACCTGACAGCTGGTGTGTGTGTGTGTGTGTGTGTGTGTGTGTGTGTGTGTGTGTGTGTGTGTGTGTGTGTGTGTGTGTGTGTGTGTGTGTGTGTGTGTGTGTGTGTGTGTGTGTGTGTGTGTGTGTGTGTGTGTGTGTGTGTGTGTGTGTGTGTGTGTGTGTGTGTGTGTGTGTGTGTGTGTGTGTGTCTGATTGACAGCGAGGGGAACCTGCTGCTGCTCAACGAAGCTCTGTCCAAACACGAGACTTTCTTCATCCGCTGCGGCATCTTCCTCATCCTGGAGAAGCTGAAGATCATCACCTACAGGAACCTCTTCAAGAAAGTGTGAGTGTCTTTGTGTGTGTTAAGTAAAAAGGCAAAAAAAAAGACAGCCAAAAAAGAAATAAAAAGACACACAAAGGAAAAAAAAAAGCCGGCACAAGGAAAAACATTTACAGGTGCATCTCAATCAATCAGAATATCATGGAAGAGTGTATTTATGTCAGTAATTCAATTCAAAAAGTGAAACTAATGCATGATATAGATCAATTACATGCAGAAATGTTAATTTAATTTATTTTAATTGTAAATGTTATGGCTTACATTTTCCTGTGCCTCCTGTGTGCAGGTATCTGCTGCTGAGGACCCACCAGCTGCCTCTGGACGCCTTCCTGGTGGCTCTGAGGATGATGCAGGTGGACGACGTGGACATCGACGAGGTGCAGTGTATCCTGGCCAACCTCATCTACATGGTGAGAGGACGGACACACACACACACACACACACACACACACACACACACACACACACACACACACACACACACACACACACACACACACACACACACACACACACACACAGTTTGCTGCATCAGTTTGTGAAGGTCTGGAGAAGCTCTTTGCTTTTCCCATCATGAGACGCCTCTTGACCCTCGTGACACCTTGGTGATGAGAAACCTTTTTATCGGCGTCAGTTTGGACTAAAGCAGCTGATATTACTTTGCACTGACAGGAGACAGGATGACTTTCTAAACACTGACAGACTCCAGCTGCTTCTTTACCTTTTTGCAACTCCTCCTTTTCTTCATGTGTTCAATACTTATTCCCTGTGTCCTTTCACTTTATTACACATTACTTTATTTATGGACATAAATGTTTGGATTTCTTTGTATGTGTGCATTAGTTGGGTTGTTGCCGACATCTGGTGAAAATTTCATGTCAATAGCTCTGATAGAAATATGTTTTCTGAGAAAAATGTTGACGCATTCAATACTTATTTTCCCCACTGTGTCTGCATGCGCTAAACATGGACAGCAGGAAGAGTAGCTGTTGCCTTAGTAACAGCTACATCCAATAAACAAATAAACACACACACACACACACACACACACTGAACCTCTTCTTGTTTCCTGTCAGGGTCACATCAAAGGCTACATCTCCCATCAGCACCAGAAGCTCGTCGTCAGTAAACAGAACCCGTTCCCTCCGCTCTCCTCCGTCTCCTAGACTACATTACCCACAATCCCTCACTTCCATTCAATTCACACTTTTTCCTTTTTTTTGTACTGTTAATAAGACATGTTGAATAAAAGAAAATGCTGTTTGTAATGTTGTTATCTGATTGGATTATTGAACCTGTGATCAGTTATTGACAGTGATGTCAATGTTTCCACCGTTATAACGCCGTTACGACAATAAAATTAGCCGTTATTTGACTCAAGAAGTCCCGTCACAAACTAATAACACACCTGTTAAAGTGTAGTAATACATTATGTACACATTTTATTTTCAGTTCATCAACTGGTCGTAAGAAAAGGCATTTTTATCTGGAACTAACCAACTCACTCAGTATCCCTCCACACAGACGCACTGTATCACTCAGCGGCGGAGTGATACGTCTGTGTGGATACTGAGTGAGTTGGTTAGTTCCAGATAAAACGGGTCAGGGAGAGAAGTCTAAGTAACTAACTAACTGTAACTAATTACTCTTTCAAAGTGACGAGCCCAACGCTGGTTATTGATGAGTCAGGGTCAGGCTGTTGTTCCCAGAATGCTTTGCAGCCAGCCAGCGGCGTCCTGCAGCTGCTGCGACCTGGTGAGTTTTATTTTAATTCACACACAGACAACGACGACGACGTTTCCTTCACTTCATCGTTTCTTTTATTACTGTGACACATTTTAAATAAATGTTGATCATGTTCAGCTCTGAATCACGTGACAGGAAATCAATCAACAGCAAAGAGTTCTGCGGGCGGCGGCGGCGGTGGGCGTGGCCTCAGCGAGTCTCAGGGTACATGTTGACCTGCGGGGTCATGCGGTTCTCGGCCTCCTCCAGTCTCGGTCGGATCCAGCTCAAGTAGCGGGAAACTTTGGTGAACACGAGGCCGCCGTCGCCGCCGCCGCCATCGCAGCCCGTGGACGATGACGTCAGCAGCCCGGTCAGAAACGCCGTCCCCTGCTCCACCGTGGCGACCGGCGACCCCAGCAGCAGCCCGCCGCATCGCCTGCCGTCCACCTCCGACCTCAGACCGCCGCCGGGTGCTGACGGCTTCTGGGTTTCGGTCTCGTGTGGCGTGCGGCTGTGGTTGCGCCCGCCCTGTAAGCTCCGCCCCCTGCGGGCCGGCGCCGGCCTCATGCAGAACATCTTGTTGCTGAGCGGGTGCGAGACGTTGATCTGGCGGCGACACTCGTCCAGCGTCATGTAGACCAGCTCCTCGTCCGCACGCCCCCCGCTGCCACCTCCTCGCCGCCGTCTCTGCGTGACGCCCGTGCTCCCAGAATGCATCAGGATGTTCTCGCAGAAGTCCTTGTCGGGCAGACACAGGTGCACGAGGGCGGGGCTGAAGGTCAGGGGGCTGGACAGCTCGAGCAGGACCAGGTTGTTGTCGTGACGACCCGGCTCGAAGCGCTCATGGACGTACATGGCGCGGACGCCGACCGCCGCCTTATCGTTTCCTATAGGAGACGTCAAAATAAAATCCTTCAGTGGGAGGGGCTTTTATTGTGAAAGGTGGCTGTTAAAGGGACAACGAGGAGTTTTGGAAAAGCGAAGCATTTATGAGCCTCCGTGCACCGTAAAATTCTTTGACCGGCACAAGACAGACTCATGTTTTCATTCATCAATAATTAAAGTCAGAGGTTGGAAGACGATCACATACCGTCGTAGTTCCCACCATAAACGGCGATTCTGCGTTATTCTCATGACTCGCCACGAAACCGAAAGTAAGGAAACGCTGGTCGGCTCGACCAGCATTTCCACCACCACTAATAATAACAAAATAACCATAGAGACAAAACCATATATTTATCGAAAATGGGCCCATTAACAAGTGGTGACGTAGATTCATCCACATTAATATGAGACTTTTTTATTGTCGCGGAATTTTTCGTTCTGCCGCTGGAGAAAACTCCTCATTGTCCCTTTAAAGAATGTGTGTTAATAAAGTTTCGTACCAGCGACCACGCGCAGGCTGGACGGGCCGAGGGTCGACCCCGGCGCCGGGTGGAGGCAGCGGGCGGCGGTCAGGACGGAGCGGTGGCCCAGCACCACGCCGGCACAGAGCTCCACCCCCCGGCTGCTCAGCAGGGACACCTGGACACGGAAATAAACACACACAGCAGGAGCCATCAAGGTAAACACACACACCTACACAAACCTGGTGCTTCTGAGCTGTGATTGGCTGAGAGGGGCCTTACCTGCCAGGGACAGTTCCCATGGCGACACATGGACACGGTCGTGTTGAACCTGTCAGGAAGTCGCCCACAGGGGAAGTCGACTGAGGACAGAGACACGAGTTAGAACAGAGCAGAGTTTGAGAGATTTCCCTTCCTCCATCCTTCCTTCTTTCCTTCCCTTCTCCCTTCCTTCTTTCCACAATCCTTTTTCCTTTCCTTCTCTCCTTCCTTCCCTTTGTTCTCATTTCTTGATCTGTTCCCTCCTTCCATCTTTCTTTCCATCCTTTTCCCCTTCCCCTTCCTTCTTTCCCTTCTTCCTTACCTCTTCCTTCCTTTTTGACCCAATTGACCCAATCTGTTCCCTCCCTCCTTCTATCTTTCCTTCCTTTTCCCCTTCTCTTTCTTCCCATCTTTCCCTTTGTCCTTCCTTCTGTCCCTTCGTCCTTCCTTCCTCCTTCTTTCCCTTCGTCCTTCCTTCCTTCCTTCCTTCCTTCCTTCCTTCCCTAAGTCCATCCTTCCTTCTTTCTTTTCCTCCTTCCTTCCCTTCGTCCTTCCTTCCTTCCTTCTTTCTTTCCCTTCATCCTTCCCTTCGTCCTTCCTTCCTTCCTTCTTTCTTTCCTTCCTTCCTTCCCTTCCTTCCTTCTTTCCTTGACCCAGGAGGACAACAGGAGGGTTAAAAAAAAGAAACTGAAAAACTAAATAAAAATAAAAATTAATGAACATTTTAAAACTATAATCTTGGTGCAGATGGTCGGTGTGGAGTCAGACCTTCAGGTGCGCAGCTGCGTTTGTCGGCCTGTAGTTTGAATCCCGGCATGCAGGAGCAGGTGAAGGTATAGTGGGAGGCGGAGCACAGCTGGTGACACGCCGTCGGCCCGTCGGTCGGACACTCAGCGATATCTGAAATAGATGATAACAACAATAACGATAACGAAATTTTAAAAAATCATCTGTGTCATAACTCTTAAAGGGACAGTTCAACATTTAGTCAGATCCTCCTCTCACCATAACCCTATAGTCATAGCAGTAGGTTCATCACCTTTAATTATCGGTGCATGTTGTTTTGAGATCGGCGGGGCAGAGACGTGAGCTGCTCAGTGAACACAATGGAGGTGAACGGTACAGGTCCCCTGTCCCTCATCAAACTCATCAAATACACAATCCAACAACTCCACAACGCTCTGGTGGACAAGTTGTGACCTGCACATTCACCACGCTATGAGATAATAACACAACGTTACCAGAAAGAGTTGTTTTAGAGGTGAATGCAGCCGGAACTACATTCCAGACACGGCTGCTGGTCGGAGGTATTTCAGAAGAGAAAGTAGTTCAGAGTATTTGCTTCATGTGTGGTAATGTTACATGATTATCTCATAGCGTGGTGAATGTGCAGGTCACAACTTGTCCATCAGAGCGTTTTGGAGTTGTTGGATTGTGTATTTGATGAGTTTGATGAGGGACAGGGGACCTGTACCGTTCACCTCCATTGTGTTCACTGAGCAGCTCACGTCTCTGCCCCGCCGATCTCAAAACAACATGCACCGATAATTAAAGGTGATGAACCTACTGCTATGACTATAGGGATTATGATGAGAGGAGGATCTGACTAAATGTTGAACTGACGAGCTTTCGTCTCGTAGGCCACGCCCCCCGGTGGACGGAGGGGTGCGGCGGGTGTGGTCCAACCTGGTGTGGTGAGCTGCGGCTCCGGTTTGTCCCGCAGTTCGCACGTCGGTCCGAAGTACGGGGCGGGGCAAGAGCACAGGAAGCCGGCCATTTTGTCGGTGCAGTTCCCTCCGTGGAGGCACGGGGCGGACTCGCACTGGTCCCCGTCTGGCAAACAGGAAGTTAACAAGAAGTAAACAACCGGTCACATTCATCAGAAATGAATCGACACTGGGGGAAACTCACCGTAGTAAATGGTCCAGAATTTGGCCTGTGGGGAAACAGAGAGCAGTCAGAACCAGAACCAGAACCTGAACCAGTATAAGTTTATTGTAACGGTGTGAGTGTGAGTTTGTGTGGGCGAGCAACCGACCGTCTTCTCATAGTCCTCGTAGTACTCTCTGGCCTCCTCGAAGCTGCACACCTCCTCAAAACACTCCCGCTCCAGGTTCCCCTGCAGGATCTCCTCAAGCAGGTACCTGTTGGCCCGTTTGGACCTGAGCAGCACTGAGTGGGCCTGAGGAGCCGCACGAAACACTGAACACACACACACACACACACACACACACACACAGATTTCAACACACTGGATATCACATCACACACCCGACACACTTAACCAATAACTATGACTAATTCTGATACAAGTTGTTGTATTTATGAGTTAATGAGTCATAAAGAACATACATGTTAATTAATTCAGTAACATTGCACATATAGATTACGATTTAAAGTTATTGATTGACAGCGATGTTGACAATCGATCAGAAATACGACATATAAATGAAAAGTCAACTTCACTGAAAGCGAGAATAAACTTTTCCTTTTGCCAATTAGTGAATAAAAGTCACAAACAAACGACTACGATGTTGTTGTATCTATGAGTTAATGAGCCGTAAAGAACATGTTGATTAATTCAGTAATATTGCACATACAGGATCACGATTTAAAGTTATTGATTGACAGTGATGTTGACATTCAACATTCACAGGTCTTACCTTCTCCATCTCCGAGGACCTGAAGGAAACAGACGGCGAGGTGAAGACACAGGACGGACGCTCTAGCCGACATGATGCTGACCGCCATGACACTGACTCCACTGCAAACACACCCGTGCAAACACACAGACGCATTTATACACACATACACAGACACATACGCACAAGATGAGTCACAAGTCCTTATATATAAAAAAAATGTTTGGAAAATCCAGAAATGTAAAAATTATATTGAATAACAAAGGAGACCCAAAGTTAACTCATATTTAAAATATGTATATTTTTTTGTTTATCTTTTGATTATAAGAAAATAAAACATCACTGATTGAAAAATTATGATTATTTAACACATATAGATTATAAACCAGTGATTTCAGGCTCTTGTGCCGCAGTTAAACTTGTTTTAAAACCTGTTTTCAATGTGTTTTTGTTTCTGTGAAGAGTTAAAGATGAAGAAACATTGTGTCCCGCTCTGGACTCTGTCCTGTTCCCTCTGCTCCTCAACACTTCTGTTTGTCTGAGGTAAACAAAGACTGAGTTTCATCACTTTGATCAATCATTTACCTTTGATAAATTCACACAATATTTGATTTAAATCACACAAAGACCCAGACTGTTGTTGTGATGGTTCTTTATTTGCTTCATATTCAGCTCAAAACGTTCATTTCTGGCAGCTACTGCTACAAAATACATGAAAACCAACATTTACGTGTTGTTCACACAAATCTGACACATTTGTCAATAATACTGATCAGCAAAGGGGATTTTATCTGTTACTCTTCATTAGCTGGACTCAAACACAGCTCCAGGTGTTGCATTTACAGACGGGACACAGTAGTCGGTTATTGCAGCTTTGACAGTAACACAAAGGCCAAGAGGAACCTCACACCTCAGGACTCATGATTCTGTGATAATACGTTTATTAGGTTTTGTTGTGCCACCTCCAAGTGGCCAGAACAAAGATTAATACAAGTTCAAGAGGTTTTTTGTCTTTAAAACAGCATTTATGTGAAATTATCAAGGGTTTCTTTGACTGTTTTGAGTCTCAAAGGTAAAATGTGGTGAATACATGAGAGGTACAAAGTGTGGCTGATCTCAGCGAGGAGGTCTTACAGGTAAAGCCTCTCCACGGTCCCGTCGTGCCTCTTTGCTCGGCCGCCGCCGCCAGCAGCACCGTCTTTAGGCATCAGCTGGACCAAGCCCTCCCGGATCCAGGGGATGAGCTTGGACACCTGGGTGTAGATGCCGTATTTGCCTCTGCGTGCACAGCCTTCGCCCCAGCTCACGACGCCGGTGACGAAGTAGGTGTCGTGGTAGCGGGTGACGTGCGGGCCGCCACTGTCTCCTTGGCAGGCGTCCTTGGCTTCTTCTGCGTAGCCTGCACAGAACATGCGGCCAGAAATGCGCAACATGGTGGATTCTATACAGGTTTGCCGTTCTACGTAGGGAACTGTGAGGCGCTTCAAGGTGTGGGACGCCTGGCGACCCTCGCCAACACGGCCGAAACCACTGACCATCCCGTCCCTCTGCCTCATCAGGACCTGCAAGACCAGTGCAGACATGTTTGTACCGTACAGAAACATTGACTTGGCAGTAAGGCTGGAGCAGAACCTCCTGAGGTTTACCCATTCCAGCTGCTTCTATTCAAACAATTGGCCTTAAAGATTCACCTTTTCAGCAAAGTCTGCTTCTGGGAGGCAGGCGGGAAGGATGTACCGGGTGAACTTGATGGGCTTGGTCAACTTGATGAGGGCGATGTCGTTGTGGTAGGTTTCTGGTCTGTAGTTAAAGTGGGCTGCAAGCCTTTCCACGTAGTGAGTTGCTTGTTTGTCGTCCTCCTCCAACACGTCGAACACACCTGAATGCACAGAGATGATATGATATGAACACATTAACAGGCCCACTCTGAGAAACGCTGAGTGATTCAGGCGATGGTGGAGTCAGACGTACCGACTTTGATGTAAATGTAACGAGACTGGTTCATGCAGTGGGCCGCGGTCAGGATGAAGTACTCGTTGAGGATCGTTCCCCCGCAGAACCCGATGTGGTCCTCGTTCAGGAGCAGAGCCTGTGAAGACAGACCAGTTACTGATGGACTCCCAGATGTCCACATACAGACAATAGTGGACAATGTGGTGTTTATTATAATGATGTGCGAACCTGCCATGGACATTGTCCTGGTGGACAGTCCTCTCCGCCAACGATGCGCGTAAATTCTGACATTACAGCAACGTGTTCCTCCTCTATGATTGCGTTTTCTGGAAGATCTGTGCTGTTGCTGTTTGTGGAGTTGGTGTCGGGCTCTGTCATGTTCAACCCGTCAACGGTGTTTGTCGCCGTCGTGTTCTTACGCTCGTACCTCCACACGGTCCGGGTGGATCCGGTGATGAGGGCGCCGCACTTGAAGGGCACTGCAAGAGTCGATGTGAGATTCAGAGGTCAACGTTCGTTTGTTCGCTAAAGACAAATCGCCACAAGAACGGCGCTGAGTTAACAAGAGACTCTTACGGTCGGATTTGCAGGATTTATCGTCTGCATCCAGGAAATATCCGTCTGCACAGGAGCACTGCACGTTGTCTCGGACCACGTTGCAGAAGTGTTTACAGCCGCCGTTGTTGTTCTCACAGAGTTGGGGAATAACTGCAAAGACATGGATGACACTACTGAGACCAGGAGACAAGTCAAGAACATCAACATTGGACAAACCAGGCTGCTCTAAGACTTAACCCAACCAATCAATCCCATCAACCTATAGGTGTTCCCTCTACCACGAAGCAGCTGTGTCTTTACCGATTTCGCAGTTGTAGCCCTGGTAACCGGGTTGGCAGTAGCAGTTGTATTTGCCAATCCCGTCTTTGCAAAGTCCTCCGTGAGCGCAGGGGTTCGACTCGCAGGCGTCGCCGTCTGCAGGATAAACAAAGACACCTCCATCAGTGAAAAAAACCTTAACCCTGACACCTTGTGGTCACAGGTGGTGGTGCAGCACTCACCGTAGTATTTGGCCCAGAATTCAGTCTGAGAAAGAAAAGAGTGAGAATTGATATTCAGCCAACGTTTGATTTGAGTCTAAACTGTTCCTTTTGCTAATTAGTGAATAAAAGTCACCAACAAAAACGGCTACGATGCTAATTAACACCACATTTTGTGTTTTTTTTTAAACGTTTCTACTTAAGCTTCCTCTCATGTCTGTGTGTTGTGTCTTTGCAGGTTAATACAGTTTTATCGTGGTCTTCAAAGATCTCTCGCGCCTCCTCGAAGTCGCAGCGCTCCTCCACACACTCCCGCTCCATGTTGCCTTGTTTCATCTCCTCAAAGAAGCTGTTGGCTCGTCTCGGCCGGCTCAGCACCTGATTGGCCGCCTCGTCCTTCAGGAAGACTGGAAGGCAAAGCAGAAGACAAAGGTGGTGGTACAAGGTCAGATCAGCATCCTCAGCACTCAACCCTACACTGATGCTGAAGTCGGAACTCAGATCTTTCCCAGTTGAAAACTCAGAGTCCCGACTTCAAAGCATTTGAGATGCACCACGCCAGAAAAACCAAAAACTTGTCAGACCGGGACAAACTTTGCATTCAAAGTGCTTCACATAGCTAAGGCATAAAAACATTACAAAGGGCTGTTTTCATGGTAAATTCATGCAAAACCGCTGATGCGCGTTCCTATCGCGGGCTCTAAAACAACTCTGTCTGGTAACGTTCTGTTATTATCTCAGAGCGTGGTGAATGTGCAGGTCACAACTTGTCCACCAGAGCGTTTTGGAGTCCGTAGCGTAGCTCTGAGCAGCTCGCGGCTCTGCTCCGCCGTTCTAAAAATAGCTTGCACCTACAATTAAAGGTAACGAACCTACTGCTATGACTATAGGCAATGGGCCATTTTGCCAAAATGTTGAACTATCCCTTTAAAATTGTTGCGTGACATCAGACAACGGATTCTCGGCGAAGACGGGGTAGATTTTTTTGTCTGACTTCGCCAAGTGAGAGGAGCTCCGACTTGAGGTTGCGTTTGATTGCAGTCGGAGGTCAGAAAGATCCAATTTCCAACTTTGTCTCGAACGCAGCATGACTCTCTACAGCGTGGCATCGTGGGAAATGTAGGCAGGAGGTTTGGTGAGGGAGTAACTTCAGAGAAATGCATCTTTCACGACAGACAATCGCAGACACTGTTAATCAGATCCAGCTTTGTCGTCTCCATGGTAACTGAATGAGGTGCACAGTACCTGGATTTAGTTTAATCAGAAAATATAAGATATAAAATGTAAAACATTAGCAGGTCTGGCCCCTCCAGGCTCCTGTAGTTTCAGGCTGATTCTGGGACACAATATGGGATTTAAAGGAGCAGCGTCATGGATACATGGATGGAGAAAGAATCAGATTATTGACAAGTCGTTTGTCCGTCCAATCAGATGCAAGGAGAGTGTCGTGTCTCCGTTAGCGGGACAGCTGTCATGTTGACATCACACACAACATGCTAAACACACACAAAAAAAGGAGACGGGGTCAAATGTCATCTGTTAATCAACCCCCCAACCCCCCATCCTCCCCCCATCGCCTCCCAACAACAACAACCACTGCTCTAACTCCCTGATCTCAGCTCTGGTGGTCGTTCATGGCGGCGGCGGTGGCGGCGGTGGACGTACCGTGGGCGGCGGCCTGGTGGAGCAGCAGGAGGCCGAGGGACAGGCGGACATGACACCAGAACATGGCCCCGGGCGGCGGTGACGGCGAGTTTGTCTGGGAAAAGACGTGAGAGTACTGAGTGGAGGAAATGGAGTCTGACTGTGGAGAGAGAGAGGAGGGCGAGAGAGGAGGGAGGGGAGAGAGGGCATTGACCTGTATGGAGAGAGAGAGAGAGAGAGAGAGAGAGAGAGGGGTGAGGGGTGAGGGGTGGGGGTCATCAGAGGGGGCGGGGCTTAACTACAACACTGCGTCCATCAAGACAACTACACGTCCCAGAGTGCACTGCAGGAGGAAGGAACCGTCCAATCACAGCCTCAGATCAGGTTGTGTTCATGAAGATCGACCCCCCCCCCACCTGAGTGACATCACATCACAGGACACGCCCCCCCCCACCCGGTGGCTCCGCCCACCTTACAGTAAATGAGGATGTGTCATCAGTGAGTCAGTGCCGAGACGAGACGTCCTCCAACCAACTCATGAGTATTTACTCTGAGCAAACCTCAGTGATGATGATGATGATGATGATGATAAAACAGAAACGATCAATAGAACGAATCTCCTTGTTGTTTACAACTACTTCCGGGTATAAAACCATCATGAGAACAATAGTGACGGACAAGAGTTTCGCTGTATATATCTCATTTTTCATGTCATTATATTGCCGTTCAGACTTTGTAAAGTTTATAAAACCAATGATTGGACAAACATTACTATTTACGTGTGCACATTTTTGTAATTAGTCATGGTTATCATAGCTTAGCCGGGCTAACCGTTAACTACCTGTTAAACTTTAATAACTCAGTGACTCAATAAACGGTCCATGAAAAAATATTTTTTCCAGCGGATATCTGAGTTACAACATGATTGAGCTAACTGGAGCAACTGTTAGCTGTCCCTGTCAGCTGAACCACTGATGCTTTCTAAACTGAATAAATACCACACATAGCAACACAAAACACACAGAAATAGTAATGTTTCTTCAATCATTTCAGATTTGTCTAAACGGTGATAGGGCGTGAAAAACATGATAGCTAAACTCTCGTTCGTTACTGCTGTTCTCATTCAAATTACATTTTCTACCCGGAAGTAGTTGTAAACAACAAGGCGATTCGGTCTATAGATTTCAAGTAAAAACACTTTTTATTTTATTTTTCAGATCAGGTTTATTTGTTTGAGTTACATTAATGTACAAACATGGAGGTGAAATAAAGAGTTTTATTGTTAGAACTAAAGTAAAAAACAAACTCTTCGACACATCGTCCGTTACTAAACCAGTTTCTGTTCCATCATGTCCGCTGCCGCCAACGCCGCGCTCTTCTCCACCGTGGCGGCGGTGGGCGGGTCTTTGACGGTGGCCTCCACCCAGTCCACGAAGTTGGCCATGTTGGCGTACACGCCGTAATACCCGGGGTGCGAACAGCCCCGCCCCCAGCCGACCACGCCCGTCAGGAAGTGGGTGGAGCCGAACTGCGTGACCAGCGGGCTGCCGTCGTCTCCGCGGCAACTCTCCTGCCTCCCGTCCAGGTAGCCGGCACACAGCATGTTGGCGGTGAAGTTGAACTGGGCTCTCTGGGAGCACTGCGCGTTGTGGACGATGGGGACGGACATCCTGCGGAGGACGGGGGAGACGGGCGGAGCTCCGTCGGCGGCGGCGGCGGCGTTGCCCCCGGTGGTTCTCTTGCCCCACCCGGACACGGCGTGGTAGCGGACCAGCAGCAGCTCGCGCTCCACGAAGTCTCTGGTGGGCAGGCAGACGGGGACGACGTCACGGCTCAGGACGACGGGTCGGGTCAGACGCAGCAGGGCGACGTCGCTATCGCCAGTCGGCGGGTCGTAGCCTCCATGGGCGATCGCCATAGATACGGGCATCCTCTGTTCTTGCCCTTCGTCCACGTCCAGGTCGTGTTCCCCTGGAAACGGACACGACATCATCATACACAAACAGTTTAGTTACTATACTGGGTAATTATACTATATTTACGGGGTTAAAGGGATAGTTCAACATTTTATCAATGAAATAATAACAGAACGTTACCAGACAGAGTTGTTTTAGAGGTAAATTCATGCAAAACCGTTGATGCGCGTTGCCTTCAGGGACAGTTTTTCATCAAGCAGTCTCTAAATTTCCCTCTAAAACAACTCTGTCTGGTAACGTTCTGTTATTATCTCATAGCGTGGTGAATGTGGAGGTCACAACTTGTCCACCAGAGTGTTTTGGAGTTGTTGGATTGTGTATTTGATAAGTTTGATGAGGGAAACCAAGAAATCCCATGAGCCTCCGTAGCGTAGCTCTGACTGAGCAGCTCACGGCTCTGCTCCGCTGTTCTAAAAATTCTAAAAATGTTGAACTATCCCTTTAAATAGAATTACATTACTAGATAGAGATTAAAATCATTCACAAAAAAATGAAATCAGGTCGCCAAAAACAAAAACACTACAGATGGCGCAGTTACCCGCCACCACGGTGAGGTTCTGGGCGTCGTTGCCATGGATACAGTGGGCGGCAGTGACGACCCAGTCGGGGTAGACCAGGACGCCGCCGCAGTGACTGTTCCCGTTGAGCTGGACCAGAACCTGCCAGGGACACTCTCCTCTGGGACACTGGTTGGATCCCACCACTCTGGTCTGAACCACGGCGCTCTGGTTCTGACCCGTCTGCTGCGGCGCCACCAGACCACACGGATACTCCACTGCAACACAACCACAGGACGTTATCATCACCTCCTTCCTGTGTGCAGGAGACAAGGAGACAGGACAAGGAGGCAGGACAAGGAGACAGAACCAGGAGACGGGACAAGGAGACAGGACAAGGAGAGAAGGAGACAGGACAAGGAGGCAGGAGGAGACAGAACCAGGAGACAAGGAGACAGGACAAGGAGACAGAGTTTGAGAGGAAGGAGACACACGGCAGCGTTCGTACCCTGAGAGACACACTGCCGTCCGTCCTCCCCCAGTTTGTAGCCGCCGGCACAGGAACATTTACGTCTCGGTCCGGCGCCGTCGCAGAAATGTTCACACTGTCCGTTCTGGTAGAGACACTTCAGAGAGTCTTCAAACACTGACACACACACACACACACACACACACACACACACACACACACACACACACACCGTCGTCTCATTGGTTCTCATGAAGATGTTGTAATTAATCAATCAATCGATCGTCCACCTGTCTGACAGTATTGTCCCTCGAAGCCCTCGGGACACTGACACTCGTAGGACGTTCCCACGTAGAGACACGTCCCGTTGTTCTTACACGGGTTCACCAGGCACGGGTCACGACCTGCAGGACAAGGAGACAGGAGACAAGGAGACAAGGAGACAGAACCAGGAGACAGGACAAGGAGACAAGGAGACAGGACAAGGAGACAGAACCAGGAGACAGAAGAAGGAGACAAGGAGACAGGACAAGGAGACAGAAGAAGGAGACAGGGCAAGGACACAGAAGGAGATAGGACAAGGAGACAGAACAAGGAGACAGAAGGGGACAGGACAAGGAGACAGAACAAGGAGACAGAAGGGGACAGGACAAGGAGACAGAACAAGGAGACAGAACAGTCACATGTCAGAAACAGACGCAGGAGAATGAGGATCAATAATCCTGATCACTGAGCTTCAGAGGCGAACACAGATACTGATCGATCAATACGTGGCTCCTCCTGAGGACAGATCAATATATTAACCAGAGGTCGGTCGTCTCTACTTGAGACTCTCGTCTCTACTCTCTTTGAACTGATCAATCTGCAGCTCTGTGATTGGCTTCACTTCCTGTGTCGTGTGTGTGACTCACGCTGGTAGGTCAGCCAGAACTCCCTCTGCAACACACACACACACACACAGCTGCAGTCACATAGAGAACAGAGCATGCTTTTATTTTTTATTTTGATAGTCTGTGCGTTGGTACCGTTTTCCCGTCGTCCTCGAACACCTCCCGCGCCTCCTCGTAGTCACAGATCTCCTCCACGCACTCCCTCTCCAGGTTTCCTTGTTTCAGCTCCTCCAGGAAGCCGCTGTTCGCTCGCCGCCATCGCTGCCGCAGCAGCACAGCGCTCGCCGCCTCCTTCTGCACAAACACTGCACACGACACTCAATGACGTCATTATATATTATAAACTAATATGGTGTGATGTCATGAAGGCGGTGTTGTGGTTGTGTGATGATGTCAGACCTGCGGCGGCGGCAGCGAGGCTGCAGCTCAGCAGCAGAGTCCAGACGAGGCAGCAGCTCCTCAGCAACATGTTCAGTCTGAACCCCCTCTTCAGCCACCAGGACTCTTATTTATGGGGGGGGAGGGGCTTGTGGAGGCTCCGACCACCAGACCACCGACCCCTAACCCCCACAGAGCCAACGCCACTAACACACGACCTTAGTCCCATTGTGACAGAGGTCATTGAACGCACCTCTCTCTCCACTACTGTGATGTCAAACTGTAACTTCACATGGATCCATTATTATCATTAGTTATTGATGAACTTTTATCAACCTTTAAAGGGTCAGTCTGTAATAATTAACAAGGTTTATTGTTAAAATCTGAATCAACTACCCATTAATATATTTGTATAAGTGTATAATCACCATAAAATAACATTTGTTTGGTTTTCGTAGCCTTATAATTCTTCTTTTATATCTACATATAACAAGCGTCTTTAGCGTCGCCATCTTGCGCCGCCATGTTTGTACGGAAAATCCAGCCAGTCAGAGAGCGCGTTTTAAGAGTTTCACGTTTATAAATAAACCAACAGCAGACATATCGTAAAATGGTTTAGATCTTCACCTCCATTTTACACACTGGACCTTTAATCACTGATTCACCAGCAGAAACACAGGAATTCACCTGATTGCAAAACTTGCAAAAACCCAAACATGTTCAGATTGAGTGAAACATTTGGGGTTTTATTCATACAAACATATTTAACAAACAGAGATTGTAACAACTTTAAAGGGACAACGAGGAGTTTGCTTTTGGTTCTAAAAGAGTCTCATATTAATGTGGATGAATCTACGTTACCACTTGTTAATGGCTCCATTTAGATAAATATATCTTTCTGTCTTTGTAGTTATTTTGTTATTATTTAGTGGTCGACTTGCCCAGCGTTTCCTGGTTTCGGTTTTGTGGGCAGGTCATGGGAATAACGCTGCCAGATTGCGAGTTGGCATCGTTTATGGTCGGAACTACGACGGTATCTGATCGTCTTCCAACCTCCGACTTTCATTCTTGGCAAAGTTTTCGCTTTCGTCCGTCTTGTGCCGGTCCAAGAATTTCACCGTGCGCGCAGAGGGGGTCTGACCCGAAGCACTTCGATTTCCAAAACTCCTTGTTGTCCCTTTAATAATAATTTTAATTCTTGTGTAACATGAAAACACAGATTGATCAGTTTTAAACAGGTAAAGATAAATACTTCGTCCATTCAGCTCATTAATAACAATAATAATGATAATAACACATTTCTTTTTTTCTTTGAATAATGACTCAGTGATTACTTGATCATTGACGCTGGCGTCTTGTCGGCGCTGGTCGGTCCCGGCCCTCAGGTGGTGAGGTTGTGGGTCAGCACCTCGGTCTGGTTCCTCTGCTGCTCCGCCGTCGCCGCTGTCTCCGTTCTGTTGTGGATCCACTCCAGGTAGTTGGACACCCGGGTGTAGATGCCGTAGTTGCCCGGGCGCGCGCAGCCTTTGCCCCAGCTGACGATGCCCAGCAGGAAGCTGGTCTGCTTGTACTGCGTCACCAGGGGGCCGCCGCTGTCGCCCTTACACGAGTCCTGGCCGCCGCCGATGTAGCCGGCGCAGAACATGTTGTCGGTGAGCTTCACGCCGCTCTCCGCCACGCAAGTCTGGCTGGGGATCCGCGGCACCCTGAGGCGCCGCATGACGGTGGAGGTGGGGCCGTTCTCCGCCCGCCGGCCCCACCCGCTCACGGTGTGCATGGCGATGTCCCACATGGCGTTTTTGTCCAGGAGCCGAGTCGGCAGGCAGACGGGGACGGCGTAGGGCGTGTAGGTGATGGGCGTGGCCAGGCGCAGGAGGGCGATGTCGTTGTCGGCGGTGACGGGGACGTAGTCCTGGTGCATGATGACCTCAGACACCTGGATGAGCTGCTCCGTGCCCTCGTCCACCGCCACGTTGTGTTCACCTGTCAGACAAAGAGCAGGGTCAACGGCCGCCAGTCGCTCCCCACACACGCCGTGTTTCCTGCTGCTCGCCTCCCGGGGGGATTCGTACCTGCGACCACCTTCAGGAAGCGGGTGTCGGTGTTCTCCAGGCAGTGGGACGCCGTGATGATCCAGGTGGGTTTATAGATGGCGCCTCCACAGAAGCCTTTACCTTTATACATGAGCAGCACCTGCAGGACGACACAAAGCTCATGCTTCTGCGCTCTAATGTCAATAAAGGTTATTCGAAATGTCCAGGATTGAACAACGTCGCCCTCATCACAACATAACAACCTTATCTCTGGAAACTCTGGGGGTCAGAGGTCGGAGCAGAGTAAACAGTTACAGTAGAGGATCGTGTACAGTGAACCGGAGCGTACCTGCCAGGGACATTCACCTTTGGGACACTCTGTCCCTCCCACAATCCGGGCCCGAGGGTCCAGCTGCCGGGGTTTGTCCTCGGTCTGCAGGACGGGCACCATGCCGCACGCTATCGCCTCTGCACAGACACACACAAGAAGACAGGAGATCGCTGGTTTGATCCCTGACTAGTGTTGTGTTATAATTAAAGACGAACTATGCAAGCTATTTTTAGAACGGCGGAGCAGAGCCGTGAGCTGCTCAGAGCTACGCTACGGAGGCTCATGGGATTTCTTGGTTTCCCTCATCAAACTCATCAAATACACAATCCAACAACTCCACAACGCTCTGGTGGACAAGTTGTGACCTGCACATTCACCACGCTATGAGATAATAACACAACGTTACCACACAGAGTTGTTTTAGAGGGGAATACAAAGACTGTTTGATGAAAAACTGTCCTTGAAGGCAACGCGCATCAGTGGTTTTGCATGAATTTCCCTCTAAAACAACTTATTTGAAACTTATTACAACTTATTTGAAACCAAGAAATCCCATGAGCCTCCGTAGTGTAGCTCTGAGCAGCTCGTGGCTCTGCTCCACCGTTCTAAAAACAGCTTGCACCGACAATTAAAGGTAATGAACCTACTGCTATGACTATAGGGAGTATGGCAATGGGCCAATTTGCCAGTGTACAGTATGAAAATAGGAAACATTTGTGAAATATTTGTGTTTATGGACGCACCGTCAGCGACGCAGCTCTGTCCATCAGCTTGCAGGAAGTACCCGTCTGCACACGAGCAGGTCAAGGTCCGCGTCTGGGAGTCTTCGTCACAGAAGTGTTCGCAGCCTCCGTTCTCCAGCTGACAGTTGGAGGTGACGGCCCGCAGGTCTGAACACAACACAAAACCATTGATCATTTATAGATTTAGAATCAGTCCACAGGAAATAGAAGTTCTGTTTGTGACTGTTTGTGTTGTTGTTGCTGTGGAGGAGGTGGCGGAGCAGCGTTGGTCTCACCCAGCTCACAGTTGACGCCACCGAACTGAGGCAGACAGAAGCAGGTGTAGGACGAATCCTGGGTGGAGCAGGAGCCTCCGTTCACACAGGGGCTGGAGCTGCAGAAGTCTGGGACTGAACGGACCAGCACATCAGGTGACATGATTACTTCATGCTCAACGGTCGTGGTGGGATCAAACCTGCGATCACTTACCGTTGTACTTCCTCCAGAACTCGTCCTGAGGAGAGAACACAAACTCACGTTATTCATCTGCACTGATGGAAAAATCTGCTTGTCAGAACTTCTCTGTGTTCGGAGTTCGGACCGTGGTCTCGGTGTGTTCGAAGACCTCCCGCGCTTCCTCGTACGTGCACGTCTCCTCCAGACACTCCCTCTTCAGGTCGCCCATCTGCAGCTCCTCGAACCAGCCCGAGTTGTACCTTCGGGTCCGGATGAGGACGCCGTGGGCTCGGTCTGGATCCAGAAAGACTGGACAGAGAGAGAGACAGAGGCCAATTCCCATTTGTTGCATATATCAGATTTTGCATTTATCTGATATCTGCATTTACACCTGCTTTGCTTGCGTGAAATGATCCGCATGCGTTGATGCAGTTGGCTTCCAAAATGGAAGAAGTCAGCAACCGTTGGCAGATATCCGATATGACAAATATCCGATATCATGCATTTTTTCCACCATTTACATGTTCATGTCACAGATCTGATCTGTGACACTTGAGATAAAAAAAATCGGAATTGGGCCATTTGGTCTGGATCTGAATGATGGTCTGGATCCGTTCTGATTGGTCCAAAGTCTCCAGTGGATCAATAACAGTCACCAATGGATTAATGATCAGTGAGAGTCACAGGTTTTGTTTTGTCAGCTATCAGTTAGCATGCTAACAGGCTAAGCTTGTGAGCCTATTAGCATGCTAAGGCTAACAGAGCAGCCGCGTCCCTGAGCAGAGCGGCTACCTGGACACAGGAAGTGGTAGCTGTAACGACGGCGGTTTCCTCACCTGAGGTGGGCTGGCAGCCGCCGAGGCAGAAGATCAGGGTGAAGAAGAGTCTGAGCCTCATGGCTGCACCTTCATCAGAGCTCAGAGCTGCTGCTGTTGTGACCCACAGGTCCAAAGTCTGATCCACCCTCCGCCCCCCAACCTCCAACCACCCACCACCCACCTCCACTGATCACATGATGCCCATCTCACTCTCTGTTCCTGTGCATGACGGCAGCCATGTTTGGAAACACATCATCTTTGAAGATAAAACCTGTCCTTTAATGTTGAAAGGAGAACGCTCCAAATGTTTTATCAAGCTTTTATTGAAAGCTTCCTTTCCTTTTGCATCATCTGCTGGTTTGGCAAGTCAAGTTAAGACTGAGACTAACATCCTATCATCTTGATACTTGAAGTGTGATTCTTATTGATGATGAGTTACTGTTTATTTGTCAAACTAAATAGCTAGACGAAATGCCACGTGTGATCCTCTGCAACCCAATTTCCCCACAAGGACAATAGATCACTACTTCTACTAATACTATACTAAAAAGGGTATTTGATAATCCTCATAATTATCAGCCAATTTCATAGTAATGTCATGTTTTTCATAAAGGCAAAAGATTACACGTGCTTTTAATGCTTTGAAATTTTTGGAAAGCCCAGAATTTTTCTCCACCAAGTCGTTGCAATTGACCGTTATTTCTGGGCTGTTTCTAGACATGATCACGTAATTAGCAGCCTGTACCAGTTATTCCTGCAAAAAACCTGAACAAACCAGATCAGAACCTCCCAGTTTTCATTCCCTCTTTTATTTTCAACAGGATGTTTCTGAGCCTGGTGATGCCTTCAGGGACTCGACAGTTTAGTTTTTAATTTGACATTTTCACAAAAAACACAGATCACAGGATCAATCAAACAGCTGCTGTGTAACTGCTTCAGTGATCGGACCAATCAGACGTTTCATTAAAACCTGCTCTCGTTACGCCTCGGCTCTGGACCGGTCCAGTCTGGGTTCTGGTCTCAGCCGGTTGACCTCATCTCCTCGATCCAGCCCAGGAAGTTGCTGACCTTGGTGTAGACGCCGTACAGGTTTTCGTTGCCGCAGCCCTTGCCCCAGCTCACCACGCCCGTCAGGAACCAGGTCTTCTTGTAGCGGGTCACCAGGGGCCCGCCGCTGTCGCCGTCGCAGTGGTCCTGGCCGCCCGCCCGGTAGCCGGCACACAGCATGTTCCTGGTGATGTTGAGCTTGTTGTGGAGGCGACACTCCTGCAGGTAGGGATGTCACGAATCGCAATTACTTGCATTCACAATTAATCACGCAAAGATTCCTAAATACCGTCACTTTCCAAACTTTTCAGAATCATCTTGAGGTAAATGCACAGATACTGGTCCATTTACCTAATGTAACATTGAATTGGTAGGAATTTAAAAGTTTGCGTGTCATTTGTAACAACAACAAAAAAAACTGATTCAAATAAACTTAAAAGCCCCACCAGTATGTAACTTATTTGGCTTTTTATTATCAAAAATCAAATATGTCTTTCATAAATACGTATTTCACTGAAGTGGAATCACAGCCGCATACAAATGAAAGCTTTCTAGTTGTGTTGTCCTTTAAGACATTTAGACTTTTATTTTGAAGAGTGAGCTTTTATTTTGATAGGGTTTGTTGAGCTCTTCCCCTGCTAACCACTAACCGCCGCATGGAAGCAGGCTGATCTGTTGGCATGTTTTTCTATATATATCTATCGCTCTGGGACAACACACTCGTACCTTAGAATGAGTTGTTACAAGTCGTTACAAATACATAAGTGGGCGACGCACCGAACCGAGGCGGCCATGTTGCATCGCCATTTTTTACGTTGAGTGGCAGCGTGACCGTAGGTAAGTTAACCCAAGGGGGCAGTTGTTGGTCTGAGAAGTGAAGCTCACTTCCGCGTTCAAAAAACTGCAATCCCCTCGGCTTCCTCTGGGGGCTGGCTCCAGAAGGGAGCAACTCCAACTGAGCCCCATGTTAAAATAGCCGACTTTACAGCTTAAAAAAACATATTTACAGCCTGGTACATTTTTTTTTTTTGGTCTCAACTGATAGTTTCTACCCCCACACACACTCTGAGGGGGGTGCATTTAAAAAAAAAAACTCTACCGTTTTACTATTATTAGGTTTAAAATTCTGGCCAATTAGGGCGCGGAAACGTTGAGTGACAGGTCTGGAGACCGCTGCTTCGAGGCCAGTGGGCGGGTCCTCGGCCGGCTAACCGCCGCACCTCTCCAAATATGGCAAGTAGAATCCAACATGGCGCAGTTCAAACCCCCGTAGTAGCGGCACAAAACAGACTCCCCCAAACCAATGGGTGACGTCACGGGTGCTACGTCCATTCTTTTTACAGTCTATGAGGTAAC
Organism: Trachurus trachurus; assembly: GCF_905171665.1. Taxonomy (NCBI): domain Eukaryota; kingdom Metazoa; phylum Chordata; class Actinopteri; order Carangiformes; family Carangidae; genus Trachurus; species Trachurus trachurus. The sequence continues at coordinate 1,170,919 of NC_139914.1, forward strand.
CACGGAAACTGAGCTGAGCTGTGGGCTCGGCCTGTTAAAACTGTCACCACTGTGTAGTGTGAGGAAGGACGGAGGCACTGGTGTTGCATTCTGGTGCAGTCAGGCAGACGGCAGTCGGCAAGCCAACCAGATGTCATTGTACTCCACCAGAGAAAGACGGTAAAACAATACCACATCACCATGACAACATATTGTCACGCCTGTATTGTTTTGCGTTGTGCTGGCGGACCACTTGTTTACATAGAGGCTTGTTTACCCTGTTACATGCAGCGTCTGTTGTCTGTCTGATGTCTGCCCCATTTCAAGTGAATGCAACATCAAGAACACGTTCAAATATGCAACCGCACCGCTAGATGGGGGCAATTCCTACACTACTGGGGCTTTAAACATTTGGTAAAAATGACAATTAATTCCCTTGGGGAATATAATTGGTCCTTTATTAATAGATACTTAAAATATTTTGTGTAAATAATTAGCATTGAAATTATTTAGACTATATTTTATACATACATAGCGTTGTGAAATGAATTAATGCATAATAATCGTGATAATCGAAATGCCGCGATTATTTCTCTGACAATAATCGTACCAAGAAAATCTATAATCGTGACATCCCTACCTGCATGGGAACGCGCGGCAGCACCAGACGCTGCAGGAGGCGGGCAGGCGGGCCGTGTTGCGCCAGGCGGCCCCAGCCGGACACGGTGGAGTGGCGCACGGTGGCCAGCGTCCTGTCGAAGGTGATGTTGGCGGCGGGGAGGCAGATGGGAACCACGTAGAGCCCCAGCTTGACGGGCCGCTGCAGCTTGAGAAGCGCCAGGTCGCTGTCGGAGCTGGACTTGTTGTAGCCCACGTGGATCAGCAGCTTGACCACGCGCCGCCGCTCCTCGGTCTTCTCGTCCAACTGCCGGTCGTGTTCACCTGCAGAAAGGGGACGGTGCGGTCTCAGACCAATCAGGACGCAGAAACCAACTTTACATGATAGAAGAAGAAGAAGAAACGGTTGCCGTACCAACGGTGACCTGAAGGATGCCGACAGGTTTCCCCCAGACGCAGTGAGCCGCCGTCAGGATCCACTGATCCGACAGGACGATGGCGCCACAGGTGTAGACGCCGTTCTCCGTCAGCATGGCCTGGACAGGTGGGGGCGGAGCCATCAGCACAACCTGTCTGTCTCTCTACACCTGTCTGTCTCTCTACACCTGTCTGAGTGGACCTACCTGCCATGGACAGTGTCCTTTGGGGCAGATCTTCCCGTTAACGACCCTGGGGCTGAAGTGGATCTGTGGTCGTCCACAAGGGACGTTGTCTGGACCAGAGAGACAACAACAGTAATGATGTGGTTTGCTAAGTGGCTGCTAAGGTCTAAAGGAATAGTTCACCAAAAAATGAAATTGATGAATACTCCGTAGTAGTTTTTTATTCCTCAAAGTGCATCTGGAGATCCAGGAACATCCTGTGTTGAATTTTCCTGGGTGATACAGGATGTCCTAAATGACATTGTTTCCAGTAAACTCTGGACTATATCCCTTCAGGACACTTGGATTGCAGTGGACGAGCAGTGTGGAGGAATATTAAATGGTTTTTGTGTAGTTTTATGGCCGTTTTTGTGTCGGGCCCTATTACTCTCGTATAAAGTTTTCGTTGGACTACGAACCGGCCTCCCGGGTCTCCAGATGCACTTTGAGGAATAAAAAACTACTTCGGAATATTCATCAGCATGAGGGTGAATTTCATTTTTTGGCGAACTATTCCTTTAATGCTATCACAGCCAGTGTGATTGGTTGTTGTGGTGTTGCAGAAGGCGCGGTTGCACCTTGAGGATCGCAGGTGCTGTTGTCCACTTGGGACAGTCGGTACCCGGCGGCGCAGAAACAGACGAAGGAACGATCTGGAAACTCTCTGCAGAAATGCTCACATCCTCCGTTTCTATAGTGACAGCCGTTGGAGGTGCGACGGGCTGCGAAAAACATCAGCTCATCAGAAACGCCACCGACTCACTCACTCACAGAGACTCACAGAGCTCTGGTGGTTCTCGTGTGTGTGTGTTGGTACAGTACTTTCTACCTCTGTCACAGTTGTGTCCATGGTAACCAGGTGCACACTTGCAGGCGTAGGTGTCGACGTGGCGAGTGCAGGTGGCGCCGTTCTTACAGGGCGACGACTGGCAGTGGTCCACGGCTGTGGACAGGAAACAGGAAGGAAGCTACTGAAGCCGTGAGCAGGTGTAGGGATGGATGGGGATCGATACTCGGTACCATAAAGTTACGGCTGATGCGCGTTGCCTTCAGGGACAGTTTTCCATCAAGCAGTGTCTGTATTTACCTCTAAAACAACTCAGTCTCTGTCACAACTTGTCCACCAGAGCGTTGTGGAGTTGTTGGATTGTGTATTTGATGAGTTTGATGAGGGAAACCCAGAAATCCCATGAGCCTCCGTAGCGTAGCTCTGAGCAGCTCACGGCTCTGCGCCGACGTTCTAAAAATAGCTTGCACCGACAATTAAAGGTAACGAACCTACTGCTATGACTATAGGGATTATGGCAATGGGCCAATTTGCCAAAAATGTTTAACTATCCCTTTAAGCTACAAATCCTGCATAGTTCATCTTTAAAGACACGTACAATATGAATATAGGAAACATTGGTGAAATATTTGTGTTTGTGGACGCACCCTCAGCGACGCAGCTCTGTCCGTCGGCGTGCAGGAAGTACCCGTCTGCACACGAGCAGGTCAAGGTCTGCGTCTGGGAGTCTTCATCACAGAAGTGTTCGCAGCCTCCGTTCTCCAGCAGACAGGTGGAGTTGACGGCCTGCAGCTCTGAACACAACACAAAACCATTGATCATTTATAGATTTAGAATCAGTCCACAGGAAATAGAAGTTCTGTTTGTGACTGTTTGTGTTGTTGTTGCTGTGGAGGAGGTGGCGGAGCAGCGTTGGTCTCACCCAGCTCACAGTTGACGCCACCGAACTGAGGCAGACAGAAGCAGGTGTAGGACGAATCCTGGGTGGAGCAGGAGCCTCCGTTCACACAGGGGCTGGAGCTGCAGAAGTCTGGGACTGAACGGACCAGGACACCAGATGTGTTGGCTACCAAAGTGGAAGAGGAAGTCAGCAACCGTTGGCGGATATCCGATTTGTGATCTGATTTATTTCTACATATAACAGGAGCCTGAATCCATATCATGCATTTTTTCCACCGTTTACATGTTCATGTAATAATAATAATAATAATAATGGATTACATTTATATAGCGCTTTTCTATTGTTACCCAATACCCAAAGCGCGTACAACAACCATTATTCATTCATACCACATTCACACCGGTGGTGGTAAGCTACGTCTGTAGCCACAGCTGCCCTGGGGAAGACTGACGGAAGCGTGGCTGCCAGTGTGCGCCAAATGGCCCCTCCGACCACCACCATGGTCATTCATACACATTCACACGAGGCAAGGTGGGTAAGGTAAGGTGTTGTAATATTCAGATCATGCCAGTAGTCTGAATCAATGTTATTGTTTACCATAAGCTTGCACGTACTGCTTACGTCATTACGGTAGTAGAGGCGCAAACCGGATGTGATGTCTTAGGCAGGTTCTGCTAGTTCTCCAGCAATAAAGCAACATACTGCAAAGCTCCGTTTCTTCATTCTAAACTAAGTAAACGATACTCGTAAATACCACACTGGCGACGAGGATCCAGGAGAAGTACTACACGTTTCCCCGGAGAGTGGAATATTGCGTGCGGAAAAAGTTCGGAGCGAAAGAGACTACAGTAACAAGCTGCTAAGTGTGCTAGTCAGTTAGCATCCAGACAGTCAACATGATGTTAGCACACAGCCCGACTGTACCACCGTTCGATACCGAGAGCGAACCTAGCTCTATCGGACCGCGATGGACTAAGTGGCTTCAGAGATTCGAGAACTACACCATGGCTATGAATATCACCGGAGATTCAAGATTGAAAGCCCTTCTACTGCATCTAGCCGGCGAAAGAGTGCACGACATTTACGATACGGTGGCGGGGGAAGGAGACAAGTATGGAGATGTGAAAACGAAACTCACCGACTACTTCTCGCCGAAAAAGAATGTCCAGTACGAGGTCTACGTGTTCAGGAAAGCCACACAGCTGCCTGGTGAGAATCTAGATGTTTATAATACCCAGAGGTGGGTAGAGTAGCCAAAAATTGTACTTTAGAATAATGTTACTCAAGTAAAAGTAAAAAGTAGCCATTCAAACATTTACTTGAGTAAGAGTAGAAAGTACTTGGTGAAAAAGCTACTCAAGTCCTGAGTAACTGCTGAGTAACCTCTGATTTGTTTGTTTAATGATCAGCACGTAAATGTAGGCCTAATCAAATACACAGAAATATAATAGCAATGAAAAAATTCAGATATTGCCAAAGAACAACATTTAACAACTAAGACAAAAGCCTAAATGGCATTTTTTTTTTTTACAAAGTAACATAAATGAAGACAAAATTCAGCCACAATAACTTACATAGGCCTATGAAAGGTCTATGAACTGTCCATAAGCTCTTTGTGTGGGTGTGTGTGTTTGTCTGTGACCCTGTGTGTGTGTGGGGGGGGGGGTCCTATGATTGGTTTCTAGTGAAACCAAAGTCACATGACCACACCCCCGAAACTGGAGGGGTGGTCATGTGACTAGGAGTCACATGTCTCCAGGTGTATGTGGGGTTTAAACTTCCTAGGGAGGAAGAAGAATAAGATGACCTGTATGACTGAGAACCTTCACGGACATTATCCACGACATACCAGGGCTGACGTCATCCTAATCATTTACTAGCCGCAGTTTCTCAAATTTGAGGCGGAGTGGCCGCCCTGTTTACCGCGGAGATAATGTGCGGTCATGTGACTGCCTGGCTCTGTCTGATTGGTTAAACGAAGGCAAATGTCGCGAGAGGCTACATCTGATTGGTGAAACGCAGTCATGTGACAGAGGCTCGGACGTATCTCCATTAAAACATAAACAAATAATGTGCACATTAGATCGATAAGAAAAAGTAGCGAGTAGCGACCGGAATGTAGCTCAATGTAACGGAGTAAAAGTACCGCTTCTTCTGAAGAAATATACTCAAGTAAAAGTAAAGAGTAGGCTTCATTGAAACTACTCTTAGAAGTACAATTTATCCAAAAAGTTACTCAAGTAAATGTAACGGAGTAAATGTAGCGCATTACTACCCACCTCTGATAATACCAGACTTTGGATGCTAGCAAAACACTGCGAGTTTGGTGATGTGGACAATGAAATAAAATCACAGATCATTCAAAGCTGCACGTCCTCCAGGGTGCGCAAATACGGTTTGAGGGAGACAAATAAGACATTAAAAGAACTCCTTGAATACGGCAGGACACTGGAACTGTCTGAATTACAGTCAAAAGGAATTGAAGAGGGTTCTAATCTCGCTGTGGCAGTGAATCAAGTGCATAGACGACCCCAGAAGAAGGCATACCAAAAACGTCCAGTAGGTGGCAGCAACACCCTATGCAGGAACTGTGGTGGCGAGTGGCCACACAGAAACGAATGCCCTGCAAGAGGCAAACAGTGCAAAGCGTGTGGCAAGCAAAACCACTTTGCAAGACAGTGTAGAACGAAACCACAACACACTGAGCAGAAAACAGACACAATGACCTACAAGAAAGACTACAGGAAAAGAGTCAACCAGGTAGAAACACAAAGTGAACCAGCTCAGCGCGAGTTATCCTCAAGCAGTGATGAATGTTATGCGTACACTGTTAAAAGCAATAGAGACACTAAGCAGCCACTGACAAAAATCGAGCTGAATGGAGACACAGTGCCAGCTCTGATCGACTCCGGTGCTGCAGTAAACATTATCAGTGAAAAGACATTTAATAACCTGAGTATCCAGCCCCGCCTCCGACACACAGATCTCAGGATACTAGCCTATGGATCCAAAGACGCCAAAGGTGATGGCTGCTCCCTACTCAGCTACCAGACAGCTGATGAACTGGGGTTGATCAAAATTGTACATTCTATCAGCCCTCCCCCAATGAGGCTCACAGTGGTGGATGAGCTTGTGAACAGCCACCCCGAGCTGTTTGATGGCATCGGTAAGCTCAAAGACTTTCAAGTCACACTACATATCAACCCAGACATACAACCAACATGTCAGCCACATCACAGAGTTCCTTTTCATGTACGTGAGAAAGTTGAAGCTGAGCTACGCAAACTCGAAGACGAGGACATCATCGAGGAAGTGACAGGCCCGACGCCCTGGGTCTCGCCCATCGTAACACCACCAAAGCCCAAAGATGCAGACAAGGTGCGCATATGTGTCGACATGCGCCAGGCAAACACAGCCATCCAAAGAGAGCGTCACCTGACTCCTACTATGGACGACGTCATACACAAACTGAATGGAGCAACTGTATTCTTAAAGCTGGATCTGACGTCAGGATACCACCAGCTGGAATTACATCCCAACAGCAGGTACATTACCACATTCACAACGCACCTGGGACTGAGGAGGTACAAGCGCCTCAACTTCGGCATCTCCTCAGCTGCTGAGGTATTTCAGAACGCCATCCATCAGACACTTCAGGGCATCGCCGGGGTGAAGAATCTCAGCGATGACATCATCGTTTACGGGGCGACACAGGCTGATCACGACAAGAGCCTGACTGCCGTGTTCCAGCGACTAAAAGAGCGCGGCCTCACACTGAACCGCAAGAAGTTCAACAAGACTCGACTAGAGTTCTTCGGGTTCATATTCTCAGATGGCGGCGTCTCAGCTGATCCGAAGAAGGTTGACAGTATACGCCAAGCCGACAAACCCAAGGATGCAGCAGAGGTAAGAAGCCTTTTGGGCATGGCGAACTACTGCTCACGCTTCATTCCCGACTTCGCTACAGTCACAGAGCCGCTGAGAAAGCTCACGAGGAAGAGCACTCCCTGGCAGTGGGGTGCGGAACAGGACGCAGCGCTGAGCACGCTAAGAGAGAGTCTCACCAGTGAGACCACGATGGCGTACATCAACCTGAACATGGAAACAGAGCTCATTGTTGACGCTAGTCCAGTAGGACTTGGCGCAATACTGCTGCTAAAGAACAAAGAAAAGAAACACATCATCGCATATGCAAGCCGAGCGCTCAGTGATGTAGAGAGGCGCTACTCTCAAACAGAGCGTGAAGCGCTTGCAATTGTATGGAGCTGTGAACATTTTCATCTCTATATCTATGGCAAAGAGTTCACTATGGTGACGGATCACAAGCCACTCGAGCTCATCTGGAACAACCCGAGGTCCAAGCCGCCCGCCCGCATCGAAAGATGGGGACTTCGACTGCAGCCGTACAACCTCAAAGTAGAATACAGAAAAGGGTCTGATAATCCGGCAGGATACATGTCCCGTCACCCAATCCCAGCACAAGCACCTACCAAGAACACCCGTGCAACAAAAGTAGCTGAAGAATACGTGAACTTCATCATGCATAACAGCACACCCAGGGTCTGAAATTAACTTTTTTAAAGTTTAAAGTTACTCGCCAGACAGACTTTTTACTAGCCAAAACCAACAAGTTGCTTCACTATTGTATTTCGACATCACTAGTTATATAGCAGTCATCGTAGTACCATATAACCGTCATTCTGTTCTTCTCAATCAATTGTGCTGTGTAGACAATGACCTTTCAACTTTTCTGGAATAACAGTGTATATATATTTTATATATTATATATAATTAATTAACGAGACTGTGACGACCTTTTTTTTTGATGACTTTCTTTAATGGAAGCAATTTCAGGTAGCAACATGACAGTACAACGTGACAGAGAAGACTTCCATTCTTGCGTTTTTCCCCAGTTTTTTATCCCTCCCACAAACCCACCCCACTCAAAGGAGAACAGTACTATAATAATAATTTTTAAACAGCGTTTCACCACCTCTCATCTCTGCCAGTCAGTCCACCTGCCGCCTCTCTCACTTGCGGTCGCACCGCACATACACGCACGCACACACACGTGCACATACACACACAGACACGGTCGCATGGACAGTTGGCGCTTTGCCGCTTATAAACGTTAAATGCGCTATATCGCGCTGATTGTACAGTGTTCGAATAACCCCCCCCCCCTCCCCCCGGTCCGTCGGATAGTCCGACCACCGACTCTGGCGTGCTAACAGCTAACAGCTACCAGCCACGCGGCTCGGCTCACGTTAACTGGACTCGGTGCGTTCCTCTCGGTCAGCTGTGAAGCAGCAGCGGTCTGACAAGCATGATGACCGTGACATGTCCCGTTATGCTCGACAAAGTTGTGACATTGTCAGGTGACTATAAGCTTATAATACACTGGGGGAAACCCTGGAAACAGATTGGGAGTCTCATTTTTTCTATCTCGCCAAGTGGCGAGACAGCTAAAAATCTGTCTCGCCACAGAGGAAACTGGGTCGCGAGTGGTGAGTGCTAATTTCAAGCCCTGAGCACACCAAAAGCAATGACTCTGGATGAAATCAAGTGTGAGACACTCAAAGATGAAACACTACAAAAGGTCAGTACTCTCATACGCAACAATACGTGGCACACAGTCACAAAAGACACTGTACTGAGACAATATGAACATGTGAAAAGCGAGCTCACAGTGTCACATGAAAATGACATTATACTAAAGGGTTCCAGAATCGTCATTCCCTCCTCACTCGAGCACACCTCCAGCTCGCACACGAGGTGCATCAGGGAATCACAAAGACAAAGGCGCTCCTGAGAGAGAGGGTGTGGTTTCCAAACATCGATCGACAAGCTGAGGCGATGGTGAGAAACTGTTTGGCATGTCAAGCTAATACACTAGAAACACACTATGAACCACTGCAGATATCAGACCTCCCTGACACAGTCTGGCAAGATGTCAGTGCAGACTTCTACGGCCCACTGCCGACAGGTGAGCATTTGCTAGTCATCGTGGATTGAATTGATTGAATTGAATTGAATTGAATTGAATTGAATTGAATTCCTTTTATTGTCATTTATACCAAGGTACAAACGAAATTTAAAATGCGACCTCCATGTGGTTTAAAAACATCAATGAGATAAAAAAAAAGACATACACACAATCAACAACAATAAGACAGTAAAATTCAATAAAGTGCAGCAGTCAATTTTTTAAAGTGCAGTCAATGTTGTCAGTGTCAGTGTGGGCAGTCTATGTGCAAAGAGTTCAGTTGCCTGATGGCACTGGGGTAGAAGCTGTTGGTCAGTCTGGATGTGTGGGACCGTGTTGATCTGTAGCGCCTCCCGGAGGGCAGCAGTGAGAACAAGGAGTGGCCTGGGTGGAAACTGTCCTTGATTATGTTTTGTGCTCGTTGTTGGCATCTGGTGTGGTGTATGTCAGAGAGTGACGGCAGTTGTGTGTGAGAATGAGTACTCCCGGTATCCTGTAGTGGAAGTCATGCACTCCACCTCTGCAAATTCTGTCATCCCTGTCATGGACAAGATCTTCTCGATGCTTGGCATCCCCAGAACGGTGAAGACCGACAATGGCCCCCCTTTCAACGGTGAGCAGTTCAGCAAGTTTGCAGCCTACATGGGGTTTCACCATCGGAAAATCACACCACTATGGCCCCAGGCAAACGCAACTGCAGAGAGGTTCATGAGAACAATTGGAAAGTGCCTCCGTGTTGCCCACATGGAAAACATCCCCTGGAAGCAGCATCTCTACACATTCCTATGTGAGTACCGTGCAACACCACACAGCACAACATCACCCGCTGAGTTGCTGCTCAAACGCAGGATACACACAAAGATGCCTTCAATGAGTACACCTATCAGACCAGACGAGGATCTTTGCAGGAGAGACCGCAAGGCCAAAGCCAAAATTAAGGCGTACTCAGACACTTGCCGTCACGCTGCGCCTTACCCTCTCCGACCTGGTGACATGGTGCTGTGCTCTCAACCCAGACACAATAAACTTACTACAGCCTACAATCCTAAGCCGTACAGAGTGACCACCGTCAAGGGCTCTATGGTCACAGCTGAGCGGACTGGACACAGAGTGACAAGAAACTCCTCCTTCTTCAAGAAGCTCAACCATGGCCTGCGCGATACATCTGTAGCGGAAGAAGAGGATGGAGAAGTCACCGCTGACACAATCCCAGTGTTGGGAAGGTACCCTGCTAGGCACCGACACCCTCCACAGTACCTCAAGGACTTTGATAAAGCCTGAGAAAAAAAAAAGAAACAGGCAACATAAAAAAAGGACTGTGAAATGGACTGAGTTTGCTAAAGTTTGAAAAGAGTGTTCAGGAATGAAAAAAAAAGAGATTTATCTCTAGACAAATTTTGAATCTGAAAGTGTTTGTAAAGTTGATTCTATGTTCCATATGTGAGATGATATTTGAGAAAGCACTTATGTGATGTATTACACTGAAGCAATCCAGTTGTTTGCTTAATGGTTTATTGTTGTTTACAGACCAAGTGGATGTTAATTAGTTAGTTAATGAATATTCAAAGTAACCAGAAGTGGAAGTAACAGATAACGTTGAGTCCAAGTTAGAAAAAAAAAGAAGTGATGTAATATTCAGATCATGCCAGTAGTCTGAATCAATGTTATTGTTTACCATAAGCTTGCACGTACTGCTTACGTCATTACGGTAGTAGAGGCGCAAACCGGATGTGATGTCTCAGGCAGGTTCTGCTAGTTCTCCAGCAATAAAGCAACATACTGCGAAGCTCCGTTTCTTCATTCTAAACTAAGTAAATGATACTCGTAAATACCACGGGTGTCTTGCCCAAGGACACTACGACAGAGACTGGGAGAGAGCGGGATTCGAACCGCCAACCCTCTGGTTATTGGACAGCCCGCTCTACTGCCTGAGCCACTGCCGCCCTGTCACAGATCCGATCTCACTTGAGAGGAAAAAATTGGAATTGGGCCATTTGGTCTGGATCTGAATGATGGTCCGGATCTGTTCTGATTGGTCCAAAGTCACCAATGGATTAATGATCAGTGAGAGTCACAGGTTTTGTTTTGTCAGTTATCAGTTAGCATGCTAACAGGCTAAGCTTGTGAGCCTATTAGCATGCTAAGGCTAACAGCAGAGCGGCTACCTGGACACAGGAAGTGGTAGCTGTAACGGCGGCGGTTTCCTCACCTGAGGCGGGCTGGCAGCCGCCGAGGCAGAAGATCAGGGTGAAGAAGAGTCTGAGCCTCATGGCTGCACCTTCATCAGAGCTCAGAGCTGCTGCTGTTGTGACCCACAGGTCCAAAGTCTGATCCACCCTCCGCCCCCCAACCTCCAACCACCCACCACCCACCACCCACCTCCACTGATCACATGATGCCCATCTCACTCTCTGTTCCTGTGCATGACGGCAGCCATGTTTGGAAACACATCATCTTTGAAGATAAAACCTGTCCTTTAATGTTGAAAGGAGAACGCTCCAAATGTTTTATCAAGCTTTTATTGAAAGCTTCCTTTCCTTTTGCATCATCTGCTGGTTTGGCAAGTCAAGTTAAGACTGAGACTAACATCCTATCATCTTGATACTTGAAGTGTGATTCTTATTGATGATGAGTTACTGTTTATTTGTCAAACTAAATAGCTAGACGAAATGCCACATGTGATCCTCTGCAACCCAATTTCCAATAGATCACTACTTCTACTAATGCTATACTAAAAAAGGTATTTGATAATCCTTTAATTTACAGGCTGCTAATAACATGATAATGTCAAGAAATAGTCTAGAAATAACAGCCAATTTCATAGTAATGTCATGTTTTTCATAAAGGCAAAAGATTACACATGCTTTTAATGCTTTGAAATTTTTGGAAAGCCCAGAATTTTTCTCCACCAAGTCGTTGCAATTGACCGTTATTTCTGGGCTGTTTCTAGACATGATCACGTAATTAGCAGCCTGTACCAGTTATTCCTGCAAAAAACCTGAACAAACCAGATCAGAACCTCCCAGTTTTCATTCCCTCTTTTATTTTCAACAGGATGTTTCTGAGCCTGGTGATGCCTTCAGGGACTCGACAGTTTAGTCTTTAATTTGACATTTTCACAAAACACACAGATCACAGGATCAATCAAACAGCTGCTGTGTAACTGCTTCAGTGATCGGACCAATCAGACGTTTCATTAAAACCTGCTCTCGTTACGCCTCGGCTCTGGACTGGTCCAGTCTGGGTTCTGGTCTCAGCCGGTTGACCTCATCTCCTCGATCCAGCCCAGGAAGTTGCTGACCTTGGTGTAGACGCCGTACAGGTTTTCGTTGGCGCAGCCCTTGCCCCAGCTCACCACGCCCGTCAGGAACCAGGTCTTCTTGTAGCGGGTCACCAGGGGCCCGCCGCTGTCGCCCTCGCAGGCGTCCTGGCCGCCGGCCCGGTAGCCGGCACACAGCATGTTCCTGGTGATGTTGAGCTTGGTGTGGAGGCGACACTCCTGCATGGGAACGCGCGGCAGCACCAGACGCTGCAGGAGGGTGGCGGGCGGGCCGTGCTGCGCCAGGCGGCCCCAGCCGGACACGGTGGAGTGGCGCACGGTGGCCAGCGTCCTGACGAAGGTGGTGTTGGCGGCGGGGAGGCAGATGGGAACCACGTAGAGCCCCAGCTTGACGGGCCGCTGCAGCTTGAGAAGCGCCAGGTCGCTGTCGGAGCTGGACTTGTTGTAGCCGGCGTGGATCAGCAGCTTGACCACGCGCCGCCGCTGCTCGGTCCTCTCGTCCAACTGCCGGTCGTGTTCACCTGCAGAAAGGGGACGGTGCGGTCTCAGACCAATCAGGACGCAGAAACCAACTTTACATGATAGAAGAAGAAGAAGAAACGGTTGCCGTACCAACGGTGACCTGAAGGATGCTGACATGTTTCCCCCAGACGCAGTGAGCCGCCGTCAGGATCCACTGATCCGACAGGACGATGGCGCCACAGGTGTAGACGCCGTTCTCCGTCAGCATGGCCTGGACAGGTGGGGGCGGAGCCATCAGCACAACCTGTCTGTCTCTCTACACCTGTCTGTCTCTCTACACCTGTCTGTCTCTCTACACCTGTCTGTCTCACTTCTACACCTGTCTGTCTATCTACACCTGTCTGTCTCTCTACACCTGTCTGTCTCTCTACACCTGTCTGTCTCACTTCTACACCTGTCTGTCTATCTACTGTCTCTCTACACCTGTCTGTCTCTCAACAACTGTCTGTCTCTCTACACCTGTCTGTCTCTCTACACCTGTCTGTCTCACTTCTACACCTGTCTGTCTCACTACACCTGTCTGTCTCTCTACACCTGTCTGTCTCACTTCTAATTTAGTTCAGTTTATTTGATAGGGACAATGCAGGTTAACATAGTGACACTTCCACTCATTACAAACAAGTCACTGTGACTAATGTTCTGCATACAGAGATTATAGCTAAGCACCTGTCTGTCTCTCTACACCTGTCTGTCTCTCTACACCTGTCTGAGTGGACCTACCTGCCATGGACAGTGTCCTTTGGGGCAGTTCTTCCCGTTAACGACCCTGGGGCTGAAGTGGATCTGTGGTCGTCCACAAGGGACGTTGTCTGGACCAGAGAGACAACAACAGTCATGATGTGGTTTGCTAAGTGGCTGCTAAGGTCTTAAAGGAATAGTTCACCAAAAAATGACATTGATGAATACTCCGGAGTAGTTTTTTATTCCTCAAAGTGCATCTGGAGATCCGGGAGGCTGGTTCATAGTCCAACGAAATCCTAAAAACGTCCATAAAACTACACAAAAACCATTTAATATTCCTCCTCACTGCTCGTCTGCTGCAATCCAAGTGTCCTGAAGGGAGATAGTCCAGAGTTTACTGAAAACAACGTAATTTAGGACATTTTTACAGCCTAAACAGTCCTGTATTGAATTTGCCTGGGGCAATACAGGACTGTTTAGGCTGTAAAAATGTCCTAAATGACGTTGTTTTCAGTAAACTCTGGACTATGTCCCCCAGTATTCATCAGCATGAGGGTGAGTCACTAACGACTGAATTTAATTTTTTTGGTGAACTATTCCTTTAATGCTATCACAGCCAGTGTGATTGGTTGTTGTGGTGTTGCAGAAGGCGTGGTTGCACCTTGAGGATCGCAGGTGCTGTTGTCCACTGACAGTCGGTACCCGGCGGCGCAGAAACAGACGAAGGAACGATCCGGAAACTCTCTGCAGAAATGCTCACATCCTCCGTTTCTATAGCGACAGCCGTTGGAGGTGCGACGGGCTGCGAAAAACATCAGCTCATCAGAAACGCCACCGACTCACTCACTCACAGAGACTCACAGAGCTCTGGTGGTTCTCGTGTGTGTGTGTTGGTACAGTACTTTCTACCTCTGTCACAGTTGTGTCCATGGTAACCAGGTGCACACTTGCAGGCGTAGGTGTCGACGTGGCGAGTGCAGGTGGCGCCGTTCTTACAGGGCGACGACTGGCAGTGGTCCACGGCTGTGGACAGGAAACAGGAAGGAAGCTACTGAAGCCTGAAGGTGAGCAGGTGTAGGGATGGATGGGGATCAATACTCGGTACCATAAAAGTGACGTAAACAGTAGCAACCAGACTTTTAATAACTGTTGTATTACATCTCCGTTTATTAATTTTATTTTATATTGGTTCATTTATTTCTTAGTCTTATCTGTACTTGTATTATTATTTTAGGGTGCATTCCAGGTAGTTCAGGAAAGAGCTTTGTCCACATGGAGACAGAACCTGTGTAAGATTGCCTAACTTTATTTGTGTTTAACAAAATAAAAAATTAAACACTGAAGTAAATCTTATTGAACATTATTTTTCATTACCAAATATTATAGTAGAACAGCTTTTTCTCAAGCAGTTTGTGATGCATTTTCATTATTTAGATAGGAATGTCTTCGGCAAAATTCAAATCTAGCGTTTCTATCAAGATTAACTAGGATCGCAGTGAGATTAATCTAGATTTAAAAAGTGAATCTATGCCCAGCACTAATTTAAATACATGTTCTGTTTAACTTGCATGTCACAAAATGCCTTAAAAATAAAAAGGCACAGTTTTTGGACAAAGTTTGTATGTTTTGCATGCATCCCTCTGCAGGTGAGCAGGTGTGCATACCTCTGTAGGTCCTCCAGAAGGCTTCCTGGGGAGAGAGCAGAGACACGTTACAGACACAACAACGACCACCAGCGACCAGCGGGAGTGGGGAGGGGGGGGGGGTCAGGACTGACCAGCTGCTGCGGCACACTGAAGATCTCCTTGGCCTCCTCGTAGGAACACTTCTCCTCCAGACACTCGCGCTCCAGGTTTCCCTGCTTCAGCTCCTCCAGCAGGAAGTTGGCCCGGCGGCTGCGGTGCAGGAAGACGCTGGCCTCAGGTCTGCTCATGAACACACCTACTCACACACAGGTGGACACGCTCATCCGCTTACAGTTCATCTATTTCATAAACATCGTTCCAACACATCAAACTGAGACAAATCTTAAAAAATAAATAAAAACTTTAAAGGTCCAGTGTGTAAAATTGGGGGAAAACCGTGACATCCAGCGTTCAGATTCTAGATCGCAGCGTTCACCCCTCCTGTTGGCAAAGTGACGGTGGCCTCCGAGGACAAAAAAACATTGTGCATCGATGATCCATTTGCAAACTTTCAGGTGTATAACTCAAAAACTTCTCACTGTTCTCTACAGATTAACTACTAACTCTCTCTGTTGTTTCCTCCTCCCTCTTCATCTTCGTTGGTTTATTTATGAACGTGAAACTCTTGAAACCTGCTCTCTGATTGGCTAGATTTTCCCTTCAGGCTGCCGTACAAACATGGCGGCGCAAGATGGCGACGCTTTCTAAACCAAGACCCTTGTTACATGTAGATATAAAAGAAGAATTATAAGGCTACAGAAACTAAACAAATGTTATTTTATAATGATTATACACTTATACAAATATATTCATGGGTAGTAGATCAAAGTCCTTCTAGGCAATATTAGAACGTCTCTGAGTAGATTCAGATTTTAACAATAAACCTTTAGAATTATTACATACTGGACCTTTAATTCTCTCTCTTGAGCTGAAGGGACGGACTGTCCATCGACTTTAGTCCTCAGAGAACAACGACCACATGGATGAAAGTCAATAAAAAGGCATCAAGAAGAAGAAGGAGGAAGAGGAGGAGGAGGAGGAGTGTAAGGTGAAGAAGAAACAGAGGACTGACCTTCTGGAAGCCCAGTGCATGCTGGGATATAAACGATGAGGAGTCGTAGGAAGAACAGTCGACTCGTTTCTCCGCTGAAAGACGCCATGTTTTCTCTGAAGCGACCAAAGGTCAGACACACTGAAAACACACAAACGCTCACAAACACGAGTTCACAGTGCAAACAGGCCCAGACCAGCTGCGATCAGCTGACCCCCGATCAGCTGACAATAAACTGGCTGAATAAATTATAAACTGTCAAATACCTTCATCGACCAATCAGAACTGGAATAATAATCACGTGACATGAAGAGGAAACACTTTGAACACAGGTTTTTATTTATTAATGAGTTGTTTACAGGCCGGTGAATCTTCTTCAGTGTAAAATTATAAAAACGTTTCATACTTCAGATCATTGATTTAAGCTGCTGTTGAAGGAAAAACAATAAAACTTACAGATATTTATTCTTAAATAAAAAAAATCAAAGGAGTAAGGAGTGTGAGTGTGGTTGTTGTAAACAGGAAGACACGTTCATATCTCAGTAGTAGATTTATATATTTATATATTTATATTTCTGTAGTTCCCCTCCTCTCCTGTGGCGGCGCTGCTGCTCTCACTCCGCCTCCTTTGTGATGTCAGCGATGACGTCATGAGCGTCTCTCAGTTCGTCCTTCCACTCCTGAGGGATGACGGCGCCGGTGTACGACCCCCCCGCCCCCAGCAGGGCTCCCAGCGCCGCGCCGCGGTTACAGTTCTCACCTGGAGGGAAGCGCACAGGTACGACAGTCAGGTGTAACACACACACACACACACACACCTGAAGCTACAGCATCACTTCCTGTCGCTGACATACGAACCTCCACAGTTGGCGTTCGCCAGGATTCCTCCCGCCGGGTCGTCGTGGAACTCGTGAGCCAGGTAGAAGAGGCTGGACAGAGCACCTGTCAATCACAGCACAGGTGAGTCACACGTCATTCAAACAGGAAACAACCTCAGAGTGTCAACAGCACGCCGACCTTTGGTGTAGCAGGCCAGACCCAGGTAGTTCACCGCGCTCTGATGGACCCTCAGCCTCTCCTCAGACGACACGGGAAACCTGCAACACACACACACACACACACACACACACACACACACACACACACACACACACACACACACACACACACACACACACACACACACACACACACACACACACACACACACACACACACACACACACACACACACACACACACACACACACACACACAGTTATGAGCATTTCTTCACACACAACATAAAACATGTGAAATCTGTTTGTTTTTAGAGATCTTCACCTTCTTTACTAGACTTTTATTGTGAAATATCTGCAGATGTTTCAAAATAAAAGCATGCCAAGCAGCTTTAAAGTCCCACTCCCGCGACCCTTTTTGGTCATTTTAAAACCAGCTCATTAGCCATGCACATTAGCAATGCACCTCTGGGGGGTGGGCTGGGGGGTGGGCGGAGACTGCGCTGCTTTGCACCCGCCCAGCCACCTCCTCGCACCCCACCCCCCGTTTGCTGACAGCTGGACATTGTACAATTACAGATTCAGCGCGTTTAGCGTAAAACTCCACACTGGGATTCGATCCCAGACTGGAACATAGTCCTTGCTCACGGTGCAAGCTGCTCTACCAGGTGAGCTATACCTGTTATACCTTGACAGCTACACCGAGCTGTCAAGACTTTCACCTCTGAGCCAGATGCAGAGCGGGGCGGGAGCTTGTAGCACTAGTGCCCTCCCCTGGAGCTGTGACACGTCAGCTCCAGTCTCCCTGAAACTGCCAGTTTGCGTCTGCCATTGGTTCACAGCAATTTGAAGGCAGAAAAACTCAGAAATGCAATTTTGCACTTCCTTTTCTGCTGATATGTCCTCTAACACAAGAAAAATGCCACAGGAACATTTTCACGGGAGTGGGTCTTTAAAAACACTGAGTCCTTCCTTGACAGGCTTTTAATGTGAAATACCTGCAGATTTTTCAAAATAAAAGCATGCCAACAGCTTTACAAACACGAAGTCCTTTCCTGAGAGGCTTTTAATGTGAAATACTTGCAGATGTTTCAAAATAAAAGCATGCCAGCGGCTTTAAAAACACAGTCCCTTCCAGATAGGCTTTTATTGTGAAATATTTGCTGATGTTTCAAAATAAAAGCATGCCAGCGGCTTTAAAAACACAGTCCTTTCCTGACAGGCTTTTATTGTGAAATGTGTCATCACCGACTCTACTTATTCTGCAGTCACACACCTGGCGGCCTTGTGGCTGTAGCTCTGACAGGTGTCCCAGGTGTCCAGTTTCCTCAGAGCGAGCTCGGCCCGCTGACGGACGCTGGCCCCGCCCAGAACGGCGTGCAGCGCCCGGCTGTAGATGGACACGTACTCGGGCACTTTGGGGTGAGGGTGGGTGAGCTTCACGAACTCCACGGCCGCCGAGACCTGAGGACGGAGACCGGAGAACGGCGTGTGAGACAAATGTCCGAGTCAGACCGCGACACCTGCAGCGCCACACTCACCGCCTGCTCCTCATTGGCCGAGGCCGACAGCAGGACGAAGGGGAGGATCATGGGAAGGCAGCCGATGGCGTCCAGCTGGCTGTCGGGGGACGAGGAGGTCAACATGCGTTTGGACCGTTTCTCTGCAAATGTCAGAACCTGGAGGAGAGAGAGGAGGAGGAGGGGGAGGAGGAGAGAGAAGGAGGAGAAGGAGAAGGAGGAGGAGGAGGAGGGAGAGGAAGAGAGGGGGGGGGAGGGGGAGGAAGAAAAGATAGAGGAGAGAGAGGAGGAGAAGGAAGAAGAGACAGAGGAGAAGAGAGGAGGAGGAAGAGGAGGAGAGAGAGAGAAGAGGAAGAGAGGAGGAGGAGAGAGAGGTGGAGGAGGAAGAGGAGGAGGAGAGAGAGAGAAGAGGAAGAGAGGAGGAGGAGAGAGAGGAAGAGGAGGAGGAGAGAGAGAGGTGGAGGAGGAAGAGGAGAGAGAGGGGTGGAGTAGGAGGAGGAAGAAGAGACAGAGGAGAAGAGAGGAGGAGGAAGAGGGGGAGACAAGAGGAGGAGAGAGAGGAGGAAGAGGAGAGAAAGAAAAGGAGGAGGAGGAGGAGGAGGGAGAGCAGGAGGAGAGAAGGAAGAGGAGAAAGAGGTGGAGGATGAGGAAGAAGAGGAGGAGAGAAGAGGAGGAGGCGTGAACTGGAGGATGTGTGTCTGGTCAGACCGGCGGCGAGGAGTCGTGTGTGAGGTGCGTTTGTTTTACCTGTCGTGGCGACGTGGGTCTGTCGTCCTGCCAGTCGGCAAAGAAGGAGCGGTGGGAGGACTCGGCGTACGTGTCGTCATGGCTAGCGGGCGTCGTCAGGAAGCGGACGTAGTCGCTCAGGACGGCGGCTCGAGCGTCCGGCTGAGACACGTCGCCGAAACGACCGTGGACGAGCGTCCGGGCGGCGCGGAGGGAGCAGAGGACGTTGAGGGTGTTGTCACCGGCCTGCAGCCCTGCACACACACAATATGAAATACCTGCAGATGTTTCAAAATAAAAGCGTGCCAGCAGCTTTAAAAACACAGAGTCCTTTCCTGACAGGCTTTTAATGTGAAATACTTGCAGTTGTTTCAAAATAAAAGCGTGCCAGCAGCTTTAGAAACACAGAGTCCTTTCCTGACAGGCTTTTAATGTGAAATACCTGCAGATGTTTCAAAATAAAAGCGTGCCAGCAGCTTTAAAAACACAGAGTCCTTTCCTGACAGGCTTTTAATGTGAAATACTTGCAGATGTTTAAAAATAAAAGCGTGCCAGCAGCTTTAAAAACACAGAGTCCTTTCCTGACAGGCTTTTAATGTGAAATACTTGCAGATGTTTAAAAATAAAAGCGTGCCAGCAGCTCAAAACACAAAGTCCTTTCCCTGACAGGCTTTTATTGTGAACCATCTGCAGATGTTTCAAAATAATAGCATGCAAGCGGCTTTAAAAACACTAAAATAAATCAAAACTGCAGTGATAAACCGTCTTTGCTCTGACTGACTCTCTGACTGGTCAGTGAACGCAGCGTCAGCACCTTGGTGGTAGTGCACCGAGCCTCTGGACGACTTCCACAGGTTCAGCTTGTGGTGCAGGATCACGGTGCCGACCACGTCCGCACGCTTCGCACCGGACGACCAGGAGGTCCGACCGCTGCCGGCTGCAACACACACACACACACACACACACACACACACACACACACACACACACACACACACACACACACACACACACACACACACACATTAACTCGAGTGTTGTGTGTTTCTTCCAGGACAGAGAGAGAGAGAGAGGGAGAGAGCGGTACCGGTGTTGGAGAGGCTGAGGATGCTGGACGGATGTCGGTCCCTGGGGGAGTTCAATCCTGCGATCCAGCCTCCAAACTCCCTCCTGATGTCCTGGACGTCGTAGAACCAGTGGACCGGCATCGACACGGAGTCGGCAGCACACATGGCCCAGAAGGCCTCGGACAC
This sequence comes from Trachurus trachurus, assembly GCF_905171665.1. Taxonomy (NCBI): domain Eukaryota; kingdom Metazoa; phylum Chordata; class Actinopteri; order Carangiformes; family Carangidae; genus Trachurus; species Trachurus trachurus. The sequence continues at coordinate 1,191,547 of NC_139914.1, forward strand.
CGAGCGCCGCACCTGAGACATGTCAACTGAGGAGGAGGAGGAGGAGGAGGGGGAGGAGGGGAGGGGGGGAGGAGGAGGAGGAAGGAGGAGGAGGGAAGGAGGAAGAAGAGGAGAGGGGTAGGAGGAGGGAAAGAGGAAGAAGAGGAGAGGGGGAAGAGGAGGAGGAGCAGGAGAAGAAGAGGGAAGGAGGAAGAGGAGAGGAAGAGGAGATTGAGGAAGGAAGAAGAGGAGGAGGAAGGAAGAGGAAGAGAGGGTAGGAGAAAGGAGGAAGAAGAAGAGGAGGAAGGAGGGAGAGGGGGAAAAGGCGAGGGGAAGGAGGAAAAAGAGGAGATGAGGAGGAAGAGAGGGGGAGGAGGAAGGAGGAAGAAGAGGAGGATGAAGAGGAGAAAGGAGGAGGGATGAGGAAGAGGAGGAGAGGGTAGGAGAGAGGAGGAGGAAGAAGAAGAGGAAGGAGGAGGAGGATAAGAGGAAGAGGTTGAGGATGAGGATATGAAGAGGAGGAGGAGGAGAGGGGGAAGAGGAGGTTGAGGAAGGAAGAAGAGGGGGAAGGAGGAGGATTAAGAGGAGGAAGGTGTGTAGACAAATGACAGAACAATAAACATTGATGTCGTTTCTCTCTCTCTCATGATGTCACATGTTACATCACATGCAGCACAGTTTGTGATGAGGTCACAGCTTTAAACATGAGGGTGATTGATTAACATCTTCAGTGACTAATCAACTGATCAGCTGATCGGTGCTGCCTTCACTGGCTCAGCTCGAAGTCAGAGGACAAATTATTACTAAAACACATGAGTAGGTGCGTTCACTGACCACAGCTTCAGTCTGTACATTAACAACACATATCGATATCATATTGTATATTGATCAGAAGACGTCTCCTCACCTGTTGTCGATGCAGCTGAACCGCAGCAGCTCTGCTCCTAATGATTCATTTAAAACTTGCATAAGTCCATTGTTACAAAACTCCACAGGAAGTGACATAACCTGAGACTAATAAACCTCTCGTCACTCGCCGCTGCAGGTAAAAGCGGTGACGTCACCTTACGCCTCCCCACGCGCGATTTCTACAGATTAAAAAAAAAGAATTTTAATTTTCCACCTTTTTAACTGTGGTGAATCGGTTACGACGCTGATTGTTGATGTTGAAATTTCGTAACTCGTGCTGTAGTATGGTGGCCAGTGTGGGTCAATCTAAAAGGCGAAGTGACTGTAACGAAGCCCTGAGTTTGGTCTGCCAGGCAACAACGCTGAAGAACGTTTCACATCTAATTTTTGCAAATATTTGATTTATTTTCCATTAATTAATCAAAAAAAATTACAAAGAGAAAAATGTATTTAATATATCTTCTGTGTTTTTAACTTTAAAGAAATAAAAGTGCCTGCAAGACATAAAAGAAAGCGAATTATCGTACAGTCTACGGTGGCCGCTGTGGGCCAACGTATCGCGAACATGTAAACCAGTTTTGTTGCAGGGTTGCACGTTTGTCTTTGTTGCGTTTTCATTAACTGTAGATTAAAAAAAGTAGATAAAGTTATTTAGTTTTTTTCCGCCGTTGTTTATGTCGCGTAAAGTAGCACATTAGCAATTTAGCAACAGCGGCTAGCTCGAAGTATTGAATGAATGAAACTAAATATTAGCATCAGTTCAGATGTTGCCTCCACAAAACTAACGCAATCTGTCTGTTCCCGACGGCTACAGACGGGTTTAGTTGTTATAACGCCCAAAAAGTCGTTTATTCGCTTTTTGTCAAAGTTTACGTGTGTGTTTTTAGCAAGTTGGCAGAGCTAGCTCTGGGCTAGCAGGCTAACGGTTCATCTCCGGTGAAAATGCAACAAGAGGCTCAAGATGTTGGTAAGAAACTGTTTTCATCTAGTTAATGGATTTTTTTTATATATAAAAAAAACCCTCCAGAGTCGCTGTGGGACTATCTGGATTTATCGAGTCTGGGTTTGGTGGTTTTATGACTTTTGACTGTTCTTATGTGGATTAGCTTCGATAAAACAGCTTAAAAGAGAGTCAGTGACTTTGTGTTCATCAAGTCCACTTCATATTATACAAATCTAGTTTAATCAGGCTTTTATGTGTTTACATGATGTGGGAAAAGTAAATTAAATATATTTTAATCTTGTCTGTTAGAGCAGATACCATTCAGCTGCATCAGTCGGACTGATTGTTTACTGTGACACGTGAAGGCACCACCACTGTGCCATTACTGTGTTATTACAGTTCATCAGTTATCACAGAGTTCATCACTGCAAATATAGGACTTTTAGACTAATTTAATGTTAGACGGTATACATTTAACAGACAAAAATATGCATATGCACCAATAGACATATAAGGAGACTCTGCCAAGAAATTACAACTAAACCATTTTGGAACTTAAATTTTATAAACAAAGTGGAAATCAAGCAGCAGATAAAACTGTGCCATAAACAAAATAAAGGAAGTTTCATTTAAGATTATACATTTAATTAATTCACCCTGTACCCTGTACTGGTATTTGGTTTGGTTTTGGTTCTGTCTTTGTTATTTCTTGGGTGTGTGTATAATATAATATAAAATAAAAAGTAAAAACAAAAAAAAGAATTCATTATTTGAACTTGTGCTACTGTTTCAGAGCGGGCCAAGCTGTTCTGGGCTGGGGAGGACGTGGATCAGGTTTTTAACGAGATCTTCGACTACCTCAACCACCTGAGGAAAGTCCTGAAGAAGAACACGGCCACAGACAAAGGTCAGACTTTTACTTTGAAAAGCGCAACTCTTTTATTTCCTCTCAGCTGCTCACTAGTGTTTCCCCTCGTGTTGTGATCCTGTTGGCCAATCAGAGCTGGTCCAGGCGCTGAAGGTTCTGGAGACTCTGGAAGTGTCTGCTCCCGTCTCCGCTCAGGACGCCGCCGTGGTCCAGGTGGTCATCGGCTCAGGTAGGAACGGGCTTTTATTCTGAAACTCTGCTGCTGTGGCGGTGACGTCAGGAGGAACTGAAGGTGTGTTTTTCCTGTGCAGGCGAGGTGCTGCTGCCGGCCGACTTCTCCCCCACGCCCTCCCTGTCCTCCCCCTGCGCCTCGCCCTCGAACGGCGTGTCCAGCTCGGCGGGGCCCCCCTCAGGCCGAGAGGAGACGCTGATCTACCGGCCTCACGCCTGCAGCAAGGTAACGCTCGGCTCCGCCCGCTCCACACGCCAGCTGGGATGTTTGAGTCACTCAGGTGTTGCTCCTCCCCCCTCCAGGCCTGCGTCCCCGGTCTGACCAGCATGTCCCCGTCCATGCCGCCGTTCTGGGGTCAGAACCCGCTGAAGGCGCCGCTGCTCTGCGGCTTCAAGAGGCTGACGGCCCAGCTGACGTCAGCAGAAGGAGGCGGGGCCGCGGACGGCGAAGGGGCGGAGCCTTCGGAGGAAGGAGGAGAGGAAGGCGGCGAGGGCTGGAGCGTTGTTTACAAGGCGCCGTGTGGACTGAACCTCCAAAACCACGACGACGTGATGAGTTTCCTGTTGGCGTCGGAGAGCTACGACGCCCTGCAGGTGATCAGCGGATTCTTCATGATGTCGTCACGCCAGGGTTTTATAGTTCACTAAACTAAAACTAAAACTAGCAGGGAAAAAGTAATTTAGTAACTGAAACAAAAATAAAAAAGATTGTCTGTTTAACTTTAAAGCAGAAGTAAGCGATCCGGTTGTTTTGTCTAACTTCCTGTCAGCAGATGGAGTTAGCAGTCCCCGCCCTCGTCCCTACGTCACCACATTCAGGCGCATCCCTTGGCTGCACACACAGAGAGGACCGCCCCTTTATGCCGTTCTCTCTCCTCATTGGATAAAGGTTGTAGGATACAAGGAAAGTTTTCTCCTCGGCTTACAGCAGAGCAGAGTGACTGACAGACCCGTGTATCGGACCAAACACTCTATAGAAGTGATTGCTGTCGGAAGATAGAACTATATAAGACTTATCTATATATATATATATATATATATATTTTATTTTTTTTTTTTTTTTTATGGAGTGTCTGCTCCGTATCTGTCCGTGGCGATTTCCCTCAATTCGCCTCGGTCATCAGAGAGCATGTATTTAAGACTTATATTAACACAAACATTCCGCTTACTTCTGCTTTAACTCTTCTCTCTGTGTATAAGTTTATTCTATCCTTGTAAATAACTGTTTATATTATTATTATATTATTTATTTATTTTTCTGTATTTCCATATTCTTCTACTTTTGTACCTTTTATGTTACAGATGCTGCTGTAATAAACCGTCTCCTGTCTCTGTTTCTCCTCCAGGTCGACTTCTTCACCTTCCACCCCTCCGTTCGCCTCAACCCCCCCTCCGCCCCGGGCCCTCGCCGCCCGGAGCTGGACCTGAGCCGCGGCCTGGAGCCCACGCCGGTGGAGTTGTGCGGCGGCGAGGCCGGCGCCCGGCCGCCGGAGTTCCGCTACCGGAGAGACCGGTGGCCGCACGGCTGCTTCCTGAGCCGCGGCCCCACGCTGTTCACCGCCTGCTGCGACTGCACCGACGGCTGCAGCGACCCAAAACGCTGCAGCTGCATCAGCATGACCAGAGGGGGGCGCTCATACACAGACCTGCGGCTGACGCAGCCGGTGGCCTCGGGGTACGACACTGTTACTGTTTTAGTTTGAATATTGTGTGTTTGTGTGTGTTGATTTTATTTCACTCTGTGGTTTTTACTTGACCTGAGAAGCTTTTATTTTGAAACTTCATTGCAGGTGTTAAAATATAAGACACATTAAAGCAGAAGTAAGCGATCTGGTCGTTTTGGCTAATGCTGCGTTCCAGGCAGGCTGTTATTCCGACCTGTTTTACCTGTGAAAGTCACTATAACGGCCACTCATAACTTCTGACCCGTGAACTCGTACCAGATCGAACTGGTACGACTTCACAGGTCGGAAAAACACGAGTTACGGGTTGCCTTGAACGCACCATAACGTCTTGTCAGCCGTTGGAGTTAGCAGCCCCCGCCCTCGTCATGGATCTATTGGTCCTCGTCCCTACGTCACCACATTCACACGCATCCCTTGGCTGCACACACAGCCCTTCATGCCGTTCTCTCACGTCATTGGATAAAACTTGTAGGATACGAGAAAAGTTTTCTCCTCGGCTCAGAGCAGAGCAGAGAGACTGAGAGACCTGTGTTTCGGTCCAAACACTCTATGTAAGTGATTGCTTTAAATAACTGGAGGAAAAACTGGATAAAATAAAGATGTAATAATAACTTCTGTGTGTTCAGGCTGTATGAGTGCGGTCCGTGGTGCGGCTGCGATCGGGCTCGCTGTCAGAACCGTCTGGTCCAGAGAGGGATCCGAGTCCGGCTCCAGGTCTTCCAGACCGAAGACCGGGGCTGGGGCGTCCGTTGCCGCGACGACCTGGACCGTGGCACGTTTGTGTGCATCTACGCAGGTGAGTCGACTCAACGACAGAACCAGAACCTTCTGTTGGTTCACATGTTGTTGTAACGGGCTGTTTAAATAAAGACCATTAACATCCCGGTGGCGTGGGGGCGTGGCCTGTGCAGGCGTGGTGCTGCAGCGGCTCCAGAGTCCGTCCGACCTGCCGCCGCCGAAGCTGACGAGGGCCGAGCTGCCGTCGGACGACGAGGTGGAGGTCGTCACCGAGTGGCTCGCCCCCTCCGTCCTGGAGGAGCGCAGCAAACTGCTGGAGTCTCCTCCCACTTTGTCCCCGCCCACCTCGCCGCCGCTGCACGTCCCCGTCATCCAGAGACCCAACGACAGCGGCGGCGGTGCAACGCCGACGCCGACGACGCCGAGCGTCCAGGTCAGAGACAAGGTTCAGATCCGACACGTCATCAGTGTTTAATAAACATTATTAACGAGTTCATTAACGAGTCTCTGCTCCGTGGTGCGTTCAGGTGCAGACGGTGCTGGTGGGAGCTGCACAGCCGGCGTCGCCTTCAGGAGCAGGTGGGTTAAAACCATAGACTGTAAAAAGAATGGACGTAGCGTCCGTGACGTCACCCATTGGTTTGGGGGAGTCTGTTTTGTGCCGCTACTACGGGGGTTAGAACCGCGCCATGTTGGATTCTACTTGCCATATTTGGAGCGGTGCGGCCGTTGGCCGGCCGAGGGCCCGCCCACTGGCCTCGTAGCAGCGGTCGCCGGACCTGTCACTCAACGGGTCTGCGCCCTGATTGGCCAGAACTTTAACCCTAATAATAGTAAAACGGTAGAGTTTAAAAAAAATTCACCCCCCTCAGAGTGTGTGCGGGGGTATAAACTATCGATTGAGACCAAAAAAATAAAATGTACCAGGCTGTAAATATGTTTTTTTAAGCTGTAAAATCGGCTATTTTAACATGGGGCTCGATTGGAGTTGCTCCCTTCTGGAGCCAGCCCCCAGCGACAGCCGAGGGGATTGCAGCTTTTTGAATGCGGAAGTGAGCTTCACTTCTCAGACCGACAACTGCCCCCTTGGTTAAAACGTTAAATTCAGATTCAGAGGGAAACGTTTACAAACTCCTGAAGTTACGTGTTAAACAACTTTGTGTCTGTCACGTCAGGTGATGAAAAGGTGGCGGTGGCGACAGCGGCGAGGAGCCACGGTGTCAACGGCAACAAGACGGAGGCGAAAGAAGAAGAGAGGCGGAGCTTGAAGAGAGCGGCGCCAGTGGCAGCGGGGGACGTTTATCTCCTGGACGCCAGCAAGGAGGGAAACGTGAGCCGCTTCATCAACGTGAGTCACGTTAACGACGAAACCTCAAAGAGTAAACTCTGATTGGTTCGGTTGTGATGATGTAACGCGGCGCTCTGATTGGTCGATCCACAGCACAGCTGCCGACCCAACCTGTTCACCCAGAACGTCTTCACCGACTGCCACGACCCGGTCTTCCCCGTCATCGCCTTCTTCACCAGCAGGTGAGGAGGAGGAGGAGGAGGAGGAGGAGGAGTAGGAGGAGGAGGAGGAGGAGGAGGAGGAGGAGCGCTAGGTGTGTGTGTTCCTGTGTTACTGTGTGTGGTTGTTGACAGACGGTGTGTGTGTGTGTCTGTTTCAGGGTGGTGACGGCCGGCACCGAGCTGACCTGGGATTACTCCGCCAACGCACAAACGGCCTCGCCGCAGAAACAGGAAGTGCCCTGCCTGTGCGGTAGCGACGGTTGCCGGGGTGGGTTCGCCCTCAGTGAAAACCTGTGTGACGTGTGTTGAGGCGCCGTGACATCATCATCATCATCATCATCATCATCATCATCATCATCATCATCATCAGAGCAGGTTCAGACACGGCAGCTGACATCCACATCCACTAAACTTCATCTTTTCTCCTCTTGTTGTGAAATAAAACGGTTTGAGAGGTTTTTATAAATAAAAAAACGAAAATTTAAGAAATTAATGTTTGAAATTATCTCATATTGTGTGTCTGTTGATTTTATTTTATTTTTTTCTTGGCCGGAAATGTGACTTCATTGAAGCTTTTATTTTGAAACTTTATTGCAGCTGTTAAAATACAAGACAAAAATAAAAATAAAAACACATTTTAATAACTGGTACTATCGTAGGATGGAGTATTAGGGCCACACTGAGACATTTTTCACAGACTTACAGAATAAAGTTGTTATATTACCAGAAAGAAGTCAGAATTTTATGAAAATAAAGTCATTATTACAAGAATAAAGTCATAATATTTTAACCTATTGTTTTAGAGGAGGAAAGTTTGTTAAAATGAGGCTGTGGAGCATTTTGTGAAGTTTCACCAACAAGGAAATACTTGCGAATACGCAAGAATATGCAAGAAAATACATTTATTCTGCAGAAAGAATCAGAACACCCTACTGTTTCCACTTACAATTACCACTTTTTCACGTGAATTTACAACTTTTTTTTCATAAAATTGCTACTTAATTATCGTAAAATCATGACTTTATTCTCGAAGTCTGTGAAAAAAATGTTTTTCTCAATGTGACTCCATCGAACTAACGAAACTGAAATACGACGGTGGCCGAGAAGGACCTGCGTTTATTTTGAAATTCGAACCGGAAGTGGTGTGTTTTACTTTGAAAGCCCCAGACCGGATCTCCTCCTTGTGTTGTTTATATTTCGCCGTCCTCCGCCTCCGTGACACACCGACTGTCCTCCGAACCCTGACACCGAAAATGCGCGCTGTTGTCCGGGCTGCGGCCGCGCTCCTGCTCGGCCTCCTCTGGGCCTCCTCCTCCTCCTCCTCTTCCTCCTTCTGCCCGTTCCGCATCCCGCCGCACCAGGAGGTGGCCCGGGTGGCGCGGTTCATCGCCCACCAGGTGGACTGGGCCTCCATGGCCACCATCAGTACGCACCGGCCGGTGGTGGGGCAGCCGTTCTCCAACGTGTTCTCGGTGAGCGACGGAGCTCCGGGCTTCAGCTCCGGGGTTCCCTACATGTACCTGACCCGCATGGAGATCTCCGTCCAGGACCTGGAGGTAGGACCGGCTCTGCTGCTTCACTTAGACAAGTTCAAGCATGAACTCATAAACAGACGACTCAATGTTTTAATGACTCTGCACTGCAGCATAAACAACATGCACAACTTGTAGTTTTAACGTATAGATCATTTATTACGACTCTCACGTGTTTCTATCTATTTATAACTGCAGAATAAATAAATATATAAAATGTAAAGTTGCACATTAAGTCACAGGATCTGGACTGGTTCTGCTTCCTCTTCATTTGTTTATTTATTAAGATCCCCATTAGCCATATAATATATATTAATTATATGGTTCTTCTTCCTGGGGTCCAGCACATAAAATTAAAGATATAGTAAAAACATACAGAGTAAAAACACCATGAAGAAACAAACTAAAACCACACTACAGTTTTAATGACTCTGCACTCTGACTCTTTATTTTAACAGTTGCATTATATGATTTTAATGCATAACTTGTAGTTTTAACTTATTTATCCTTTATTATGACTCTCATATTTTCATCTGTTATGAAAACGTGTGTTTTAGGGTTTATGCAACAGCAGATTCCTATCATGACGCAGCACATTTATTACAGTTACACACACAGTGACTCAGCAGTTTCTCAGTCACAGTCATGTGCTGCTGTCTGAGTGTCACATGAAGTTTATTAACTGTCACAGAAAAGACAGGAGCAAGGTTTTTAAACGACTTGTGTCAGACTTTTACTGAGTGTCAAGGGTCAAAGGAATGTGCAGCTTCGGACTTTTATTGTGAAAGGTGCTGCAATAACAGTATCAACAACATGCACTCCTGTCGATGCTGAATTACTTCTTTCAATATGGAAAATAAAACAGTCCAAAACTCCATCATACCAACACAACACAAGTATTAAATATCTTGTTGTTGCCACTTTGATTTGTTTCTCCTCTATTTTATTTTATAACCATTGTGCATTGGAGTGTCTTATATACGTTCTTTGATTCAGGATGATTCATTTAGTTTAGTTCAGTTTAGTTGCACATTTTACAGCCTATATAAGAATAAAGTATTGAAAACATTGTGCAGGAGAGGAGGAAGCCAAAAAAGGGTTGTGAAAATACCTCCTATGTAAAAACAACAGCCGTGGTCTTCAACGTAAAAAAGAAAAAGAAAAAGATAATACAGAAATTCAAAACATTAAAAATAGGAGTAAAAAAATAAATAATTAACATAGAAAATGAAAGATAAAGATTGACAGGTCCAGAAGTGCTACACATATTTACTAAAACATTTTTATTATATTATATATTATTTATATACAGTATATTGTATATTTTTTCAGTTGTTTTTTGAACAAAGCCAGTGTAGATACTGATTTTAGTGACGTAGGTAGATTGTAAAGATTTAATGTAAGTTTTTATTGTCTTGTCTTATTCATGTCGTGACTGTAAATGTGTGTTTTAAATGTAGTGTTTTTGATATGCATAGTGTTTTGAGTGTGCAGTTGCTATTTAGTTGTTTTCTAAATGTACTGGGCCCCAGTCAGACCAGGTGTGACCGTAGCTCCGCCCCCTCTCTGCAGGTGAACGCGGCGGCGTCTCTGTCCATGTCTCTGGCTCAGACCGACTACTGCCGCCAGCAGGGCTACGACCCCCAGAGTCCTCTCTGTGCTCACATCATCCTGTCAGGCTCCGTGCTCCAGGTAACACACACACACACACACACACACACCTGCCTCCACCTGTGTGTCCAGGTCTCACATGACCCCTCCCAGTGGTGTAGTCTAATTTTTTGTAGTGGGTTACAGTAACTGCTTTTTAGGTGGTAAAGTGTTCATACTTAGGTATACCAGACTGGTGGTTCTCAAACTTTTTTACATCAAGGACCTAAAAGTGACACAAATTAGACCACGGACCCCCATTGGACAAAATTTTGAAGCAAACACCAGAAATACACAAACATTGTAGATTATAGAGAAATTTCTGGGGAAAAAGTGGTACAATTTCTCCATAAAAGTGGTAAAAATTCTCACAAAAAATAAACAAAAAAGAAACTACAGTAATAGTATATAGTAAACAGTTTTTTTTTTTTAATTGAGAAGAAACTGAAAAAGAAAGAATTCTAGAAAAAGTGGTACATTTTTTCTAACAATAATACAAAAAGGGGTAAAATGTCTTTAAAAAAAATAGTAAAAAGTAGAACATTGAGAAGAAACTGGTAAAATTACTCAAAAATATTATAGGAAAAGTGGTAAAATTTCTAGAAGAAGTTGTGGACCCCCTTGAACCTTTTCAACCCTCCCACTTTGAGAACCATTGACATTTACTTTAGTTAGATGGTTTTGTTGTACTGGCTATACTGAAGTATTTATGTATTTTTCAGTGGGAATACTGAGTATACCTGAGTATCAGTGTAGACTACACCTCTGACCCCTCCCTCTCTGACCCCCCCCTCCCCCCCCTCCCTCCTGTCGTTTCCAGGTGAACGGGACGGAGGGGGCGTTCGCCAAGAAGGCTCTGTTCACCAGACACCCTGAGATGATCGACTGGCCGACCGACCACAACTGGTTCTTCGCCAAGTTCAACGTCACACAGGTATGACATCATCACCACCATCATCATCAATGTCAGCCAATCAGATGGCAGGAAGCCTCGTTAACCCCTCCTCCCTCCCTCCTGTGTTGCAGGTGTGGGTGCTGGATTACTTCGGGGGGGTGAAGACCGTCTCACCTGAGGAGTATTTCCAGGCGACGCCGTACAGGAAGTAGCTCTGACTGATGGTCGCTGTAGTCCTAACCACTCCAGTTGTAGTTCTTTACAAAATAAGAGGCTTTATTGATTCTCTTTGATTTCACTTCACTCACTCAGATCAAACTCAACTATTATTTTATGTTAAATTCAATCAAATCATCTGGTTTGTTTTTCTAAAAAAAATACATTATTAACTCATTGAGTGCCAACCACGTAATTTCTCGTTTTTCGTTCCCATGCGTTGAGTGCCGAAAACGTAATTTTACGTTTTTTGCTTTTTTTTTAAATTATGAAAATAGACACTTTAATACACATTATATGTAAATTTGGGGACTCTACGACGAGGAGAACTGAAATAGATGACGATCAAAGTCACATGACAGCTCATGATCTGGAAGTTTTTATCATAACTCGGCTTCTGCAAACGAGTTCTGCATGCAGATGCAGCAGCTGCTGCAGCGCAGCTGCTCTGCTCTCACCCGCGCTGCTGCTCCAGCTGCTCGAGCTGCTCGGAGCTGAACCAGGAAGCTCTCAGCCGACAGTCCGCCCGGTCTTCATCTGGAGCAACACCGTGTCCTCCCCAAAGTCCTCCCGCGGTAAAATCTGATGGTCTCTGGGCCAAAGCAGACCGGCATCACCGACCCGAACCACAGAAGGACCGCGACCACCGGCGGGACCGGTCTTCCCGAGCCGCGGTGGCCGACTGACCCTCACGTTCCGCGGGGAGAAGCTGTGACACGGCACGGTGCGTCTGTGTTATTGTTGTTTAGTGGCACCCCCCCCGCCCCCGATGGTGGTTTTGTGAATAGAACAACAACTGTTGTATATATTTATCTTATACGAGCCCTTTGATCCAGAAATGCGAGTGTCAGAAGAGCGACAGACACAAACAGCGCACCTTTCATAAAAGACGCTCTATCTCCTTTTCTAGAAAAAAAGGAGGGATTTTGGTGAAACCCAGCCATGTTTAGCTTGACTTTTCTCAGGAACAGAGGCACGTAGAAACAAACGGTTTGTGGCCACTTGAAGCATTAAGGTAAACCTTTCAATTGAGCCACAGTATGTGTTGGTGGCAATAATATAGAATACACTGTGGCTCTACATAAAAAGTCAAAAATGGTCTAAATTGCCGGTACACTTGACTAAAACTTTGGAAAGGAGCGCGGCACTCAATGAGTTAAAATAATAAAAAAATGAAATATTTTTGCAGTTTGCCAACTAACAACATTTAGATGAATGTCTAAAGCCATAAACACAAAAGATCCAGATCAACAGTGTTAATCAGACTCTGATCGATCAGTTTTGAGTGTATTGATGAGCTCTGATCAGAGTTAGAAGATAAGTGTGTGATTTTTTTTGTGTATTTGTGTGTTCACGTTGTGTCGGAGTTGAGACGACACAGCTGCAGTGTGTGAGTTTGACCAATGGGCGGCGCCACAGAGCAGAGAGTCACAGTCAGTTACATTTAATTAAAGTAAATTAAACTAAATAAAAACTCATCAGCAGCTTTTTGCACATGAACTGAAACAGGAAACACTTCTTTAGTTTAGTTTTTTCATGATGATGTCACCACGTCTGTGACAAAAAACTGCACTTTATGACGTCATCACAAACTTTTCGTCATTAATTAGAATAAAACTTTATTGTCGCAACACAACACACATACTTTTCTACAGTGAATGTATTGATTATGGATCAGGCCACTGATCGATCAAGTATTGCTTACACAGTTACAGTGCCTATCAGGGAGGTGGACGGGGCTTAGCCCGATACCTACCTGTCAACCAATCAGTCGGTGTGACGCCTCGTTAGGCTCAGATAAAGATAATGATTTTCTGCTCCTTCACGCTGAAGGGAAACGTTTGCTGTGAAATTCTATTTTTGTATTTTATTGACAGATGATTTGTATAAATAAATACAATTTTGCATTCAAAAACAGCTGCTGTCGTTTATTCTGTGTTGTGTTTTTTCTTTATTCAGATGCAGAGAGTCATGATCACACACGTGTCAATATATACAGCTCTGGAAAAAATTAAGAGACCACTCCCAAAATGATCAGTTTCTCTGGTTTTACTACTTATAGCTATGTGTTTGAGTAAAATTAAATTAATTTTTTGTTTGTTTTATTCTATCAACTACCGACAACATTTCTCCCAAAATTGAAAAAAAATATTGTCATTTAGAGCTTTTATTGGCTGAAAATGACTAAACTAGTCTAAATAACAAAAAATATCAAGTCTTTTCAGACCTTGAATAAAAATAATGCAAAGAAAACATGTTGATATTTATTCCTAAACAACACAACAAGAATATTTGAACTCAGGAAAAGAAAAGAATGACTGTCGTACATGTAGAGATGCTTTTAAGAAACATTTGTGAAAGTGTTCACAAATGTTTCTTAAAAGCATCTCTACATGTATGACAGTCATTCTTTTCTTTTGTTTTTTAAACACCAACACAAACACAATTCATTCTCCTTAATGAGACACTGATGAGGTCGTCACCTGAACCACATCTGGTTTTATAGGAAGATTATAAATAAAAACCACTGCTGGGATTAAACATTGACATTATCCCACTAAAACTGATTTATAAACTCTTCCTGAGGTAAAATATTCTTGCTGTGTTGTTTAGGAATAAATATCAACATGTTTTCTTCTATTATTCAAGGTCTGAAAAGACTTGATATTTTTTCTTATTTAGACAAGTTTAGTCATTTTCAGCCAATAAAAGCTCTAAATGACAATATTTTTATTTCAATTTTGGGAGAAATGTTGTTGGTAGTTGATAGAATAAAACAAACAAAAAAAAGAATTTAATTTTACTCAAACACATACCGTAGCTATAAATAGTAAAATCAGAGAAACTGATCATTTTGGGAGTGGTCTCTTATTTCTTTCCAGAGCTGTATGTGTCAGTATATATATATATTTCTGTGAGAGTTTGTCGTTAAAGTCGAGTTGATTTTGAAACGTTGAGTTCAGATTTAGATTTTCAAGATTTGACTAAACATCAAAAACACAAGTGAACAAAGATGAGATGCACATTTTATGTTTTTTCCACCTGTTCACAGAGTTTTTGTGTGTGTGTGTGTGTGTGTGTGTGTGTGTGTGTGTGTGTGTGTTCACAGAGTGTGTGTGGGAGAGAGAGAGAGAGAGAGAGAGGCACAGCAGCTCCTCACCACTTCCTGTTCCACTTTCAGGCAGCAGAGGAAGAAGACGACGTTGGGTTCAGTCGTCTCTGAGCGCCGGCGTCGAGCAGAAGAAGAAGCAGAAGAAGCAGAAACGAGTGTGTGATGGAGCTGCGGACGTGGACTTCAGGTCTGGTCGTCCTCGTGTCGGTCTTCACCCCGACAGGTAAGAGCCGCCACTCTGACCCACATCCACACCTGCACACCTCAGCTCTGAACCTTTAAAGACTTTATACAGGTTTGTTCAGACTTTAAAAACACTTTTTATTCGTGTTTTAATTGTTTTCTTTAGTTTTAAGATGTTTAAAATGGGTTTTAAGAGTTTAAATTCAACTTTTAAATTAGTTTCTTAGTTATTTTTATCTGCTTAGACTTTTCGGTTGCAGTCAGACGAGAAACAAAAGCATCAGTTCCCCAGTGGCGTCTGAACACAGTCGTTAAAACTTTGTGTCTTACTTTGAAAATAGAGGAAGATCCTCATAGTGAAACTGGATCCAGTTCGTTTAAAGTTTAATTCCATGAGTTTTTGGACCTTAAAAGATATTCAAACAGAAAAAGAAGCTTCCTCTGGTACAGATGCAGTCGTGTGGTTTTCGTGGACGCCGACTGTGTGTGTTTGTGTCGAACTGTGTGAGAACTGTGTGAGAACATTCAAAAAGTGTCAACGGCAGAAAACGACAAAGCAGTAAAGAAGAAGACGGCGGCCATCTTGGATGATCTGCTTGTTGTGTTTGTCGGTTCAGACCCTCGGTGTTTGTTGTGTGTGTTGTGTGTGTTGTGTTTGGGTTTCTACTTCCTGTCTGAGGCTGAGTGTCCAGGACCAAGGTCACCGTCACCGCGACAACCAGCAGCCTCCAACCAGTCGCCCGTCTGTTACATCATCAGCTGGTTAAACGATGCACAGTTTAAATAACTAAAGTTCAGAGGAACCGGTCGTTACAAACCAGTTCAGACCAGAATATGAGTTCAAATTTAAATATTAAAAAGCTGTTTAGGTCAATGAAAACCAGTTCAGACCAAGATAAAAGTTAAAATCGTTAAAAAGTTAAGACCGGTGCAGACCATTAACAGACCAGATTAAATCATTAAAACCAGTTTAAATTATAATTTAAGTTGGTTAAGTTTATATCAGTTCACATTGGCCACGTTAAACCAGTTAATATTCAGTTTAAACCAGTTGAGACCAGTTTAGACCGGTTAAAACCAGGTTAGAACAGTTTAAACCAGTTAAAACCAGTTTATGACTAGTTTATACCGATTTAAACCAGTTAAGACCAGTTTATAACCAGTTTGTAACTAGTTTAAACCAGTGTAGTCCATAACAGCGAGCGTATAAACAGATGAGTGCAGCCTCAGCCTCAGTCTGATCGTATCACTTTGACAGTTTGATAACTTCGTCGTCATGACAACGACTCGATGGCCTCCATTTTAGGATTCCTAAACTGAACATGAATTGAAATAAAGCGTCAGGCCGCCCATAGAGATTTAGATCTAAGTGTGAAATCAGAGTGTGACATCATAGTTCCTCTTTTTATATTGAACTTGTTTGTTACAGAGACGTTCAGCGTGTTCATGTTCCTTTCCTTTAGAGCCGATCGGTGATCAATAAGTGAAGACGAGCTTTGTTAACGACATTGTGATCTGTTTCAGGCTCGTTGGAGGTTTAATTATAAAAGTTCTGTCATAAAAAAACAAGATTTTATTAAATAACAGAAGGAAATGCGAATTAAAATGATTCAAACGGACACGTGAGGATTCAGCGCAGCAACACCTGCTGTTTGATTTAATAAAAACTGATCAATAATATTAAAACTGAACAAAAAGTTCAACAAAACATGCAATATCAGGATGCAAATGTATATTTTACAGGTTCAACCCATGAAAACCATGAACTCATAATAAACAGTGTGATGATGTTAACAAACGTGTGGACGGATGAAGCTTCATCAGAAACGTAATTACCCTCATTATAATATTAGACATTAAAATAAGATTAATAACAGATGAGACAAAAGGTTTAAAATGAGAGGTTTCGTTCAGGAGCGACTCGTCGTTAGTTATTAAAGCGAGCATGAGTCACCTCCTCCTCCTCCTCCTCCTCCTCCTCCTCCTCTCTCACTAGAATATTAGATAAATTATTAATAAGGAGACGCAAAAAAGTTTTACAGTAAAAACAACGAGTTAAAGTTCATGATTGAAGTCAGAGTTTTATTTGAAATGATTTCAGTTTTATTGTTTCCTGTTGATCATCACTTCTTCTTCCTTCTTGAACACTTTAAAAAAACAAAAACTAAAAAACTAAACGCTGTGTTTTTGTGTTAAACGTTGCGTTCAGGAGCAGAAAACTTTATATCGGTGATTAAAACACATTCAAACGTGCAGGTGTGTGAGCGGTTCTGCAGCGTCACACCGGTTCTCCGTCGTGTGATGAGGAGAAGTGTATTGACCACATAATGACCCCCCCCCCCCCCCCCCCCCCCCCCCACCAGCGCCCCACACCACCAGCGCCCAACACCCATCATCAGGAAGCAGCTCTGTGGTCGTTGCCGTGGTGACAGCGATGTCCCCCTCTCCCTCCCTCCTTCCGTCTCTTTGCTGAGAAAAAGAGCGATGATCAGATTATCAGCAATTCTGTGTCTGAGGCCCGGCGGCCATGTTGGAAGAAGAAGAAGAAGAAGAAGAAGAAGAAGAAGAAGAAGAAGAAGAAGAAGAAGGAAGAAGAAAAAGATAAAGAAAAAGCAAAAGAAAAACAAGAAAAGGAAAAAGAAAAAGAAAGAGGAAAGAGAAAAGAAAAGAAAAGAGAGAGAGGAGAGGAGAGGAAGAGAGGAGGTGGTGAGGTGTCCTGGATTCAGTCTCAGGTGTTCAGGACAAACTGGAACAGACAGGTGCTGGTGTGTTGTTGTTGTGTTTGTGTGTTGTTGTTGTGTTGTTGACGTCGTCGTTTGGAGCTGAACGTGTTTATTCCCCAAAAATATTTTTTTTAAATAGCTCCATCTCTTCAGAAAGTCAGACACGCTGAGGCCACGCCCCTTTCCTCCCTCCTCCCAAGGCATTCTGGGAAAGATGAGGTCATGAAGCGAGGTCGTCTCAACTGTGTTGTGTTTGTTAGAGTTGGACTTTTTAAAAAAAGACTCAGTGAGTGAATCTTGGTCGTTTTATTAGAGACCACCGGCGCTTTTATTCTGGCGGTTTCGTTCAGGAAGTGGATCTTGAGTGTGAGTGTGAAGCAGGAAGTCGATCGACAGGTGTCGACCGCCAAAATAAGCAGTTTAATAAAACTCACAGTTCCGCTCGACCCTTTTAACCTGTGCTGACTACACACACACACACACGCACACACACACACACACACACACACACACACACACACACACACACACACACACACACACACACACACACACACACCTAAAACGAACACACCTAAAACACACACACACACATAAAACACACACACAGTGGAAACTAACTGCATGTGCAACAAATATTTATCTGAGCTTGATGTTTTTGACTGAACCTTCTGAAACTGTATTTGAAGTACAGACACAGACACACACAAACACACACACACACACACACACACACACACACACACACACACACACACACACACACATGAAACAGTGACGTCACTCGCATGTTTCCATCTGCTCTTCTTGGAGGTGACGGTTGTTTTCTTGTTTTCTTGTAGTTTCGTGCAGTTTGTTGCCGTCGTCACGGATCAATACTGATTATCTCAGTTGGATTGATCAGTCTATTGATCAATCAGTCTGTTGATCGATCAGTTTATTGATTGATCGGTCCAGAACACGTTCAGTCTCACTGGTTTTCTTTTCTTTAGTTGTTCTCAGTGGATGGTGGCGATGCGTTCAGGGACGCTGGGACATGTTGTGATGGAAACGTTCCTTTGTGATGAGTCAGGATGATGATGATGATGATGAGGATGAAGATGTGATGAAGCTTTAAGCTGCCGTGGAAACTAACGAGCTCGTTCACTGAGTCACGACCACAGACTTAACGAGCTGTGATGTCATCGGCTCATTAACATATCAGGGAAATAAAGTGTGTTTCTGGGAAACTCTCCGCCAGACTCTAATGTGACCATAAACACTGGAAACTGCTGCTTTTATTCTGAAGGAACATTCAAACGAAACTTTATTGTCATTGTCTGAATTATAATTACAGTTTCAGACCACGTCTTTAGATTTGTTTTTGTCTGACGACTCATTAAAAAACAACATGCAGTTGGATTATTGATCTGATTAATTATGAAGAATTTAAATATTATATTATAAATGTATATTATAATTACAACACCAGAGTTTTATGTATTTTAAAAGAAGTTGTATTCAGTTTATAAATTACAAATCATTGATCTGCCTGTGAAACCGATGGATCGACTCGACTCCTTTTACTTCTTCTTATTTCATTTATTTTTGACATCACATTATATTATATAATTAATCTTATATAGTATATATTATTTTATATTATTATAATATTGTTTCAGTCGTGGTTCGGAAAATAAACCAATGACTAGGTTTACCGTTCGTCGTTACTGCAACTTCAATAATGATGCAATCACATGTTTAATGTTGCAGGTCGTTGTATTGGTTTTACATATTTGTGCACAGTTTAATCTATAAAAATCATATTTTTCATATATATAATGTTTTATCACATGTAAATCTTGTGCATGTCTGATGTTAATCTGAAACTGCAGACGACGGTGAACGCTCACATGAACAGAAACAGGACGGTTGTTTGTGGCATCGCCCCCCGATGCTACTGTATAGTCTGACCTCACCTCTCATTGCAGTATATCATTATCACTGCAATATAAATGATTCATTCTAATAATTATTCTCATGATAGTCATTATTATGATATATTGGCTTACAGTAATTTATGTTTGGATGTATAGAATAGAATAGAATAAGCTTTATTGTTATTGTAAACAGTGTAACAGTGAAATTGGTTGAGGATCCCCTCACCATAGTGTAATAGTATGACAGTATATATCAGTATAAAAACAATAGTATATAAAAATAGTAAAATACAGCATACTAAAACTATAAACCATCTCACCCACACATCATTCATTCATGGCATCTTGTTGTTTAAGAGCCCGAATGAGTATGTATATATATACGTATATGTATATATGACACTCCATATGATCTCATACTATGTTGTTGTATATTATATTGTGCTATATTATATTATAATGTCTTGTATTTCCCTGTATTACCTTATCTTATCTCGCATTATCTCGTCACATTACATAAGCTTAAATTAGTTCAGTTCAATTCAGACAACTTTATTAGTTTATTAGTAGTTCCAGCAGTTCTGACGTAAAAAAGAAGAGAAAAACACGAACAACAACTTAAGCCACTGTGGCACAATTAAATAACAGAAAATAAGAATAAATATGAATAAATAAGTGGCACATTAAGTTACAACGTTACAAAGAGTGGCTGCCACTGTCCATGTTTTAGAGCCTAATTGCAGATAAAAGATTTGCCGTACCTATGTGTCCTCCTGATCGGCGTTTAAAGCGGCGGCCTGAAGGCATCGTGGTGAACTCAGAGGACAGGACTGGTTAAACATACACTAAATGTTGTTACAGACTTTACAAGAGTTCAGCTGTCTTAGTAAGTGGATTCAATATTTTTTTTAATCAAACTTCAACTGGGAATCAAACACGGTGCCTAAGTACTTGTAACAATTTCGACCTCGTTCCCATGAATTGTAGTTTTTCCACCATTTTCTCTAAAGTCAATGAAGCTCTTTGGTTTTGTTCATGTTAAGTTCGAGGATCATATATTGCACAATACCGTGTGAATACGCATCATGTCTTATTGCAGATTAATGTGAACTATTATTATCTCTTCTTTTCTTTCTTCTTTATATTTTAAACTTTATTTACTTATTTTTATTGTATCATCTATACAATATTATATATATATATAAAACCTCTCCACCTGCTTCTCATCTACACACACTTATACTTATACTACCTACACATATCATGGTAACTTCAGGTATTTGTCCCGTATCTCACCTCGTCTTTCACTTAACTTCACCAATTAAAAAAGAAAAACTCAGCTCAGTGTGTGTGTGTGTGTGTGTTGATCAGATTACACACACACACACATACTCACTTCCTGTTGTGTGTCCAGTGTGAACTCTTATCTGACCACACGCATGTTCGAGCCCCCGACTCTGATGCTGAAACACAGATACGGACGTTTCCATGAGAACCATGCTCTTTTTTTCTTTTTTTTAACACTCGTTTCCGCGGCAACCTGATGGTGTGATACCCAGCGGGTGTGTTAATCTGAGACGCCGAAGGAAAGTTAATGATGAGACTTTTTAACGTTCAGAGTCGGAGAGAAGAAGAAGAGGAGGAGGAGGTTTAGTTAAAGATGCTCAGCGACGGTTTCTGACCTCATGACAGGTCCATTATTGTTTAAATAAAGTTTTAATGAAAGGTTTAAATAAAGTTTTAATCAAAGATTTAAATAAGGTTTAAATAAGGTTTTGATTAAAGGTTCAAATAAAGTTTTGATTAAAGGTTTAAATGAAGTTTTATATGAAGGTTTAAATGTAGTTTCTGTGAGTCGGAACTTTGACCTGTTTGACTCTGTGGAGTGAAGAGTGTGTTTCAGTTTGACTAACACACACACACACACACACACACACACACACACACACACACACACACACACACACACACACACACACACAAATATATATTCACACGTAGAGACTCATATACACACACCCACACCGAACCACACATGAACACACACCTGTCTGTTAATGGAGCCACAGCGAGCACTCGGCAGCAGCTGAGGAAACCACAGACACACACACACACACACACACACACACACACACACACACACACACACACACACACACACACACACACACACACACACACACACACACAGAAACACATACACACAGACACACACGGTGCAGGAGCTCTGAGCCTCAGCGCTTTATTTACAGTCAGAGATCCAGAATCATCTGAACAGACAGGAAGACACAACGACACACACACAGACCTGAGACGCACAGTGTGTGTGTCGTTGTGTGTGTGTGTCGTGTGTGTGTGTGTGTGCGTGTAACTCTGACCTCTGCCCTCTGCCCTCCACAGAGGCGGCCTACTCCCTGTACGACCCTCAGCTCTGCTACGTGCTGGACGGCTTCCTGGGACTCTACGGCCTCGTCATCACCGGCATGTTCATCAAGGAGCGGGTCAGTCACATGGTCGCGCTCGCTATGACATCACTTCCTGCTCAGGCCCCTTTCACAATAAAGCATAAGGCTCCAGAGAGTGTTCTAACAGTTTGAATGTCTCTCTGCAGTTCTTCAGAGCCAAGGTGAAGGCGGCGGACGAAGGCCTCTACAGCGTGAGTGTCTCTGTGTCCCACTTCCTGTTTCTGCCTCGTTAACTGAGACGATCGGGATCCTAACGAGTGTGTGTGTGTGTGTGTGTGTTCAGGAGCTGAAAGGTCAGGAGGGCGATAACTACGCTCCTCTGATGAGAGACGCCGAGAGAGGAAGAGTGAGTCTGATCTTCTTCATCGTTACAACAAAAACCCAGTGGACCATGAACGCACCTTCCTATTTAATTATTAATAATAATAAATTAATAATAATTATAACTAATGACAGTAAAGTATAACAGTGATGAGAGAACCTGCAGAACGTCTGGGTCTCTTCTAACTCTCACTGACTTCTCTGCTCTTACAGAACCGCAGGCCGGTGGACGACTCCACCTACACGGTAACACATCTTAATTATTATACTGTTTATTATTTATATTATATATGTTTATATGTTTTAATCCAATGCTATTACACATATTATTTTGTATGTTTATAATACAATATTTATTACACATTATTATTATATAGTTTATAATACGCAGTTTATTACACATTATTACAGATGCTTATAATACAGTTTATTATGCATATTAGATGTGTATAATATAACGTTTATTACACATATTATATATGTGTAATAAACATAAATAATAAATATATATGTTTATAATACATCATTTATTATACATTCATCATACACAGTTTATTATACATATGATATATGCTTATAATACAATGTCTATTATGTATACTGTTTATTATACACATGTTTATAATACTGTTAATTATGCATATGATAAATGTTTATAATACAATGTTTATTATATATACTGTTTATTATATACATTATATATGTTTATAACACACTGTTTATTATATATAACACGTGATGTTTTCATATCCAGGGTTTGACCAAACGTACAGAAGGAGAATATAAAGAACTTCCTCAGAAAAAAGAGGTAAAAACATCAAACTGTACAAAGTACAAGTACTGAAGTATTATCAAACTGATCAAACGAATATGAATATTTTATAATGTTCATCAATCATGTTTCTGTTTCCTTCAGCGTCAGAGGAAGGGGGGCGATCAGGTTTATCAGGTGAGTGCAGACTGAAGAGGACGTATTGATCCATGACTGATTGATTGATTGATTGATTGATTGACTGATGGATTATTAAACGGTTTCTCTGTCTGCAGGGTCTGAGCTCGGCCACCAGAGACACCTACGACTCCCTGCAGATGCAGCAGCTTCCTCCTCGTTAACTCAGGGCGCTGTGATGGTCGCCTCACTTCCTGTCAGCCAAGACACACACACATACACACACACACACACACACACACACACACACACACACACACACACACACACACACACACACACACACTGACTTTGTTTTAATTGGTTTATTGTGATTGACAGGACAGGAAACAGGAAACAAACGCTTTAATTCACACTGTTAGTTCACCAAATGGCTCTGTAACAGTACAAACATAAAAAAAAAAGACACACGAACCTCACACCAGTGATGTGACTGTCAAAATAAAAGCATCACCAACACCTGTTGATTCAATATGCCAGAGATCACATTAGGACGAAGCTACAAGACTTTAGTTCATATTAGAAGAGTTAATGTGCAGCGCTGGTTTGTAAATACTGAGATGTAGAGTAAAGAGACACCGAGGCAAAATAAGAGACTTAGACAGCAGGGTCAAATAGTATTGAATAATATTGAGTTTTGAATCTTCACCTATGATTTAAAGGACTGTAATGCGGTGTCCAACTTGTTAATAGAACACATACATTACATAATAATAAAAACTCTTATTGCAGCTAAATGATTTTGTTATACATTTAAAAAACAAGTGGTGCAGCTTTAAAGTTTTGTTTTTTTTATGATAAAGCTTATTGTTAACTATTAAATCCTTTTTTTCTTTTTGTTTGGGTCAGTTTTGTTTGCATTTAACGCAATAGGTGGTTATTATGAGAGTGTTTCCAGTTTAATTTGTTGTGTAGTTCTGATACCTTCCTGAGAAATTGTGCTGTTATAACTGAAGAAAAATATATTTTGATAATGTCTCTGTGTGAATACTTTGCTTTTAGAGAAACGCTGACAATAATTGTAAAACATTATCCTGCTTACAATAAAATGATTATGAAAATTTTCTGTTCTATTTTATTTTAGTATTAGTATTTTTTTTTTATAAATAAAGTGGAGGAAAGAAATAAAAAATAAAACGATTATAAAAATATTTCTAGCCGGAAGTACGCAACAAGTATTGTTTTACTTTGAAAGTGACAAGCGGAAGTCGTGTGTTATGGATTGTCGCCAACTTGACCCGCCCCCTTAGTTACTCGTTAGCATTAGGCTATGAGGTTAGCAGGCCAGCGGTGTCTCTCCTGTATGTTACAATGGCAGCTGAAACAAAACATTAGCTCTAATGCTAACGTCGAACGATGCTGCGTCATTAATTTGTGCGATAATAATAATAATTCAGTTTAAGAGCCGCGGTAATTACCAGCCTGTTTGCTGCTAACGGCTAACGAGCTGCTGCAGCTGTCAACACTGAAGTCACTGAATTCCTGCAGCTCGTCCGGTTTCACGGTACAAAAACGGCTTTTTAGAAGAAATTCAGATGGAGACAAACGTACCGAAGAGACGAGACAATAAAAAGTCACTGCGTGTGAAGGTTATAAGCCTCGGAAATGCCGAGGTGGGAAAGGTAAGAGACTGTTTAATTTATTTTTATAATGATATCTGGTACAGTAATAGCGACAGACTGCTAATACCTGAGATAAACCTTGATATATCCTCATTTTTTGAGCTGAGTTTGTAATATAATGACTTAACTGATATAAATACACGTTTGACATTTTAATTATAACCGTTTGTTGTGTTTATTCCTCAATTTAATGAGCTAACTGGCTCTTTATCTTCATTTTGTTTCCTCTGAAGGCGGACATCTTGGAAAAAATCACTAACTTTACACAGTTTGTGCTTGTTGCATCGATTTTCCAAACGATATAACACCATAAAATACTTAATTAGTAATATAACCACCTTCTGTAAAATTCGTCGTTCATTATATCTTATTAATATTTACATATTTACTGTATTTTAACGTTAATCTGTCGGTCCAGTGGTAACTGCGACACCTGAACCTGTCAAAACACAGAACCTGTACTGAGCTGACATTAGCCTGTTTTGTTTTATAACATGTAATTAGCGCGATAAACTCAAGAAAAATTATAATTTAATAAACAGAAGTTGTGTTTTAATACGGCTGTGTTTTCAGACGGAAGCCTTGGTCTTAATTTATTAACAGGACACAGTCCTTTTTAATTAGATGTCGTCATCACTTCTCATTGATTAACTGCCAACAGTAAAGATGGAAGTTCCCGCCAAACGACCTGCTGCTTTTCTAATTAAGCTGAGACCATGGATGTATTATAGGCTGAGACACAACAGGTGGACGGGGAAACTCACTTGCATTAAGACAATTAGTTTTTGTATTGCAAGTTTTGTCAAATTTCCATAAAACCAACCAGTTACTGTTTCAGGGATTCAGCCACTTTTCCACCGGTAACTGTACATTACGTATTTATTATATAAATTCATAATATTATATCCGTTATTTTGCCTTTGAAAGTAAAGTATGTCTGCCTGTTGGGTTTTGCATGTGTTTAATGAACCTGTGATTATAATATGATTATTCAGTTGTAAAAACTAAAAAACAATAGTTAAATACACCTGGTGTTTAAATCGTGACTTTAAAGTGTTATATATTTGATAATATATATTGATAATATAATTGATTTTCCTCTGCAGAGCTGCATCATCAAACGTTACTGTGAGAAGAGGTTTGTCCCCAAGTATCTGGCCACCATTGGTATTGACTATGGAGTCACCAAGTGAGTTTAATTCATCTATTTTATTTGTCTAATTGTGTTTTTGATTGTCTTCCTATGCCTGATGAAATGTATATCTTTTATACACATTATAATATTTCTACGTTGGATAATAAAGATTTATTGTATTGTATTGTGATTCATCTATTACTTAATGTTTTATATGTCTGTCTGTCATTTTATTGTGTATATATATATTATATATATATTGTATAATAAAACAAACTGAACTGTTATTGTGTGTAAATAGGTTTCAGTATCTAATGTACGTGCGTTATAATGATGCACGTGTGTGTGTGTGTTGTCAGAGTGCAGGTGCGTGATAGAGAGATCAAGGTGAACATCTTCGACATGGCCGGACATCCGTTCTTCTATGAAGTGAGTCCAAAATAAAACAAACCCAGACGTCAGAGTTTAATAATAACAATGATGATAGATGTGATGAGAGGAAGCTGCCAGCAGGCGGCGCTGTTTCTCTGTGTTCACCGAGTCCCTGTGCGTCGTCTGTCAGGTGCGTAACGAGTTCTACAAGGACAGCCAGGGCGTGCTGCTGGTGTACGACGTGGGGCTGCGGGAGAGCTTCGACGCCCTGGACAGCTGGCTGGGAGAGATGAAGCAGGAGATGGGCTCGCAGGCCAACATGGACAGCATCGTCTTCGTTGTCTGCGCCAACAAGGTGACTGATGCACAAACGGCCCGACGACTTATAAACTCATGACTTAATTCTCATAAAATTATGACGTGGAATCAGATAAGACACCGAATGAATTTGTTTTTTTGTTTTTTTTACATCAGAGAGAGTAGAGAATAAAGAGACCCAGAGTGTATGATGAAACATCCTGACATTTAGAGTCCCTGAATGCACCACCTTGACAATCTCTGTCCCTCTGTGTGCAGGTGGACCTGACGAAGCGGCGGGTGGTGGACGAGGGCGAGGGCCGTCTGTGGGCGGAGTCTCGAGGGTTTCACTACTTTGAGACGTCGGCGCAAAGTGGAGAAGGAATCAACGAGATGTTCCAGGTTCAGAAAACTGAAAAATCATTTTAAACACTTTAGACCCTTAAAGAGAACAGTTTGTTTGAACATCCTGCGGCCTTTTGTCTGAATCATTTTAGACGTTAAAATAAACACTTTAACAGTGTAACTTTACTTAAATAAACTGGTCGTGGCTCCAGACTTTCCTCCATGTCCCAATTATGTCAAATCTGAGTTGAAATATTAATCTGTAACTGAAAACATTAAGAAAATCCATGTATTTGACAGGGGTATGAATAATTTTGGGCTCAAGTGTATTTTGTTGTACCAGTAACCTGTTGTTTTAGAGGAGGAGGAGGAGGAAAGTTGTTAAAATGCAAAAGAAAATGCATCTATTCTACAGAAAGAACCAGAACAGAACCAGAACATCCTACCGTATCCACTTACTGGTACAATTACGACTTTTTTCCAGTAGATATACGACTTTATTATTATTTTTCAAAAAATTGCCACTTAAAATGACTTTTTATTCTCGTTATATGACTTTATCCTTGTAAAATGACTTTTTATTCTCGTTATATGACTTTATTCTCCCCCCTCATGAAGTTATGACTTTTTTCTTGTCAAATAACTTTTTTTTTCGCGTAAAACTATGATTTTAACCTTCTAAGTAAGATGTGACTCTAATACTTTGTCGTATTGTTGTATTGAGGCAACCTGTGTGTGTGTGTGTGTGTGTGTCAGGCGTTCTTCTCGTCCATCACCGACATGTGTGAGAACGGCGGGAAGCGCCCGGTGGCCGAGGTCAGCGTGGGCTTCACCAAGGAGCAGGCCGACACCATCCGACGCATCAGGAACAGCAAGGACTCATGGGATATGTTGGGCGTCAAACCCGGCGCCACGAGGTGAGAGGACGAGTCATAATTCAATCAGTCAAACTTTATTGGTACAAGCAGCACAACAACAACAATCAGAACAAAGCTGCTGCGTTGTGTTTTGAATAAAACTTTATTGACACGTCTAACGTTTCCATGGTTTCCAGGGAGGAGGTGAACAAGGCGTACAGGAAGTTGGCCGTGCTGCTGCACCCGGACAAGTGCGTCGCCCCTGGCAGCGAAGACGCCTTCAAGGCCGTGGTGAACGCTCGCACCTCACTGCTGAAGAACATTAAATAACACACACACACACATATACACACACACACACACACACACTGCTGCTGCTGCTGCTGCTGCCTGGACCTGACACACACACACACACACACACACACACACACATGGACTGAACAGTTATTATATTGTATTTATTATTTATTGTGTATTTATTCCGTGTAAAGGTCTCGTGTGCCATGTTGCTGTTTGCCAACAGAACGTCTGATCCAGGATCAGTGTTAATGAGTGTGTGTGTGTGTTTTAACGATGATGACGTCATCAGAGCAGCAGGTCATCGATTATTATTAAAGGTCGTCTTCTTTTTTAAAAGGCGTCACCATCCGTCATGACATCACCAGCTCCTGCGTGGTGATTGGTCGGTGCAGCTACGGCATCAGAGAAAAAATGCCAAACCAATCGTGTTGTTGTTTACTGGAGGGAGGTGGGCGGGGCTAATTCACCTGTCATCACCTCTCTGTGAGACTCGTTACATTTTTCAACGTTTTTTTAATTAAAATCCTCAAATTTCCGTTTTTCCTGCTGTTCCCTGAACTCACCGCCTTGTTCCATTTTTACACATTTTTAATTAGTTACCTGAATTGATGTATGTAAATATGATATATAAATATATAAATATATACAGAACATACAAAGAAAGTTTAGACAAAACTTTATTAAACAGTTTCGTCAAACGGTGTTTCGTCTTCCACGCCGTTCGCCAGCGTCGTCGCATCAGAACAGTGTTTATGACCCCGATGAAAGCATGAAGAGGAAGAAGAAGAAGTGTTGTCGTGGCGACACAGACGGAGCCTCAACCTCGCCGCTCTGTGTTGTTGTTCTTGGCGTTATGGTCTGCACTTGTTTTTCCCACTAAAGACTACATTTCCCATCAACCCTTGCTGCCTCAGCTTCATTGATAATTACAGAAGACAAATTAGAAATAAAAACTGGTAACACTTTATAATAAGGTTCAGAATTAGATTAGAGTAGTTACTGAGGAACTAAAGTACACAAAACTAGAGTATTTACTCATTTTGATGTCTCTTTACTTTAGAGTAACTAATGATGAAGTAATAGTTAGTTCCTCAGTAACTACTCTCATTTTCTGTACCTTATTGTAAAGTGTTAACAAATTAAAATCCCAATCAATTTACGAGTGGAAGTGAGTGTTCACTGTCATTCTGTTATTTTATTATATTATTATATTACGGTATTATTATTATTTATTTAGTATGATGAGCAGTGTGTGTGTGGATGAGACTGTGTGTGTGTCACACTCTGACCGTCTGATGATGCGTTTCCTGTCGCTTCACGCTCAGAACAGAAGAGGAAGAGGAATTTTAATTTAAAATTTTTCCCACATTAGCGCAGAGGACACAGTCGTAGTCACATGTTGGAGTGTGTGTGTGTGTGTGTGTGAGAGAGAGAGAGTGTGTGAATGTGTGTGTCACTGTGGTTCTTGTAAGTGCACGTTCTACTGGATTGTTTTTGAAATAATAAAAGGTCAAACAAACATTGTGTGTGTTTCTGTGTCTTTTATACAAATACCCAAACGTCCTGCAGACCTTGATTTGATTTGATTTGGATCCCCTTTAGCTGATGTATACACGTCAACTATTCTTCCTGCGGTCCTTGAACGCACCACGTCGTCTGGATGAAGGCGGTCCTCTGACTCCAGGGTCAAGTGATTTCTGTTCTGATCAGAGGTCAAAGGTCAGTGTGTGTGTGACGTCACAGACTCTGCTCAGCTGCTGCCTCATGACTCTGACCTTTTTCTTTTCAGTACGAATTTACACTTTGAAACTGAGCAAAACATCGAGGAACTAAATGTCCACTTCCGAAAAACTGCTCTAAAACCTAAGAGATCAATATATTTTTCTACTTTTTTTTTTTTTGCATAAGTCTCTTAAACCACTTCTCCTCTGTCCAAAACTACCAAATATTCAATAATTCTGAGGATTTTAACCCTTGAAATGCCAGTTTGATTCCTTGAAGTCACCTTTTTTAATGAAAAAAACACAAAAGTTAGTTATTTTCTGAAAAACAAATGTCATGTGACTGGGGGATTTAAAATAAAATCTGTCTCCTTTTTTCATTAAAACTCCCAATAAACCACATTTTTTTTAACACAATCATGTATTCAGTGAAGAAAAATTGTCAGATTTTTCATTTTTACAGTTTACCAGCAGATAGTGCTATTTTCCCATTATACAGTTAGGCCTATATAATGGGAAATACAGGCAAATCAAAAGACTTCAACAGTTTGCCACGAGAAAGGCTTCATTACAAAAAGTTGTGTCACTATCACCAACACAGAAAAAATGGTGGCCAAAAGAAGATGAAAACAAAAATGTCCTTGATAGCCCTGAAGGTTAAATTAATCGTCAACTATTTTGATAATCTAATAATCGGTTTGAGTTGTTTTTTAATTTAAAAAAAAAGTCAAAATTCTCTGATTTCAGCTTCTTAAATGTGAATATTTCTGGTTTCTTTGTTCCTTTATGACAATAAACTGAGTCTCTCTTTGGTTTATGGCCAAAACAAGACATTTGAGGAAATTTGACCAAACAACTAATCGATTAATAATCGTTTAATAATGGATAGATGAATCGATAATGTAAATAATTGAAATGCTGCCTCATGACTTGTTGCTCTCCTGTACGAACCAACCGACCCCTCTGCTGAACACAACACTGAAACACAGCCTGACCTGGTTGGAGGTCTGCCAATCCCATCATGCACCTGGGCACACACAGAGTTAATCTGGCCTATTAATGAGCAGCCATTTGTCTCTGTTTCAGGGGTTCCTGTGGGATTAACACACACTCAGACATCTGCTGCTTCACATCATCCTGTTACACAAAGCTGCTCCACCTCTCTACCTCCTTCTCTCTGTTTCTTCTCCTGTTGTTTTCTTCCCCCTCAGCTTCGTCGTCTGCTTCCTCTCCTTTCATGAAGGTAAATAAATCACACGTTAAATCTCAGATCTGGACTTTGAAGTTTGTTTTTTTAATTTCTTCTGTTTTTTTTTGTTTGTTGAACTTTGCAGGAAAAGAAAAACGTTTGAACAGACACATCGAGAGACGAGTTCATGAAGGCTGAAGGAGAGGAAACGGATCCAGGGATGGAGGTGAGACCAGATGCAGCAGAGTGAGAGGAAGTGAAGAGGAAGAGGAGGAGGAGGAGGAGGGGGAGAGGAGATGGTGTTAAAGGATCAGAAAGTGAGAATTCAAAAGGACGAGAGAGAAAAGCAAAGAAACCCGACGACGTCATCGCTGGTGTCACGCTCACTTTCATCTGCATGAAACAGACTCCGCCCCTTCAACAGGTGAGAGCTGCAGCTTCACTCTTTAGCTCCGAGTTCAAACAGCAAATCTGGCACTTTTGTTTTTAAAGAGATAATTTATCTCTTTGTTTGGTGTCAGACAGTGAGACATGTGCAGCTCATACAGCTGCTCCACATGTTCAGCATCAGTATTGTCACTGCATAAGAGCATATCAAGGTTGTCTTAGTTTTAAAATGTTCATTAGTTTTTATTTAGTTTTTCAGTTTGCTTTTTTAATTTCAGTTTAGTTTTAGTTTAGTTTTGCATTTTTCATTGTAGTTGTTGGTAAAACTCATTTTCATTTTTATTTCAGTTTACTAAAATATTTTTTTCACTGCTAGTTTTAGTTTTAGTGAACTATGCAATGAAATGTTATTTGGCTGCAAAACAATTAAAAAGTTAAAAACAACATAAAGTGCACCAAGGGTCAATAAAAAAGAAATAACAAAAGTATTGAAATATGAAAAACAAAATATGCCACAGGACAAAATCAATCACAAGTCATATTTGTATCATAAATAATAATAATATTGGAACATTTCCATATCAAAAATGTTTTTTCTAATAGATCTTTTACAATATTCAAATAGTTTGAGATACTGAATTTTAGGTCTTCATGACGCCACAATCCCTACAATTAAAATAAATTAAACAAATAAAGACATTAAATGTTTCGTTCGGTGTGTAATGGATGAATATATGTATTAGTTTCACTTTCTTAATGGATTTACTGACATAAATAAACTTTTTAATTGATTCTAATCTATTGAGATGCACCTGTACGTCATCTTTATGTGGAAGTAAAAACACTGAAGCTGCTTCAATAATACAAAAAAAAACATGAATTTGTGAATTTAAACGTAATAATTATGCGTTTTTTTTATTTTTATTTCCTCGTAACAAAGGAGTGACGTCATCGTTCTCGTCCAGGCTAACGAACCTATTGTCTAATTAAGCGCTAAGTGAATTAAATGAGGTTTGGCCCGCAGTGAAGTTCCTGCTGAGCAGCATCAGGTCACTGAGTCTAATCTGATTGTCTTAGTCCTGAAACCTGGACGCGACCCGACCGGCGCCACGTGATGCGGCTCTGACCCGGTCTCACCAGCTGACACAGCGCCGCCGTGTTTACAACGCCACAACGCCACTGTCACCGCCAAAATAAAAGCAGCAGCCTCAGATCTCGATGTGTTGTTAATAAAGTTTAATTTCCACTTCCTGCTCTGCTCAGGTCGTAGAGGAGATGGGCGGCGGCGCCATGGAGGAAGGCGGTGAAGACTGTGGCGCGGTGGAGAGCGGCGGCGGCGGCGGCGGCGATACGATACGTCAGCCCAACGACATCTCCCTGAGCGCGGCCGTAAGCCCCGCCCCCGGCCTGCGCAGGAAGCAGCTGATGTGGCAGAACGCCGTCAGGAACATCATCGACCAGCACAACATGTACTCGCTGAAGCTCGCCGGCGGCCTGGAGAGAGGACGCCACCGCATCACCGTGACCGACGCCTACATCGCCGACATCAACAGGTGGGGCCGGTGATGTCATCGGCAGGTAGAAACGTCAGTGATGTCATCAGCAGGTAGAAACGATGTCATGTCTTACAGGCAGATCCGTAACAAGGCGTCCTCTGGGAACCTCTGGCAGAAGCGGCGGTCGTCGGCCGCCCGCATCCACCCGGCGATGCCGAGGATCACCACGGCAACGGAGAAGACGAAGCAGGACCCCCTGGGAGACGCCGAGTTCTTCGTGTCGGTGGGGTCGACGGTGCGAGGCGTCTTCATCCCCGCCCTGCAGCACACCTTCAAGTAAACACACACACATGATGATGATGATGATGATGTTGCCATGGTGACGGCGGTGGCAGCGGCGCTGACCTGCGGCGTGTCGACAGGTCGGCCGAGCTGGAGCAGCTGTACCAGCAGTTCTCCTCCGGGCAGCGGCGGACGTCGCTGGTGGTCTCCAACCTGATCGACCTGATGACGCGGCTGCTCATCGCTCTGCTCAGCTGGCCGCCGGGCCGCGGCAGCGCCGCCTGTGATTGGCTGGCCGGACTCTCGCTGGTCATGTGGGTGGCGATCAGCGTCCTCGCTCTGGCCAGGAGGGAGCTGATGCTGTCACCGCACTGGCTGAGGTACCATGGGAAATATACCTGTCTGTCTGTCTCTACCTGTCTGTCCCTCAGCTACCTGTCTGTCTCTACCTGTCTGTCCCTCAGGTACCTGGCTGTCTCTACCTGTCTGTCTCTACCTGTCTGTCCCTCAGGTACCTGTCTGTCTCTACCTGTCTGTCCCTCAGGTACCTGTCTGTGGTGAGCTGGCTGTCTCAGACCGTGCAGGTGCTGGTGGGAGTGTTCGGTTGGCCGGAGAGCGATCACTCCTGGTACGTCTTCTTCACGCTCTTCTCCACCTACAACCTGCTGCCCCTCCCCCTCCTCTGGTCCATCGTCGCCGGGGCGACCACCTCCGTCCTGCACCTGCTGGTGGACGTCTTCTGTCACTACGACAACCACACCTTCGTCAGACAGGTGCTGGCCAAGGTGCTGCTCTACCTGGCCATGAACACGGCCGGGCTGTTCATCCACTACCTGTCGGACCGGACGCAGAGACAGTCCTTCCTGGAGACGCGGCGCTGCATCGAGGGACGCGTCCGTCTGGAGAGAGAGAACCAGAGACAGGTGGAGACACACACACATCAACATTTACATTAACACCTAGAAATGAACAAAACCTAAATATCGTAATAAAAAAACAAGTAACGGAAACACCGCTCGAATATTGGCAAGACATTTTCACGCTCTCATGAGGTGGTAATATGACTTTTTTCTCGTCAAACTATAACTTCATTCTCGAAGTCTGTGAAAAAAGAAATATCTCAATGTGGCCTTAATACTCCGTCATATTTTCTTCTTCATTCACAAGAGAAGTAGGCTACACACTTTGTACCGTTTCCATCTTGTTTCTTATAATAAAATAGAATAAAAATAAAACATGTGCGGGGTAGGTAATAGAAAGCCACTCTGGGCTTCTTTTTAAACCTCACCTATAAAAGGTAAATACACAAATAGCAACGCAAAACCAAAAGAAAAAACATTAATATACTCTAGCTTAATAGCATTACATACAAAACAATACAAAATAAAGGAAACAACAATTGATTGTAAGTTAAATACAAAACAAAAGAGCATTACAGAATCCGAATTATGTACAACAATGTTTTAGTTTCAGTTTCAATCTGGGCAAACACGGAGAATCAGTAAATAAACGCATATTTCTGTTCCATCTAACTGGGTTATTTATATATATATATATATATATATACATAAAACTGAGGCGGTGTCACACAGAAACGTGTCCCCGTGAACAACCAAACAAATAGTTCCTTCTGTTACAGAGAGTTACGGCTCATTCATAAAAAAAAAACACCTTTTAACAGAAACACCTGCAAATAGCAACTGTACTTTAGAAAAATTGTTTTTTTTGTGTGTGTCATCAACCAATAAATTACTCGATTGATTGATTGATTGATTGATTGATTGATTGATTGATTGATTGATTGATTGATTGATTGATTGATTGATTGATTGATTGATTGGCTGATGGACCCGTGTCCCTCAGGAGCGTCTCGTCATGTCCATCCTGCCTCGGTTCCTGGTGCTGGAGATGATCTCCGACATGACGGCGGTGGACGACTACTTGCTGCCTCAGCAGTTCCACAAGATCTACATCCACCACTACAAGGACGTCAGGTGAGACCCCGCCGCCACCATCGCCACCGCCATCATCCTCATCATCATCACACCTGACTCCCATCATGCATTTCTCCTGCAGCATCCTGTTCGCCGACATCATCGGCTTCACGTCTCTGTCTCTGATCCTCTCGGCTCAGGATCTGGTCAAAACTCTGAACGAGCTCTTTGGACGCTTCGATAGGCTGGCTGAGGTCAGTGTCCTCGTGGCGATTGTTGTATTGATTGATTGATTGATCTGCTCTTTATTGATATATGATTCATGACTCTGGTGTTAATAAAGTTTGTCGTCCTGCGTGCTGCGTTCAGGAGCATCAGTGTCTGCGGATCAAGATCTTGGGCGACTGTTACTACTGTGTGTCTGGAGTCCCGGAGCCACAGCGCGGCCACGCCCGCTGCTGCGTGGAGATGGGCCTCAGCATGATCAACACCATACGGTACCAACACGCCAGCACTACGCCGCCTCCCTTTTTAACATGTGACGCTGCTAGACGTGTGACGTTAACGTGTGTCTGTCGGCGTGCTGCAGGTACGTGCGGCGGGAGCTGCAGCAGGAGGTGGACATGAGAATCGGCGTCCACTCGGGCTCCGTCCTCTGTGGCGTCCTGGGGCTGCAGAAGTGGCAGTTTGACATCTGGAGCTGGGACGTGGACATCGCCAACAGTCTGGAGGCTGCGGGAGTCCCCGGGTCAGACATACACACACACACACACACACACAAAAATAAAATAAATATAATTGAGGTCACGTTGCAAAAAACTGTGAAAAAAATTTCCCATACAGAATGAATGGGAGGAGGTCAAATTATTGGACTTTTTCAAACGCCTACTGCTCCAGCATACTTTCACCTAGAGACTCCATTTAAACTTTAAAATGTAGACACAAGTCTCGTCTATTTGTGTATTGATCCACGTTTTGATAGGTATTATAGTTTTTTATCAATCACTGTTCAATGACCATGATCATCATTTCTGGAGAAATGTTGAGATTATAATGGGTGTGTATTGCACGGAATGTTCGTGCCAGAGTGGATGACATCATCGGCTAGAGTGGGAGAAGTTGAAGCTGAAATTGTCTGAAACTTTTCTCTTTCCACGCTGCTCACGGCCACAATTTACACTCTACACACATGATTTTTTCCACAGTTGTAGACAAACTTGTCCTCTCTCTAACAATGTGTTCATCAAAGCAGAGACACTTACAGAATTTAAACTGTGAGCCCTTGAGTGCGGCCATGTCTCTCTCTGCTCCTCATTGACTCTACATTGACTTTACAATTCACAAAGGCTTAAGATCATGGGTTTGATTCCCATGTTGACTACCCCTTGCCCTTTTTATATTATAGTTTTAACATTTTCATTAGTTTTTATTTTTATTTAGTTTTTCTGTTTGCTTTTTTTTAATATTTCAGGTTAGTTTTAGTGAGTTCAACAAGTGATGAATCAGTTTTAGTTTAGTTTTTATTCTAGAGGAATTGACTAGTTTTTATTTAGTCATAGTCTTAGTTGTAGTTTAATTTTCCAGGTTTTAGGAGAAAGAGTCAGACCTCTGAGATGAACGTTTTCCCTTTTAGTTACATCCCATAATGTTTATGCGAGGAAACTTTCTTGTTAACTGACGTCCCCCTGTCCGTCGTCTCGTCTCCTCAGGCAGATCCACATCTCCCGGGCGACCCTCGACTGTCTGGGTGGGCTGTACGAGACGGAGGCGGGGCACGGCCGCGAACGCAACGAGCTGCTGCGCAAACACAACATCGACACGTACCTGATCCGCCCGGCGCCGCGGGAGGAGGCGGAGCCGCCGAAAGCGAGGCGGCCGAGCTACGAGGAGCTGACGACGTGGAGCGCCGAGCTGCCGTTCGGAGACATCCTGGGAATGAACTTTGTGAGGACGCTTGAAGAACAAACGTATGTGTGTGTGTGTCTGTGGATGTGCGAGTGTGTGACCTCTGACCTCTGCCCCCCACTCAGATCCTCGCCACCTTCACCAACGGCTCCCTGACCCACCTGCCCAATCAGGTGGTGGCGCAGAAGTCGGGGTCTCAGGAGGTGAACAAGAGGATCCGCCAGGCGATGGCGGTGCGCAGCAGCGAGCGCATGAGGAAGGAGCACATCACCTCCTTCACTCAGGTGTTCAAGGACTCGCACATGGAGGGAAAGGTAACGAGGCCACGCCCCCTCCTCCCCCGACTCACTCACTCGTCTGAGGTGTATCGGCGTGATGTGATGATGTCACTTCCTGTCCTGTCTTGCCAGTACTCCCAGATGAGAGACGAGCTCTTCAAGTCCAACATGGTCTGTTCCTTCATCCTGCTGCTGCTGCTGATGTCCGTCCAGCTGCTGGTCCCCGCCCCCAGGTACTGTCCTCACCTGTCCTCACCTGTCTCCTCTCCTCACTAGTGTTTTTCGATACTTTTCGATACTTTTCTGTACTTTTCCAAATAAAAAGAGAACACGAAACATGTCATTATTGACTTTATTTTAATAGAAAATCTTAGAACTATAACATATGCATCAGTAAATAATCAAACAGTCTGTCCCTGCAACAGTCACTGCTGCTGCAGGATTAAAATTGAAATTTCCATCGATATTAATCTGAACTCTTCCTAAATTAAAACATTAGTGGTCTGTTTAAAAATGAATATCAACTTGTTTTCTTTGCATTATTTGAGGTCTGAAAACACTGATGGAGTGTTTTTTTGTTATTTTGACCAGTTGTAATTCTTCGCTGTGTTCACACACTCACACACACACACACAGAGGGAGAGAGAGAGAGAGCATGCATGCCAGTGGTGCGCGGTAAAAACGAAACTTATCAACCAGCAGTCTGTGGCGGCCCGTCTCTCTCGCGCGCGCTGGCGCACACACACAAACACTGGCACATGGACAGGTGGCGCTGTTATGGTAATAAAAAAAAAGCACCTTGCTTGTTTGTGGCTCGCTCACTCACTCAATCGCCTCGGCTCAAATTACAATGCGGCGACTTCACATGGCGATGTCACCGCTGCCGGTGGCGCAAAATGAAAGTACTGGTCCCATCTGAGCGCAGTATAGTACCTTTTTAAATGCCTCAGTACCCCGGTACCAGTCTAGTGCCGGTATACCGAACAACCCGACTCCTCTCCTGTCTCGTGTCCAGGTTGTGTCCGATGGTCGTCCAGCTGCTGGTCAGCGGTCTTATCTACTCGGTGCTGCTGATGCTGACGCTGGGGGAGGAGTTTAAGCGTTGCCCCGCCCCCCTGCAGTCTCTCTGCTGTTGGATCCACGAGACCAAGAGCGTGCGGACGCTGCTCACGCTCGCCGCCATCGCCGTCAACTTCGGCGTGGCCTCCTCGGACATCGTAAGTCAGCCCCAGGTGTAGTTGTTGTTGTCTCTCTGCAGGTGTAACCGCCGTCTCTCCGTCCTCCCTCCAGCTGTGGTGCGACGCCTCCGACCCTCCAATCAACAGCAGCGACTCGCTGGCTCCGCCCACCTCCGCCTGGACGCACCTCAACATCTGCACACATCCAGAGGTGCGTTCAAACAACAACCACCAACGTCCCGTCTTGGTTTTAAACTCAAATAATAGAGAGCGTAACCACGGTTACCGTCCTCCACAGTACATGGTGCTGAGCGGCGTGATCGCCATGGTTACCTGCTCGGTGTTCCTCCGGCTGAGCTGCGTGCTGAAGCTCGCCGTCCTCCTGCTGGCCGCCGTCCTCTACACCTACCTCATCGAGACACACAGGTGTGACATCATCGTCAGTATTGTCGTCATCATCATCATCATCATCATCATCATCATCATCATCATCATTGTCATCATCATCATCAGCGTGAGGTCACATGACGCTCTGGTCTGTGTTTCGCAGGACTCATCACCTGTGCAGGAAAGGTGTGTGCGTGGTTCTCATGGCGATGTTCGTCGGTGCCGTTCTCTACAACAGCAGACACGTGAGTTCTTCTTCTTCTTCTTCTTCTTCTTCTTCTTCTTCTTCTTCTTCTTCTTCTTCTTCTTCTTCTTCTTCTTCTTCTTCTTCTTCTTCTCATAGATATAGAAACGTAGATGCTGCGTTCTATATTTGGCGATACGTCAGCGGGGCCGCCATATTGCGCAGGACCAGAGCATCAGCTGAGACAGTTGAGTGAGTGAGTTGAACCCGGTGAACCAGTAAAACGCCTCCTGTGCTGCTCTCGGTTGCTCCTACAGGAGGACATTAGAGAATCGGCAGCGTGGGATCACGTCTGTGTTTTTTCCTTTTTATTTTTTATATAATATTCATTTATATGCGGATCGAGAGTGAGCGAGTGAGCAAGTGCGAGAGAAACAGCAGATGCGCACCAGATGACCGGCAAAAACTGAAAGGAGACGGTTAAAGAGAGGAAAAACACAGAATATACAATACAGAGACCTTGTCCCATCATCACGACGTGAGTGAGGAAGGGTCGGATGGTAGCTCAGGTTTAGAGATGAGGAAACTGTCACTGCAGCTGCTCCAAACAGTCACTAACTTTAATTTGAAGGGACAGATTAGATGTTGATTTTGTTAACAGGGACTTTGTTGCACCCAAACATTAAGCATACACCTGTTGGCTGCTGTCTTATCGTTCAGTCGACCCCTTCCTTCCCCCGGTGCGTCTTGAAATTCCCCTCCCATTCCGGGAGATGACAGAAAGAGTCTGAGAACTACTTAATTGAAGCTACATTGTTGCGAGTTGGCTTCGGCGTATAGGAAGCTCTGCGCCGTGCACACTGTTTCGGCTGCTTCTAGGATAATGTAGTTAATGTCCCCAGCGTAAATGACGCCTATGAATAGATTTAATCAGAATCTGGGGTTACAACCATGGTTACGACATTTAGAACTTCAGTCCTGCGCAAAATGGCGGCCAGCAGACGCATGATGGCGCTGTTCGGCAGTATGGAACACGGCATCTACGTTTCTATATCTATGGTTGTTCTCCTTGTTCTCCTTCTCTTTCTACTGGTTCTTGTTCTTCTTGGTTGGCAGCTGGAGGCGACGGCGCGGCTGGACTTCCTGTGGCGCCTCCAGGCGAGGAAGGAGGTGCAGGACATGAAGGAGCTGAGGGAGCACAACGAGTGTCTGCTGCTCAACATCCTTCCCGCTCACGTTGCCCAGCACTTCCTGGAGCGGGAACGCCACGACGAGGTCAGCTGCACCTGTCTGTCCTCAGGTGTGTGTCAGCCAATCAGAGCAGCCGGTGATGACTGTGTGTGTGTGTGTGTGTAGGAGCTGTACTCTCAGTCGTACGACAGAGTTGGCGTCCTGTTTGCGTCGCTGCCCGGCTTCTCTCAGTTCTACGAGGAGAGGGAGCTGCTCCACCAGCACGTCGAGTGTCTCCGCCTCCTCAACCACATCATCATCGACTTCGATGAGGTCACACGCACACACACACACACACACACACACACAATGGGTCTCATTCATGAAATGTTAGTAAATCTGTGTGTAGATTTGCACATAAACTCTACTCCAGATTCATGAACGCTGCGGGAAACTCTGATTTCATCGTAAGCATGCGTGTAAGATCATGAATTAAATTAACAGCACGCCCCCGGTGATCATCAATTTGCATAGCTCTCTGCCCATGAATATCCATATAAGGAGATGAAGACGACCATATAAGGAGGTAGGTGCATCCTGTTCACCTGCGGCCATGACGCAAACAAGGAAAGAAGGAGAGAGAGAAAAGAGAGAGATCGGGAATCAAAGTCATTTTGGGTGAAGTGGAGTCCAGAAAAAATGTTTAATTCTCTTCTGTTAGTCGTGGTGTGACTGGGACAGGTCAAAGGCTGGAGGGAAGAAACAGATTTAGTGAATTAAGTATCTTTTAATTAATTAATCTTCTAATTTAAAGCCAGAGTTCGATATGAAACATGGGAAAAAAAATACACATAACTACAGAAGTACAGCAGCCGGACGAAGTGTGCGTCCACCGAGCGTGTAGCAACGCGTAGCGACACACACTTTGCATCGCATATCAGCTGCACATCTATGGAATAAAAGTTTTTCCGGTTTTATATCAGGTTATTTTCATCATTAGATGGAGCCTTGACGTGTTTGTGCGTGTCCGATCCCTCAAACGTCTCTCTCTCCAAATATTTCTAATCGTTTGTCATGTTTAAATGACGTGTTTCAAAGGCATCGCCGTATTTTGAACATGAGAGAGAGTAATGCGAATTAAAATTGTAATTTTCAACAGTGACAAGCAATATTTCTGTGCATTCCTACATTTACACAAGTGCTACACACAGTCAGGAGCAGGTGTAGATTTTGTGAGTAGCTACTAAAAGATTGATGAATGCGGAAATCCACGTACATTTCGGCTGCACACGGTTTACACACAGATCCGAGCTGCTCATGTTTCATGAATGAGACTCAATGAACTCTGAATAAACTGAACAATCCAAAGTGCTGCATTTGTCTTGTTTTCACTTTTGATCAATTGTCACCTGTCCTCATTTTTCCTCACTGTGTGTGTGTGTGTGTGTGCAGCTGATGGAGGAGTGTTACTTCCAGGAGGTGGAGAAGATCAAAACCATCGGCAGCTCCTACATGGCGGCGTCCGGTCTCTCTCCGGACAGACGGGTCAGTGTCGGTGTCTCCTGACTGAGCGACCACTTCACTGTCCCTCTGTAAATCTGAGCGCTCGCTCACTCACTCACTCACTCACTCACTCACTCACTCACTCACTCACTCACTCACTCACTCACTCACTCACTCACTCACTCACTCACTCTGTGAGTGTGTGTGTGTGTGTGTGTGTCTGTGTCTGTGTCTGTGTGTGTGTGTGTGTGTGTGTGTGTGTTCAGGAGAGTGAGGACGTGTGGAGCCACCTCACCGAGCTCGTGCTGTTCGCTCTGGCCATGCAGGAAACACTCAGACACATCAACACACACACAGGAAACAACTTCCAGCTCAGAGTCGGTTCGTACAACACACACACACACACACACACACACACACACACACACACACACACACACACACACACGATGATGATGATTCGGTTTGATCGTTTCTAATGACGTCATCCAGGCATCGCTCACGGGCCGGTGATCGCCGGCGTGATCGGAGCCACCAAGCCTCAGTACGACATCTGGGGGACGACGGTGAACATGGCGAGCAGGATGGAGACCACCGGGGTCAGCGGGAGGATACAGGTGAGCAGCGCACCTGTCTGTCTGTGGGCGGAGCCTCGTGTCCGTGTCATGTCTGTAACTCCTCTTCCTCCTCCTCCTCCTCCTCCTAGGTCCCAGAATCCACCAGCTGCATCCTGGTGGAGCGCGGCTTCCTGCGGCAGCTCAGAGGCAGCCTCCACGTCAAAGGCATCAGCGAACGCCACGGCAAGGTGAGACGAGAACAACCGCAGTAAATAAAAAACGAGAAAATATTATTTGTATCTGACCTGGTGGATAATCATGGGTCTTGAAACTTGATTCCTTTGATGAAAAATTGAATATACAGTAAAAATCTGCCAAGAAATACCAGCTCCCTTAGTTCAGCAAATTCACAACACACTTTCACATTCTAATGTTGCATACTTTTATTTATAAAGCTATCTTGGGTCCACTCCCCCACTATTTATGTAATTACATCTCTAATACCCAAAGCAATTACTGCTTACGTTCCAACGAGTCTTACTTATTAAACGTGCCAAAAGTTCATTCCAAATTTGGTACGCACTGCTTTAAGTACGCTGCACCTGCTGCTTCATATCGCACTTGTTCTTGTTTTAAGAGGTCATTGTATCTCAACGGGACTGACCTGGTTAAATAAAGGCTAATAAATGTTAAGATAACGTTACTAGATATTCGAATTGGACAAGTTCAAATCGGAAATAAAAAATGCAGCAATAAAGTCACATGGAATATGTTTAAAGACGTTCTTTTTCTTGATCTTGGAAAAGTTATAAACATTAAAACATGAGAGCAAGTATGTTAAATATTTGAAACGCCTGATCTCCCCAAAAGCAAAAGCTAGAAATGATCAGTGTTTATTATCCAGCTACAGAAACACGGAAGAAGAGATTTGGATTTGAGGCAGACAGTGAAACTATTGAACTTTTTTTTTTATTCTTGTCCAGTGGTGACGCAGTTCTGTCAGACTTTGTTTGACTGGTTACACAATGAGATGGAAAATATCACACCATTTAATAAAGAATAAATTATCTTATTCAAAGAGAATCTCAGATCTGATAAACATAGTTATAATTTTGTGCAAATACCATGTACAAAAATAAATCTCCCTAACAAGTGTGGTTTAAAGATGAGTTAAACAAATCCTTCAGTTCTTTAAGATTATTAGCGAATGAACAGGAGAAAATAGATTTATGTTTCCTTTTTTATTTTTATTTATTTATTTATTATGGATTCATCATCTGTATTTAAAGCCTTGTAGATTTTATTTATGAGGATTGATGCCTTGTGGAAAAAAGAATGAAATAAATGTTCCTATTAACAATAAAGTCCCCTGCGTCCGCCCCTGTCCGTCCGCCCCTCTCTGTCCGTCCGTCCGTCAGGTGCGGACGTACTTCGTGAGCAATCGCGAAGAGCGGTCCAGCTTCATGGAGCGCGGCGGCGGGCGGGGCTTCACGCCCAACAGGAACACGCTGGGCGCCGTGGTGTTCAGTTTGGTCCAGGCCCGGAAGAGGGAGAGGCAGCGCGAGGAGAACGGAGGCTTCCACCTGGTGGAGGCCTCGCAAGGGGGCGGGGCCAGGTGAGAGGAGGGGGCGGGGCCAGAGGAGGAGGAAGAGGAAGAGGAGGAGGAGGAGAAGGAGAAGGAGGAGGAGGAGGTGGTCATCAAACCTCCTGATTATCCAAAACTTTAACGAACCACATTTTAGCGTCCAAGAGACGTTTCATCTCTCTGACCTCGGAGACTGTGACGTTTACCTTTCACAATAAGAGTCTGAACCGCTCCAGGGTAAAGTGTCAATGTAAGAATTAAGAAAATAAAACGTTTGATAAGTGACTTTTCTGTCTTTTACGGCGTCTGTTTTCTTTCCTTAACGGTGAGATTTCCCAGCATCACACAAATCCTGAGTTTCATTTCACCATCTGTTCTTTTACACATTAAAGCAGAAGTAAGCTATCCGGTCGTTTTGGCTAACTTCCTGTCAGCAGAGAGTTAGCAGTCCCCGCCCTCGTCCCTACGTCACCACATTCACGCGCATCCCTTGGCTGCACACACAGAGAGGACCGCCCCTTTATGCCGTTCTCTCTCCTCATTGGATAAAGGTTGTAGGATACAAGGAAAGTTTTCTCCTCAGCTTACAGCAGAGCAGAGTGACTGACAGACCCGTGTTTCAGACCAAACACTCTATATAAGTCAGGGTTCCTACGCATGTATGGAAAGTATGAAAAAGTTTGGAATTTGATTTTATACATTTCCAGGTCTGGAAAAGTATGGAAAATGGAAACTATTGTATGGAAATATATTTATCTTAACATTTATCTGGGTTTGGTCTTATCTGAAGTTATTTGGGTTAATTATTTTGTATGTGCTATTATACCTAGCTACAATCTCCAGGAAATTACTTGGTTACATAATGGCATACACGTTCAGAATAATGCAAACAAATGATTGC
This sequence comes from Trachurus trachurus, assembly GCF_905171665.1. Classification (NCBI taxonomy): domain Eukaryota; kingdom Metazoa; phylum Chordata; class Actinopteri; order Carangiformes; family Carangidae; genus Trachurus; species Trachurus trachurus. Next base: position 1,235,959 of record NC_139914.1, read on the forward strand.
ATGCTTTTTTTTATATTATCCACATCTATTTACTCAAATATCACAAATAATTTGATTTTTTTTTTACCGAGAAGTCTGGAAATTAGGGTCTGGAAAAAGTATGGAATCTGGAAATTTCAACTGTGTAGGAACCCTGATAAGTGATTGCTGTCGGAAGATAGAACTATTTAAGACTTATATTAACACAAACATTCCCCTTACTTCTGCTTTAATCATTATTTCTATTATTGATCTTTGTTTTATTTGAATTGAACAGTTGTAAACATGAGTTTTAGAACTGTATTTATTTTTATATGATATATTTATCATGTCTTTGTTTGTACTTTTCCTCCAGTTTTAGTTGTTTTTTGCTCTGACCTGTTTTAACCCTGTGTTGTTGTTGCTGTGTGGTGAAGCAGCAGTGTACTGTATCTGCTGACTGACCTTTGGCCTCTGTGAATAATTAGCAGACAGTAAAGTGTGATTATCAGTCACATCAAAGGTCACAGGTTTGAGCCAATCAGTGCTGCTGCTGCTTTACCGACACAGAAGCTCCTTCATCAGTCTCCTCTGTGGCGACTGATGGATTCATTGATTGATTCATTAATTGATTGATCGGTGGTGGTGTCTGGTGTGAGGAACGGGGAAGTTTCCGGGTCATCTCGGGTGAACGTGAAGGCACCGCGACGTTCGGCCTGTTCGGTGTCGGCCGGTGTGTGTGTGTGTGTGTGTGTGTGTGTGTGTGTGTGTGTGTGTGTGTGTGTGTGTGTGTGTGTGTGTGTGTGTGTGTGTGTGTGTGTGTGTGTGTGTGTGTGTGTGTGTGTGTGTGTGTCCCGGAAGGAGGAGAGACACACACCTCTCTCTCTCTGGGCGGAGGGTTGAGCTTCGGAGCCGCGGCCGGAGGAGACATTCAGGACCGGAGACATGACGGAGACGGACGGAACCATGACCGAGACCGAGACCGGAACTAGGACCGACGAGCTCGTGTTCTTCGTTAACGGCAAGAAGGTAACAAAAAAACATTATTATTATTATTTTTAAAATATTAAAAATAATATTCACTGCGTTAACTTTCGATTATATTGATTATCTATTGATTTATAACTGGAAAATGATCGATATTAGCCTCCTATCTGTTCTAATTGATCTGTATATAACATGATAATAATTAAGCCTCTGTTATGCTTCATGATCGATTTGATCCATATTTATTATAATTATGATTAATAAATAATGTTGATAATCAGAATGTGTTGCGTTTGAGTAACGAGGAGAAAATAGAAATCTAATAATCAGAGCTGCGGCTCAAACTGTTTATTATTATTTATTACCTTGAATTTCTAAGTATCCTTCTATTCTCAATGCACTAATTTTATGATCTGTTGTCTTGTTGTTGAATGATGATGTTTATTGTGCAGTTGAGAAACTGAATTTCACTCGGGATAAGTATTTATCTATCTATCTATCTTATAAATATGATGTGAACAGGAAAATGAACAATCAAACAAGATATTTATAATAAATGTGAACATTTTTATTAAATATATAAATGTATTTACATCAGTACAGTAAAACGTGTATTTTTAATAACTGATGAATTCAATGGAAATAAGAAAAAAAAACTGTTTAATTTGACCAGAGGCTCAGAAACCAGTACGCCCTGTCCTCTCTGCTGTTTATTTATTAACTCCAACATGATGACACTGTCACTCTTATAACTCCTCACACACTCTGTTTCTGTGTGTGTGTGTGTGTGTGTGTGTGTGTGTTACAGTGTTGTTATCTATCTATATGTAATGTTTTTATTCATCCTCAGTTTGGTCGTTGTGTTTTCAGATTGTGGAGAGAGATGCTGATCCTGAGACGACGCTGCTCACGTATCTGAGGAGGAAACGTACGAACACACACACACACATGCACAGATATGAAGAAATATTCTATCTATTTTAAATCATCTCCTTGCACGTTGTTAAACTCGGCCATGATGAGTGTTTCAGTGTCACCGGACTGAAACGATTTCCTGTTTCACTACATGAAGTCATCACGAAGCTCTTTCACTTCTTAACTTTGATTCATTTCATAATTATTTTAATAAATAGATGAGACGTCTTTCAATTTCTCTGTAAGGATAAATGAAGTTCTTCTTCTTCTTCCTCTTTCCTCCTCACGTCAGTCACATCAGACCATAACCAGAGTTTTATTCCAGTAAAACAACAAACCAACAGATCAGAGTTCACACACAGTCAACGACCAGAAGTCGCGTCATTGTTTAAAGGGACAGTTCAACATTTAGTCAGATCCTCCTCTCACCATAACCCTTCTATAGTCATAGCAGTAGGTTCATCACCTTTAATTATCGGTGCATGTTGTTTTAAGATCGGCGGGGCAGAGACGTGAGCTGCTCAGTGAACACAATGGAGGTGAACGGTACAGGTCCCCTGTCCCTCATCAAACTCATCAAATACACAATCCAACAACTCCACAACGCTCTGGTGGACAAGTTGTGACCTGCACATTCACCACACTATGAGATAATAACACAACGTTACCAGACAGAGTTGTTTTAGAGGTGAATGCAGCCGGAACTTACTTTCAAAAGAGAAAGTAGTTCAGAGTATTTGCTTCATGTGTCGTAATGTTACATAATTATACATGATTATCTCATAGTGTGGTGAATGTGCAGGTCACAACTTGTCCACCAGAGCGTTGTGGAGTTGTTGGATTGTGTATTTGATGAGTTTGATGAGGGACAGGGGACCTGTACCGTTCACCTCCATTGTGTTCACTGAGCAGCTCATGTCTCTGCCCCACCGATCTCAAAACAACATGCACCGATAATTAAAGGTGATGAACCTACTGCTATGACTATAGGGGGGTTATGGTGAGAGGAGGATCTGTCTTATAATGTTGAACTGTCCCTTTAAACAACAACACGAGGACACAGGTGGTTGTCTGATCATTGATTCTGAGCTTGTTCACTCGTTAACACTTTAACGTGTCTCCACAGTGAAGATGGTCACATGTGGAGGTCAATAATTCACTGTATCTGTGTGTGTGTGTGTGTGTGTGTGTGTGTGTGTGTGTGTGTGTGTGTGTGTGTGTGTGTGTGTGTGTGTGTGTGTGTGTGTGTGTGTGTGTGTGTGTGTGTGTGTGTGTGTGCAGTGGGTTTGACAGGGACCAAGCTGGGCTGTGCTGAAGGCGGCTGTGGAGCCTGCACCGTCATGTTGTCCAGATACCAGACTCACACTGAACGGCTGCTGTATCCTCCACCGTGTGTGTGTGTGTGTGTGTGTGTGTGTGTGTGTGTGTGTGTGTGTGTGTGTGTGTGTGTGTGTGTGTGTGTGTGTGTGTGTGTGTGTGTGTGTGTGTGTGTGTTGATGAAGCGTGCCGTCAGCTGCAGTCATGTGCTCTCATCTGACATTGACACACTTTAATCTTTAATGATGTCAAACTGATTTTTCTCGCCCTGGTCAGTGAACGCCACGTGAGCGAGCAGAATTCTTTCTTTCTTTTTTTTTCTTTTTTTACATTACTTAACTTTACGCTCCTTGACTCCGCCCCCCTCGCCCTCCGTCTCCGCCGCCGTCAGTCACTACGCCGTCAACGCCTGCCTCGCCCCGCTCTGCTCCTTACACCTGGTCGCCGTGACGACCGTGGAGGGCATCGGCAGCGTGGCCCGGAAGCTGCATCCCGTACAGGTGAAACACAACGTCACACACACACTGATGATGTTACACATGAGAACCAAAATGTTCATTCGTTTTTATTTTTATTTTGTTTTTCAGTTTGCTGAAGCAGTTTTACTTTAGTTTTTTATTTTATTTTAGAGGAATTGACTAGTTTTTATTAAGTCTGAGTCTTGGTTTTTCAGGTTTTAGGTGAAAGGATTCTGGATAATCGATCAGATCAAATCTTGAAAATGTGTCGTTTTAAAACTAAAAACTGATTCTGGATCAGATTAGATCACAAAATCCAATTTTACGTTTTAATCTGGATCAAATCCTCAGTTTGTGTTGTTAAGAACTTTTTAGTTGAATCAGGAAAACTTTGATCCAGAACCTTATTGATTATTCTGATCCAGCAGTTTGGTGGATTCAGGAACAAAATGTGATTTAAATTAAATTCAAACAGTTTTTTTTAAAATTTGAAACACATGTGGGGAAAAATTCACAGTGTGTTTGAGTGATCTACTGTATAGTTGCTTTTTTATTTAGGTCTGGCTTTATTAAAAGATGTTGAAAAACAAGAAAAAAGCACAGAAAACTACACAAACTGGCCATTTGTGTCCTCATGCTGCTGTTGTACCTGTTGTTTACCGACCGCATCAGCCTTTAGTCTGACACACAGTCACATTTAATTCACTTTAGTTTCAGTTTTGTTCATTAAAAAATCGCTTTATTTTTATTTCAGTTCGCTAAATAGTTTTAGTTTTAGTCTTCGTGAACCATAATAACCCTGCTGTGTGTGTAACTGTGTGACTTCCTGCTCAGGAGCGAATAGCGAAGGCTCACGGCTCGCAGTGCGGCTTCTGCACCCCGGGAATCGTCATGTCCATGTACGCTCTGCTCAGGAACAACCCCGCCCCCAACATGGCCGACGTGGAGGAGGCCTTCCAAGGTAGTGGAGGATGGACTGTGGCATTATGGGATGTGGTGTGATGATGGTTTTTATTGGTTTTTACACTTTTTTGTGTGTTTGTGATGATTTTCAGGGAATCTGTGTCGCTGCACCGGATACAGACCGATCCTGGAGGGATACAAGACCTTCACTGTGGTCAGACACACACACACTGCACACCTACACACTGTTTTGGGGAAATTATTATTCTTTTTAATTTATTTATTTGAAATTTTACCGCTTTTTTTCTAGATTTTCTTTCCACTTTTTTTTTTCGCCATTGGCCTAAATTGAACGTACATTGACTAAAAAAGTAACGTTTCTTCAGTCTCAGAACAAATATTTGTGTATTTCTGGTGTTTTTAAGGTCCTTGATGTAAAAAGATTTGAGAACCACTGAACCAAATCACAGAATTGTGAGAGAGAGTGCCACTGTTACAACCTGTTGTAACCAGAGCTGCAACAATGTATCGATAAATCAAACAAAAATCCAATTATTAAAATTAATCGTCAAATATCTTGATAATCTAATAATCAGTTTGAGTAGTTTTTCAAGGAAAAAAAGTCAAAATTCTCTGATTCCAGCTTCTTAAATGTGAATATTTCTGGTTTCTTTGTTCCTTTATGACAATAAACTGAGTCTCTCTTTGGTTTGTGGACAAAACAAGACATTTGAGGAAACACTGATTGACATTTTCAACATTTTTTAACATTTTATTGACCAAACAACAAATCGATTAATCGTTTAAATAATCGACAGATTAATCGATAATGAAAATAATTGTTAGTTGTAGCCCTTGTTGTAACACAACCTGGGTAAAATGTAACTAAAAACTGAGACCACAGCGCCAAACATGCATCTGTGTTGGTTTATGTCTGTTCCAACACTAAAGCATCTTCCTGTGGTTCAGTCTGAACAAGAACAACTCATCACTGATGGTTAAATGAAGAACAGTGGCTGTGGTGTGGATCCTAACATTAGAAAGTTGTCTTAAAGAACATCTTCTGATAATACTGATGATACATGTACTAATGGAAGCCTTTGGCTCAAAATAGGTGTTAAACTCCAGGAAACATGTTTGACACTAATGGAAACCTTCGGCTCAAAATAGGTGTTAATAAAACAACAGAGATAAAAGGAGTTTAACCCGTTCCCACAGTCAGTCGGTGTTTAACCAGCTGTGGGTTGAATTAAACATTGATAAAACGTTGTGTTGTTGTGTTGTGGCTGCAGGAGGGCGGCTGCTGCGGAGGCCGAGGGCGGGAAAACGGCTGCTGTCTGACCAATGGGAGCGCAGCAAAGGAAGAGGAGGAGGAGGTGAGTCTGAGCCTTCATCATCATCATCATCAGGTCGGTTGAGTTCAGTTTATTAATCGTGTGTGTGTGTGTGTGTGCAGGAGAACACGTCTCTGTTCAACGCCGCCGAGTTCGCGCCCTTTGACCCCACACAGGAAGTCATCTTCCCGCCGGAGCTCATGGTAAACAACAACAACAACAACACATACACAGACAGTCTGTTCATAAACGAGCTGTGTTAATAAAGTTTATTGATCCTTCTTCTTCTTCTTCTTCCAGTCTCTCACCAAAGCCCAGGCGTCGCGGTCGCTGTGTTTCCGTGGCGACCGGGCGGCGTGGTTTCAGCCCAGCAGTCTGGACGAGTTCCTGCGTCTGAAGTGGAAACATCCGGACGCCCGTGTCGTCGTGGGCAACACGGAAGTGGGTCAGTGTCAGACCCTGATGGAGTCACTGATCGATGGATTGATCAATTGATTGACTGATTGATTGATTGATTGATCGGGTCTGTGTGTGTGTGTGTGTGTGTGTGTGTGTGTGTCACCAGGCATCGAGGTTAAGTTTAAGAACATGCTCTACCCCGTCATCCTGGCGCCGAGCTTCATCCCCGAGCTGAACGCCGTCACGCACACGGAGCGAGGTAACGACACGCCGACCAATCGGCTTTAACGTGTGGCTCCACCGGTCACCATGACAACCTGTGTGTGTGTGTGTGTGTTCAGGGATCGTGTTTGGCGCGGCGTGCACCCTCAGCCACATGGCGGCGGTGCTGAAGGCGGCGGCGGAGACTCTTCCTCCTCACCAGACGCAGGTCTTCCTCGCCGTCCTGGAGCAGCTGCGCTGGTTCGCCGGGCTGCAGATACGCAACGTGGCGGTGAGTGTGATGATGTCACAGGAGACGTTATAGGAAACATGTCACAAATATTTACTTTCCTCTGATTGGCCCACGTGTGCTTGTTTACCTTGTTAAAGGGATAGTTCATGATTTTATCAAATTCACCACGCTACGAGATAATAACACAACGTTACCAGACAGAGTTGTTTTAGAGGGAAATTCATGTAAAACCACTGATGCACGTTGCCTTCAGGGACAGTTTTTCATCAAACAGTCTCTGTATTTCCCTCTAAAACAACTCTGTGTGGTAACGTTGTGTTATTATCTCATAGCGTGGTGAATGTGCAGGTCACAACTTGTCCACCAGAGCGTTGTGGAGTTGTTGGATTGTGTATTTGATGAGTTTGATGAGGGAAACCAAGAATTGAGCCATGAGCCTCCGTAGCGTAGCTCTGAGCAGCTAACGGCTCTGCTCCACCGTTCTAAAAATAGCTTGCACTGACTATTAAAGGTAACAAACCTACTGCTATGACTATAGGGAGTATGGCAATGGACAAATCTTGAACTATCCCTTTAAAGACGGCTCCTGTAATTGTTGTTATTTTCAGGCGGTTGGAGGAAACATCATGACGGCCAGCCCGATATCCGACCTCAACCCTGTGTTCATGGCCGCGGGATGCACACTCACACTGATGGACAAGGGTAACACACACACACATTTTTTATCTGTGTGATATTCCAGGAATCTGTTTCACCACCACGCTTTGCTTTTTTTTTAACAGAGATCAGAGTTCACTGATAGAAAAAAGACTGAACACACACACAGCGGTCACACACACACACACACACACACACACACACACACACACACACACACACACACACACACACACACAGACACACACACACACACACACACACACACACACACACACACACACACACACACACACACACACACAGCGGTCACACACACACACACACACACACACACACACACACACACACACACACACACACACACACACAGCGGTCACACATACCTGAATTAAAAACATTATAAGTGTAAAACTGACATTTGTAACTTTTTTTTTTTAATCAGTGTTTTATTTTGAAATCCGACGCGGCTCCTATCACATTATCTCTGCAGCGTGTAGTTTATTTTGAAAGGGTTTGTATGCAGTAGTGAATTCTCTGAATACTACGCATCGTCTCGTGGCGCCGAACGGTCACGCTGCTGCGTTCAGGGTCACCTCCTCTGCTCGTTAGAAACACTCAACGGTCATGTGATCTTTTACTCTACATCCCATAATAACAGTGTGTGATCTGTGTGTCAGATGGCAGTCGTCAGGTCCAGATGGACGGCGCCTTCTTCCCCGGCTACAGGAGGACGGCGCTGAGGCGTGAGGAGGTCCTGGTTGCCATAGAGATCCCCTACAGCAAGGAGGTGGGGGCGCAGTCACCGCAGCAACCACCTGTCAATCAGAAAAAGCTGTTGTTGTCACGCTCTGACCCTGTTATCGTCTACGTCTCTCTCGCCTCAGGGTCAGTTCGTCTGTGCCTACAAACAGTCGCCGCGCCGCGAGGACGACATCAGCATCGTCACCGCGGCGATGAACGTCACCTTCGCCCCCAGCACCAGCGTCGTCGAGGACTTGAGGCTGAGCTACGGCGGCATGGCGGCGACCACGGTGCTGGCCACGAAGACGGCCGACAGACTGCTGGGAAGGTAACACACACACACACACACACACACACACACACCGGAACTAATGAGGAACTAATGACTAGTTACTGAGGAACTAATGAGTAGTTACTGAGGAACTAACTATTAGTAAATCATTAGTTACTCTTTTTGTACCATAAAGTAAACTGAGACATCAAAATGAGTAACTACTCTATTTCTGTGTACCCTAGTTCCTCAGTAACTTCTCATTAGTTCCTCAGTAACTTCTCATTAGTTCCTCAGTAACTTCTCATTAGTTCCTCAGTAACTACTCTAACTCTGTGTACCTTATTGTAAAGTGGATGAAGGGTTAACTGTGTGATGTCATCAGGCGCTGGGAGGCGGGGCTTCTGCAGGACGCCTGCTCCTCATTGGCCGAGGAGTTGACCCTGGACCCGTCGGCGCCGGGCGGCATGGTGACGTACCGGCGCACTCTGACGCTCAGCCTCTTCTACAAGTTCTACCTGACGGTGCTGCAGCGGCTCCGCCAGCAGGTCGTACACACACACACACACACACACGTAGAAACACACCGGGTTGTGTCGTGGTCCCTGAACGCACCACGCTGTCTCCTCAGGGCGTGGCGGTGGACGAGGTGGCGTCAGACTGTGCGAGCGCCACGCAGACGTTTCACCACCGGACTCCGACCAGCGCCCAGATCTACCAGGTACAAACAGACTGATCGGTTATTGGAAATCAATCAGTATGTTTTACTAGTAGTTACTTTAGTTACTGAGGAACTAATGAGTAGTTACTGAGGAAGTAACTATTACTTAATCATTAGTTACTCTTTTTGTACTCTAAAGTAAAGTGAGACATCAAAATGAGTAACTACTCTAATTTTGTGTACCTTAGTTCCTCAGTAACTACTCATTAGTTCCTCATTAGTTCCTCAGTAACTACTCATTAGTTCCTCATTAGTTCCTCAGTAACTACTCATTAGTTCCTCAGTAACTACTCATTAGTTCCTCATTAGTTCCTCAGTAACTACTCATTAGTTCCTCAGTAACTACTCATTAGTTCCTCAGTAACTACTCTACCTCTGTGTACATTATTCTAAAGTGTTACAGTTTCAAAATAAAAGTCTCTAACTATTACAAATTAAAAGCGCTGTCCGTAACCGCCGTGTGCGATGGCGTCCTGTAGTAACTCCTCCCCCTCCTCCGTGCTGCAGGCGGTGCCAGACGGGCAGCACCATGACGACGTGGTCGGCCGTCCCATCATGCACCTGTCGGCCATGAAGCAGGCGACGGGCGAGGCCGTTTACTGCGACGACGTGCCGCTGTACGAGAACGAGCTCTACCTGGCGCTCGTCACCAGCACCCGGGCGCACGCTCGCATCACGTGAGGCTCCGCCCCCTCGACCCGCCGCACACGCCTGTGTGCGTGGCGCCATCTAACCCAGGTGTGTGTGTGTGTGTGTGTGTTGCAGCTCCATCGACGCCACGGCAGCGAAGCGTCTCCCCGGCGTCGTCACCTGCGTGTTCGCCGCCGACATCCCCGGCTCCAACGCCACTGGACCCATCGCGCACGACGAGACCGTCCTCGCCGACGGAGAGGTGTGTGTGTGTGTGTGTCCGTCGCTTTGACCAATCAGGTGGCTCCGTCCGCTCCCCCCTTAACGCCAAGCCCCTCCCCCTCTGCAGGTGACGTGCGTGGGCCACATCATCGGCGCCGTGGTGGCCGACACGCAGCTCAACGCGCAGAGAGCCGCCAAGGCCGTGAGGGTGGAGTACGAGGAGCTGCCGGCTGTCGTCACCATCCAGGTGAGTCACATGTTGTTGTTGCAGGCCACGCCCCCTCCACCACACACCTGACCGCCGCAGGCCACGCCCCCTCCACAGGCCACGCCCCCTACACCACACACAGAGTTAACGTCGCGTGTTGTCGGTTTGATTGACAGGAGGCCATCGCCGCACAGTCGTTCTTTCAGCCAATCAGAACCATCCAGAGAGGAGACCTGGAGGCGGGGCTTAAACAGGCCGACCACGTCCTGGAGGGTAGGAACACGTGTGTGTTTGTGTGTGTGTGTCACACTTCTCCTGAGAGGGGGAGAGAGGGGGAGAGAAGGGGAGGGAGGGAGAGAAAGAGAGAGTGAAAGAGAGGGGGAGAGAAGGGGAGGGAGGGAGAGAAAGAGAGGGAGGAAGGGGGAGGAAGGGAGGAAGGGGGAGAGAGAGTTTATTGATCGTGTGTTGCTGTCCTATCAGGTGAGATCCACATGGGGGGTCAGGAACACTTCTACCTGGAGACCAATGTGACTCTGGCCGTCCCCCGGGGAGAAGACGGAGAGATGGAGCTGTTCGTCTCCACGCAGTCGGCCTCCAAGACTCAGGTTCACTCACACATTGTATCTTTAAATATGTAAATGAGGCCATATCTAATTAAATATGCACCGATTTGCATAATATTTCCAGGATAGAAATCTGAACAATGGATAAAGCTACTTGGTTTTATCTTGTTGACACATTAGAGTCTTTAGTTTTTACAGAGGAGGATTGTGGATATCTCTTTTTATCACTCTGTAAATGAGAAAATACTGTCACCAGCCCTAAAACATCTAATGTCTCCATGTTTTTAGTAATAAAATGTTGTATAAATGAGGCTGTGAATGATATATCAACAATCCCCTCTGTAAAAACCTTCAGGATATAGAAAGGGATCAAAGTGGAAGGTTTGGTGTCTGGAAGTGCTGCTGAAGTGGAGATTTCTAGCTCAGAGTCTGAGTCTGAAAAACTCTTTCTGAGAAAACGGCCTTTAAAGACTTGGACTGTAAAATGACATAGATTGTTATTGTCAATCCTACTTTTAGGATTTGTTGCTATGATACAGAGGAAATGACATCATTGTTCAGGGGAGAGAGAGCTTTACAATGACACCTGACATGACATGGCTCAGACTAACTCCTTGTGAGTTTAGGAGAAATTTAAAGACAAAATGAAGTAAAATAAAAACTTTAATGTGGATTTTCTACCGTTTATTTCCTCTATTCTGAAAGAAGACGTGTTAAAGAAGAAAAATTATCCAAAATCTCATAATTCCCCCTCAGTCCCTGGTGTCCCAGGCTCTGGGCGTCCCGGCCAACAGAGTCGTCGTCCGGGTGAAGAGGATGGGCGGCGGCTTCGGGGGGAAGGAGAGCCGCACCACTGTGCTGTCCACCGTGGTCGCCGTGGCAGCAAACAAGTACGTCGACTCGTCGGTCAGTCATGTCGGTCATCAGCTGCTGTTGCTGTTGTTGACTGTGTGTGTGTGTGTGTGTCTCAGGCTGAACAGACCCGTCAGGTGCATGTTGGACAGAGACGAGGACATGTTGATCACCGGAGGACGACACCCGTTCTACGGAAAATACAAGGTGACGCTGCAGAGATGATCCAGACGCACAAATAAAACATAAAACACACAATCAATACAAAAAGAGAACGACAAGAAAGAACAAAAATAATTTGTGTAGAAACAGAGACTCACTTTCTCACAAATTGTCCCAAATAGAAATAATTATTTCCCAAATTTAAAAAAGAAATCCAGACTTCCTCCAACGAGACACTACACTTTGGCTTCTTCTATTGCTGTTTCTGTTTCTGTTTTTTTATGTAGCCTACTTACATAAAAAATCAAGACAAAATCCTTCAGATCCTTCAGGGAGGAGAATATAAATACATCACTGTATGTCACACATCAAGAATGTTAAAATGTCAGACTGTTTGTCTCATTTATTTCTGATAAAAACGTTCATTAATGATTTTTCTGTCACTTATTATCTAATTATTGTTTATTATTTTCAGGTGGGCTTCATGGACAGCGGCCGAGTCGTAGCTCTGGACGTCTCCTACTACAGTAACTGTGGGAACTCCATGGACCTGTCCCTGTCTGTGAGTATCTTCCTCATCCTCATCCTGTTTTCTCCTCCTGTCATCACCATGCCTTTAGTTTGAGTTGGTTCAACAAGAATCAGTTTTAGTTTAGTTTTTATTTTTGAGGAAGTGACTAACCCTGGTGTGATGACGTCACCTGTGCGGTCGTCTAGGTGATGGAGCGCGCTCTGTTCCACATGGAGAACTCGTACAGCGTGGCCAACGTGCGCGGCCGCGGCTTCCCGTGCCGCACCAACCTGCCGTCCAACACGGCGTTCAGGGGCTTCGGGGGGCCGCAGGGCATGATGGTCGCTGAGAGCTGGATGACGGACGTGGCCCAGAGCCTCGGCCGCAGCACAGAGGAGGTTTGTGGGTAATTTTCACCTCAAGGTCACCGTGGGGAAAAAAAACGCAGCGTCCAATCAGCAACCTCTGTTTGTTTTTTGTTTTTTTCCGGCTCCAGGTGCGTCGGCTGAACCTGTACACGGAGGGAGAGGCGACGCCGTACAACCAGATCCTGGACCAGTGGACGGTGGACCGCTGCTGGGACGAGTGTCTGAGCCGCGCTCGCTACCAGGAGCGCCGCGCCGCCGTCGACCTGTTCAACAGGTGAGAGCAACCGGCTGCTGACGACCTGCAACCGATACGGTGACCGATACGCGGTTCCTGTTTCAGTACTTTTTATGTGTCTGTGTCGTAATAGGAGTTATTATTTCTATAAAAAATAGTCAAAACTTCTGAAATTTTAATATTTATCTCTCAACATGGCCGTTCTGCCATGGTATTATAACACTCCTGATGCACTTGTTTTATGTTTTGTTCTATTTATTTTTTATTTTTATAACAGAAGATGGTTTTTAGTTTTGCATGCTGTCTTCAAATCAAATAGTTTATGAGGCGATCGTCTTGTCTGAAAAAATGTAGAAGGAGAAACATGGAGAGACTCCTAGAGCCACCAGGAAGTTCTGTCAAATAGAAAACAAATGAAACTGAAGAGCAGCTCAAACTCTGATGAGAAGCTACCGGAGAATACTGACAACTGACGAGACGTTGACGTTTAGATCTAGTTCTCCTTCTGTGACGAGGACTTAATTGTGAAAAACAGCTGTCTGTCATTTACAAATGAAATCATAGACTGATGAAAATTGGTACCGGAGGATATTGAACGTCTCAGGTGAGCTCGGTACTGACCCAGAACTCTCTCCTCAGTCAGAACCGCTGGACCAAACGAGGCCTGGCCGTCGTCCCCACCAAGTTTGGAATCAGCTTCACCGCCGTGTTCCTCAACCAGGTCAGTTCATTAGTTCAATTAGTTACAGTTACTAGTTACTTTTTTAAAAATTGCTGAAACGTGTCAGATTACTTGGATTAACCACGTGTGTGTGTGTTTAGGCTGGAGCTCTGGTCCACGTCTACACCGACGGCTCGGTCCTGTTGACCCACGGTGGGACGGAGATGGGACAAGGACTCCACACCAAGATGATCCAGGTACAGAGTCAGAGCTCCACCTGGTGGACGACACTGAGAACTGCAGCCTCACTACCTGTGTGTGGGGGAGAGGAGAGGAGGGAGAGAGGAGGGAGAGGGGAAGAAACAGTGAGAGAGGGGGAAAGAGAGAGAAGGGGAGAGAAAGAGAGAGAGGAGGGGAAGAGAGGGAGGGGGGGGCAGGAAGAGAAAGAGGGTGAGAGCATAGGCGTAGCTCACAGTCGGCCATATTGGGGCAGGCAACTCACACAGACACTTGCATTAGTTCAGGTGGGTGATCCTGTCCTAATAACTTAGTAAAACTGTGACCGATTCCCAAACGGGTTGGTTTGGTAGAAACGCTATTGCTATTGCTGTTAGTTTAATGGAAAAACAATTACACATTATTAAAATAATTCCTGATTTTGAGTATGTAGTATCATAACTGCATTTCTGACGTTCCTAACAAACATAGCCGTTTGGAAATCGGACAAAAACTGAGCAAGTTGTGGATGTCATAGCAGAACATGCACCATAGGCTTATTGCTCTGAGGGAGAGAGTTGCCCTTCCCAAGATGGCCGCCGTGTTTGGCAGCAGCGGCGGATGAGTCATCTAGTCTTCTTACATATTTCTATGGGTGCGTGTGCAGGTTGCCAGTCGGGTTCTGGGCATCCCCCCCTCAAAGATCCACATCTCGGAGACGAGCACCAACACGGTTCCCAACACGAGTCCGACCGCCGCCTCCGCCTCCTCCGACCTCAACGGAGCCGCCGTGCAGAACGCCTGTGACATCATCGTCCAGCGCCTGGAGCCCTACAGGAAGAAGAACCCCAAAGGACCATGGGAGGACTGGGTGATTAACCAATGAACAACAATGATGTGTTTAAGAGCCGTGGGAGAAATGAGTTTCACTTCACTGTGTGTGTGTGTGTGTGTGTGTGTGTGTGTGTGTGTGTGTGTGTGTGTGTGTGTGTGTGTGTGTGTGTGTGTGTGTGTGTGTGTGTGTGTGTGTGTGTCTCAGGTGAGAGCAGCGTACTTCGACAGAGTCAGCCTCAGTGCAAACGGTTTCTACAGGTGAGTCAGTCTGATCCTACACCTGTCTCCTTCTGTCTGTCCTGTCTCCTTCTATCTCACCTGTCTCCTTCTGTCTCATCTGTCTCACCTGTCCTCTCTGTCCTCAGGACTCCAGACCTCGGTTACGACTTTGAGACGAACTCCGGTCGAGCGTTTAACTACTTCTCGTCGGGCGTGGCCTGCTCGGAGGTGGAGGTCGACGTCCTGACCGGAGCTCACCAGGTGAGACAGGAAGCAGCAGGTGTGACTCAACCGTCTCCATGGAAACACAGGAGGTTGACTCTGTGCGTGTGTGTGTGTGTGTGTGTGTGTAGAACCTGAGCACCACCATCGTGATGGACGTTGGTCACAGTCTGAACCCGGCGCTGGACATCGGACAGGTGAGTGACGCTGCAGCAGGTGTATGAGGACAGGTGAGACAGAAGGAGACAGAAGGAGACAGGTGAGACAGAAGGGGCGTGTCCAGGTGTGCTGAGGTGTGTGTCCTGTGTGTGTTGAGGTGTGTGTCCAGGTGTATTAGGTGTGTGTCTTGTGTGTGTGTGTGCAGGTGGAGGGTGCCTTCATGCAGGGCGTGGGGCTCTTCACGCTGGAGGAGCTGCGTTACTCCCCCCGTGGCGTCCTCCTCACCCGCGGCCCCGGCTCCTACAAGATCCCGGCGTTTGGCGACATCCCGACCGACCTGACGGTGTCGCTGCTGCGCGACTCCCCCAACGACAAGGCCATCTTCGCCTCCAAGGTGACCGCCGCGCCGTGACATCATCACCCCCCGCCCCCCCTCCACGCCGAGCTAACAGCTGATGTTTTTCCTCCGCAGGCCGTGGGTGAGCCGCCGCTCTTCCTCGCCGCCTCGGTTTTCTACGCCATCAAAGACGCCGCCGCCGCCGCCCGCGCCGAGTCGGGCCTCACGGGTCCGTTCAGACTGGACAGCCCCGCCTCCGCTGAGAGGATCCGCACCGCCTGCAGCGACCGCTTCACCTCACTGGTACGAACACAGGTCAAAGGTCACCTGGGGTCGAGGTCAGAGCAGCTCTGATCAATCAATAAACAGATCAATAAACAGGCTGATCAATCAATTAACAGATAGATCAATAAACATACGGATCAATCAATAAACAGATAGATCAATCAATAAACAGACAGTTTAATAAACAGATAGATCAATGTACAGACAGATCAATCAATAAAGAGACAGATCAATAAACAGACAGTTTAATAAACAGATAGATCAATGTACAGACAGATCAATCAATAAAGAGACAGATCAATAAACAGGCTGATCAATCAATAAACAGATATATAAATAAACAGAGAACTCAATAAACAGACGGATCAATTAATAAACGGGCTGATCAATAATCAGATAGATCAATAAATAAACAGATCAACCAATAAACAGACAGATCAATAATTAGATAGATCAGCCAATAAACAGATAGATCAATCAGTAAAGAGATCGATCAATAGACAGGCTGATCAGTGAACAGACAGATCAGTAATCAGATCAATAACCCGTCCTCTCTGTGTTCCAGTGTCCTGCTGCTGAACCAGGAAGCTTCACGCCGTGGTCGGTTCAAGTCTGAGCTCCTGGAGAGAAACTACAACTCCCATGAGCCTCTTTGTCTTTGTTCCTGCTCGGTGACGTCATCGCGTGCCCTGGGTCACATGACTGTTAAATGTGTTAATGTGTAAATCATCATGTGTCTGTTTCCGTCCAATAAAAAACCTCCAGAAGCCACGATTCATTCATTCATACAGGCCTTTATTTCAGTCGATGGGGAGGGGTGTGGGGGGGAGGAGAGGGAGAGGAGAGGTGTGGGGGGAGGAGAGGAGGTGTGGAGGGGAAGAAGGGTGTGGGGGGGGAAGAAGGGCGGGGGGGAGGAGAGGGAGAGGAGGGATGTGGGGGGAGGGGGGGAAGAGGAGGTGTGGAGGGAGAGGAGGAGGGGTGTGGGGGGGGAGAGGGGTGTGGAGGGAGAGAAGAGGGGTGTGGGGGGGGGGGGGGGGGTGGGGGGGGGGGGGTGAGGGGGGAGGGGAGAGGAGGTGTGTGGGGGGGAGAAGAGGTGTGGGGGGGAGAGAAGAGGGGTGTGGGGGGAGAGGAGAGGGGTGTGGGGGGGAGAAGAGGTGTGTGGGGGGGAGAGGAGAGGAGGTGTGGGGGAGAGAAGAGGGGTGTGGGGGGGGAGAAGAGGAGGTGTGGAGGGGAGGAAGGGCGGGGGGGGGAGAGAAGAGGGGTGTGGTGGGGGGGAAGAGGAGGTGTGGAGGGAGAGAAGGGGGGGAGAGAGGAGAGGTGTGGGGGGTATGGGAGTTATTGGCTGAGTTCTGATTGGTGCGCCGCTTTCCCGTCTGCTGCGCTGTCCACCTGGTGGCTATTTATATGAAGCTAGGTCCGCGAATATGCAAATTCGACTGTGTGATTGCCACGACTTGATTGGCTGTAGTCGCAAGAGGCGTCGCTTCACTTTCAGCCAATGATAGAATGGCAATCACACAGTCGAATTTGCATATTCACGGACCTAGCTTCATATAAATAGCCACCAGGTAAACAGCGCAGCAGACGGGAAAGCGGCGCACCAATCAGTAGCCTACTCAATTAGCGCGATGACGTCTCCGGCAGCTACAGCCAATCAAGTCGTGGCAATGACACAGCCTAATTTGCATATTCGCGGACCTAGCTACATATAAATACCAACCGCCACATACCGTAAGTGTCTCACAGTTGATTGGTTGGTCGGGAAACGCGCCGCACCAATCACAGCTCAGCTATTAATTCCCATACCCCCCACACACCCCTCTTCTCTCCCCCACACCCTCCTTCTCCCCCCACACCCCTCCCCTCCCCCCACCTCATAGTTGAGTGACAGGTCAGGGGGCGGGGCTTCAGCAGGCCGACACCTTCATGTTAATTGTGCTGAGTGAGTGTGAGGTATGATGGTCACATGTTTGTGTCCTGGTCCACATGGCGTCCTGCACGTCGCCACACACACACACACACACACACACACACACACACACACACACACACACACACACACACACACACACACATTCTCTCTCTCCTGACAGCGGCTGGACGTCGGCTCCTTCAGAAACTCTTCACTGTGTTTGTCATCGCCGTCGATCGTGTTGATCTGGTTCTGGTCCTGGTCCTGGTCCTGGTTCTGGTCTCAGTGGTGGTTCTGGTCCGAGTCCTGGTTCTGGTTCTGGTCCTGGTTCTGGTGTTGATCTGGTCCTGGTTCTAGTGGATCATGTCTCGCAGGAGGATGGAAACTAAACCTGTGATGTTTTGTCTGAAGACGCTGCTGCTGCTCTACTCCTTCATCTTCTGGGTGAGGAACTCTGTTCACTCTGTTTCTCCTCTTCTCCTCCTCTCCTCTTTTCTTTTCTATCCTCTTCTCCTCCTCTTTTCTTTTCTATCCTCCTCTCTTCTTTTCTTTTATCTTCTCTTCCTCTTATTTTCTTTCTCTCCTCTCTCCCTCTCTCCTCATCTCCTCTTTTACAAACCGACTCATTTTGTTTCTATAAGGAACTTGAACCTGTCGCTGATTTTCAATTGAAGCTCAGAGACGATTCACATCAGGGGTCAGAGGTCAGAGGGCTCCTCCTCTCTTCTTCATCCTCCTCCTCTTCTTCCTCTTCTTCTTCTCATGTCTCTGTGACTTTCTCACGCTGCTGTCAGCTCATTACAGAGTCATGTGCTGCTCTCTCTCGCTCTCCTTGGCTCCGCCCCCCCCCCCCTCAGGTGACCGGTGTGCTGCTGCTGTCCGTGGGTCTGTGGTGGACCTTCATGTTGGGTCCGTACCTGCTGCTGGTTTCCACCGGTCCGTCCACCGGCTCCACCGTCCTCACCGCCACCGGCGCCGCCGTCGTCCTCTTCGGCCTGTTCGGCTGCTTCGCCACCTGCAGGGGGCGCCGCTGGATGCTGAGGCTGGTGAGTCACATCATGACCTCTGACCTCACTGTGACCTCTCTGTGACCTCTCTGTGACCTCACTGTGACCTCTGTGTGACCTCTGACCTCAGTACGCCATCTTCCTGTGTCTGGTCTTCATGACGGAGCTCATCGCTGGAATCTCAGGGTTCATCTTCCGCCACGAGGTGACGCATGCACACACACACACACACACACACACACACACACACACACACACACACACACAGGGAGGGAGAGACAGAGAAAGACAAAGAGAGAGGGAGGGAGAAGAAGAGGGGAAGAGAGGGAGAATGGGAAAGAAAGAAAGGAGGCAGAGGGGGAGAGAAACAGAGAGAGTGTGATGGTCCAGGTACAGACTGAGAGAGGGAGAGAAAGAGAGGGGGAGGAGGAGAATTAGGGGGAAAGAAAGAGAGAGGGAGGAAGAGAAAGAGAGGGGGAGGAAGAGGGAAAGAAAGAGAGAGGGAGGGAAAGAAAGAGAGAGGGGGAGAGAAGGAGAGAGAGGGAGAGTGGGAAAGAAAGGGGGGAGGGAGAGAAAGAGGGAGGGAAACAGACGGTGTGATGGTTCAGGTCCAGACTCTGAGCTCCACCTGGTGGACGACACTGAGAACTACAGCCTCACTCACTCGTGTGTGTGTGTGTGTGTGTGTGTGTGTGTGTGTGTGTGTGTGTGTGTGTGTGTGTGTGTGTCTGTGTGTGTCTGTGTGTGTGTGCAGATCAAAGGAACCTTCCTCACCACCTTCTCTGACGCTGTGATGACGTACGATGGACGAGACGACCGCAGTCTGGCTGTGGACGGCGTCCAGCGCAGAGTCAGTGTCTCTCTCTCTCTAGATTATTGATGAGGCATCAGTTATTGATCAGTATTGATTGACTGACTACTAGGGATGTCACAATGACTATGTTTTCACAATAAATTACAGTAAGATGGATAGAACGATAGATAGAACGATAGATAGAACGATAGACAGATAGACAGACAGACAGATAGACAGATAGATAGATAGATAGATAGATAGATAGATAGATAGATAGATGGTCCTATATTGAGAGATTAGTAAAGTAATTATATTTTGACTATATTTGATTTTACACATTCATAGTGTTAAATTAATTAATGCATAATAATCGTGATAATCACAATAATCGTACCAAGAAAATCTATATTTGTGACATCCCATTCCCTACTGACTACAGTGTGTGTGTGTGTGTGTGTGTGTGTGTGTGTGTGTGTGTGTAGCTGCACTGCTGTGGTGTGTACAACTACAGCTCCTGGATCAGCAGCAGTTATTTCCCTGTGGGAGGAGTTCCCTCCAGCTGCTGCGTCTCTCTGTCCGACTGCAGCGCCGCCGACCTGAGGAACGCCACGCTGGCCGCACGCAAAGTCTACACACAGGTCTCACACACACACACACACACACATAGAGACTCATAAACACACACAGACACACACCAGACTGACATGAAGTGTGTGTGTGTGCAGGGATGTTATGAGTTGGTGACGTCCTTCATCGAGAGCAACATGGGGATCATCGCTGGAGTCACGTTCGGCGTCGCCTTCTCTCAGGTGTGTGTGTCAGTCCAGAGAGTGATGCTCGTTGTCATGGAGACCACATCTAAGAAGTATAGACAAAGTTAAAGGAGCAGTCTGAGGTTCAACCGTTTATGACGCATACAAATAAATGTGCGTGTGTGTGTGTCTCCAGGTCATCGGTGTGTCTCTGGCCTGTTGCTTGTCTCGCTTCGTCAACGCCAACCAGTACGAGATGGTCTGACAGGTTACACGCGGCGAGGCGAGGATCCACATCACCATGGAAACGTGACACTGATACCACTTCCTTTGAAGCTGATTGGTCGTCTGTGAAGAAACAAACACATGATCAATAACAACACTGATCAGAAACTGAAGCACCTGTTTGTGTATGTGTGTGTGTGTGTATGAGTGTGTTGTGTGTTGTTGTTCGACATGAACTGGACTCTCAGTGATGAGGCTGAGAACAGCTGCTAAATGTCATCTCGCTGTCTTATTTGTGTTGATCAGTGTGTGTGTGTGAGTGTGTGTTGATTCTGTGAAAATAAACAAACCAGATCATTGATCATTTATTTTCAGTGGAACCAGATCAATAAAATGTTCAATGATAATAAAAGTGAAGACTGATGTAACCTGTGATCCATCTCATTTTTATTTATGTAGAAATACATTGTCATTCTTTATATAGAAATAAAATTAAAAAACTAAGATAAATGTGGCTTCTTGCCTAAAAATGTAGATTTGTGTTTGTAAAATCTGAATAAAGTAATTAAGAAATTAATTTAATAAAACTGTGAATTAAGTTTCTTATCTAACTCAGTAACAAACCGAACAGAACATCTTTACAGCCTGAATGAAACTGGGGGCGTGGAGCCGCCATTGTGGCTCCGGGAACGTGCTAACGTTCGGCGTGACGTCCGAAGCTCTTCCCCTCCTGTGATTGGCTGTCTCCGGAGGTTCGGTCCAGGCCCCGCCCCCTCCGGCTCAGTCTCCGCAGTCACACAGAGCCGATTGAACCGGTGCCGGTTCCTCCTCGTCCTCCTCCTCCTCCTCCGGCGGATTAACGGCTCACACGGCGGAGGACACACGGTGAGCTGCCGGCTGACCGACCACCGCAGCCCGGCGCCTCGTCACAGGTCGTCACGGTCCGTCAGAGTTCGGGTGAAACCGCCGGTAACGGAACCGTTTTTACTCCAACGACAGACGCTTTGAATGTGAAGTCTAGAGTCTGCTTCCGTTATCGGACAGCGGAGAAAGACAGAGACGGTGAGTTTCCGTTACTAACGAACACATTGATGTTAACGGAACGTGATGTGACGTCAGAGTTTCCCCTGTGTGTGTGTGTGTGTGTGTGTGTGTGTGTGTGTGTGTGTGTGTGTGTGTGTGTGTGTGTGTGTGTGTGTGTGTGTGTGTGTGTGTGTGTGGAAGATGAGGAACTTGTCCGATGATGGAAGCAGCGACTAACGGCGGATCATCATTAACGGTTCTCTTCCCAGTGTGTGTGTGTGTGTGTGTGTGTGTGTGTGTGTGTGTGTGTGTGTGTGTGTGTGTCCGTGTCCGTGGGTGTGTGACCTGATGATGTTATTAAGTGTAATCAACCAACCGGAAGTTGTACAGTTAGCTCTGTAGCTAACGGACACTTCCTGGTTCCTCAGACGCCTTCACTTGTTGTCTGGACTTTACAGCTTCAGTTTGAGAAACTCAGCCTCTCTCTCTCTGTGTGTGTGTGTGTGTGTGTGTGTGTCTCTCTGTGTGTGTGTTGTGTTGCAGCACCGGTCGGGGTCAAACCTCAGGAGCGCGTGGGCGTGGCGAGGTCACCTGCTCCACCTGGTCCAGATCAGAGCTGACCCAGGATCTGCTGCAGCTTCCCTCAGCCTCATAATCCTCTAAAGAGCTTAAAGGCGCTAAGTTTGTCGGTCTCTGCACGGTGCCGGCGGCGTGCTGGGACCGTGTTGCCATGATGCAGCAGGCGTCTGACTCCTACAACCAGAAGAACTCGCTCTTCAACGCCATGAACCGCTTCATCGGCGCCGTCAAAAACATGGACCAGACGGTGATGGTGCCCAGCCTCCTGCGGGACGTCCCGCTGGACGACAGCGGGGAGACGAAGGCTGCGCCGCCGGCTCCACCGCCGGACGACGAGGACGAGGACGCCGCCGCCGCCAACGGCTCCAACGGCTCCACCTGCTTCCCCCAGGACGCCACCGACATGTACAGCTCCTACGTCCTGCTCAAGTCCATCCGCAACGACATCGAGTGGGGCGTTCTGCAGGGCGGCGAGGGGCGGGGCAAGGAGAGGGCGGGCTGCGTGACGGAGGCGGCGGCGGCGGCGGAGGAGGACGACGACGACCTGGAGAAACAGTTCCACTTCCACCTGAACGGACTCCACACGGTTCTGTCCAAACTGACGCACAAGGCCAACCTGCTGACCGACCGCTACAAGGAGGAGATCGGCCACTGCGGACGCTGACGCCGAGGCGCCGCCGCTCCAACGACCACGCCGGCGTTTTTCTACCAGCTTCATCTGGACCGGACTCGTTAACATGAAACTGTGGCTTTAACGAAGCTTCAGGTCACGTTCGACTCCTTCGATCGGTGTCGGAGTGTCCTTGAACGCACCACCGAACCAAACGTTACTTTGGTTGAACAGACATAAAAACACCTGTGGCTGGTTGTGTGTCTGTAGTTGTGCGTCTGGTTGTTTGCACTGTTTTCTTTGTTTTCAGGGTCACGTGTGTTTGTGTTCGTTGGTCCTTTATTATTTCATGCTGTAAATTTAAATCTATGCAAACGCTGAGGAGGAGGAGGAGGAGGAGGAGGAGGAGGAGGAAGAGGAGGAGGAAGAGGAGGAGCAGCAGCTTCTTCCTGTTTGTTTTCAACTGCACACAGGTCTGGGATTTTCAAAATAAAACTCCCTGAGGTTGTTGGTCAATTGAACTCATCATCACATCTTCTGTTGGTCAAAACCTCAGTTACAGTTACAGTCGTTACAGGAGGAGGATGTGGTTTGTGTTGTCATGACAACAGGAAGCAGCAGCCTCAGCTTTAATAATAATAATAAAAATGCACTGTGACGACGCCTGTGTAGAAACTGTGTGTGTTTTTCTATTGAACGTCGAAGCTTGTACATTAAAAGGTTTTGATGAGTAGTTTTGTGTTTTGGTTCATTAATTATTTACTTCAACACTTTTGTTATTTCTCTTTTATCCTCTTGCTGGAGTCGTTTCATTTTGGAGTCTAATTATTATCTAATTATTCTGAATGAGTTCAGTTTTCCTTTGTTTATATTTTAATACATGAATTTATCTAAAAGTGACATCAGATATTTAAGATGTTTAAGTTTGAATCACACTTTGGACTAGAGTTGTCGCGACACCAGAATTTCAAACTCGATACTGATACCCAGAAAAATACTTTAAAATACCATTTTCAATACTATGAAAGAAAGAGTTTCAGTCATTATCTTTATTTAAAGCTGGTTTGTAGCGGAAGCTCCCAGTGTTTTTGCGATTTACAGAGCTGTGAACTGGGTGTCGATGCAAATCGCGCGAGATTTGCACAGACACAGGACGAGCAGTGAACTGAGACACTGGGAGCTTCCACTACAAACAAGCTTAAAACAGACTTATTTAATGTTTTTCGTAACAATTTATCATGTCGGGGCTTCAATACAAGAGGGACATTACAGATTACATTACAGCATGATGCTGATCTATGCTGTTTGACTCTATAGCTAGTTTGTTCTCATGATGCTAGAAAAGGTTGAGGGGTCTGTCGGCCCCTGAACACCAGGATCCTCTCACGATCAGCACTCCCAGTTTTTTTTGTTTTTTTAATGATCCAGTCATAGTGCAATGGAGACGCTCCTTGCCTGTCAACGCAGTGGTCGTTGGTTCACGACCACGCACAGTTTTCATCATCATCATCCTGCTCCAAAACAATCTTATCAACAAAGACCAACCAAACATGTCAATTGACTGCGTTTACATGCACTCCAGTACCCCGATTTTAATCGGGTTTTTTAAGTACCCCGATTATTGATCAAATTCGGGGTATGGTGTTTACATGAAGTTAGAGAACCCCGGTTATTCAGTATCCCTGTTTACATGATGAATACAGTATCCCGGTTTCTGATTACTGCGTCTTACGTGCGTATGTGTGTTTCATTCATGTTTATTATTTACAACAGGAAGCGCAACTACTAGGAAATATAGGTCCGAAAATTTACAAATTAAAAATGCTGCCATGTTATATAACTTAATAAAAGAAAGGTAAATTCAATGCAGACTGATCGGTTCATTGTAAAACATGCTTTTATTGATGTAAAAGTGGTGATTTCTGTACACACGTTAGGCGACAGAGCCTCCAGGCAGCGCTGCTCCTCCAATACACACATGAAGCTTCACTTTTCATTCAAACAAACTAAGGCAACTGCCACAATTATTAGATTTCATCAATGAAACCAGCATTTATCTCCTAAAAATAATATAACCAGCCGGCAGCAAACATCTAAAAACCTACGGGTAAGTTAATTAACGCCCGTCTTCTCTCCCGAGGTGACAGAGTAACTTAGTCTGGCCGGCGAGCACGTCAGGAGACGGGGTTGCTGCCTCTGTGATGTCCCGGTCACAGCTCACACACAGGGAGCTTCACTGCTCCGGAAAACGTCGTAGCAAACTTGTAAACAGCCGTCGTTTGGATAAACCGACCGCACATTGGGGATCTAAACAGTTACTTTCTCGCATGAAAAAAACTAACAAAAAAACTTAATAGTCTCCTCGTCGCTCCAGAATGCGCTCTTGTTGTCGCCGCCATTTTGTACGTAACGTATCTATGGTAACAGTTACGTCAGCTGGCTGAGCAGCTTTCAGATATCGGGGTACTGTGTTTACATGCTCCAGTATCCTGATTTCTTTCGGAGTTCTCCGGGCAGCAAAATCGGGTTTCTCAAAATCGGGATATGAGCTTATCCCGATTTCTGGAATCGGGAAATGGTGTTTACATGCGCAAACACAAATTCGGGGTACTTAAAAAACCCGATTGAAATCGGGGTACTGAAGTGCATGTAAACGCAGTCAATAATGAAGGAGACTGTCATAATTATTCACTTATTCATCTTCATGAGATAATGCCATCTCTTCAGCTCAACATTCAATCACTCTGCAGTACAAAGTCCACATGTTCACACCTGGAGCTGTTGGTGGTCTGGTGGCACAGTGGAACTGTTCATGTTAATGGCCGCGGAGGTTGTGGGTTTGAGTCCATGTGTGGCTTTTGGTTTGTATATGGTGCTGTGCCACAGTACGAGTCAGTACAAGTTCCAACACATCAAGAACTAATAATAATTCTTACTTTAGTTTATTTTTATTTACTACTTACTTTTAGTTACTTATTATTACTTTTATTTTGTCAATTACTTATCTACTTTATTCCTTACTTTTAGTTCCTATTTATGACCTATTTATCACATTCATTCAGACGGACGAACAACACAGAGACCAACGACACATAAGTCGAGTCGGGACCAGTCGGGTCGCGTCGGTCATTAGTCAGTAACGCCTTTGTCCGGCCTTCTTCTGTCCCACCGTTGGGGCTTGGTACCCATCGTCGTGGTGGTGGGGAAGGGAGGGGACTGCTCCCACTGGGGCTCGAACTAATGATCTTCGCTACCCAAAGCGGTAACGCAACACACTCGACCACCGAGCCCGAGACAAGCCACTGGTCATAGTGTATTTGACATCGTCAGAGCAGCTACAAAGAAACTTAAGGAGAAAACCAAGGAGCCAACACCAGGGATCGAACCGACGATCTCTTGAGTCCAGAGCCAGTAGCCTATCCACTACACCAGCGCTAGATCTGAGATCAGATGTGTTGGAACTTTTACTGACTCGTACGGCTGCACAACAACATAACAAAAGCTGAGCGTGGTCTCGAACACGAGTTATCTCATGAAGATGAATAAGTGAATAATTCTGACAGTCTCCTTCATTGACATGTTTGGTTGGTCTTTGTTGATAAGATTGTTTTGGAGCAGGATGATGATGATGATGAAAACTGTGCGTGGTCTCGATCTAGCGACCACTACGTTGACAGGCAAGGAGCGACTCCATTGCACCACGACCGGATCATACAAAAAACAAAAACAAACTGGGAGTGCTGATCGTGAGAGGATCCTGGTGTTCAGGATCATGAGAACAAACTCGCTATAGAGTCAAACAGCATAGATCAGCATCATGCTGATCTATGCTGTTTGACTCTATAGCGAGTTTGACTCCTTGTCCGGCTAGAGATCTAGAGATCTAGAGATCTAGAGATAGAGCCTATCTCAAGTAACACAATGAAAGACAGAAGAATTAAGAAATTAAACAACACCCTTTCTTGTAATTGGCGATTGGTATTTGTAGCTAGGGCTGTCCTGATGGGTTGTGTGTGTGTGGAATCAGTAGCAGGACCGCTCCCATAGAGGTTAAATACCTGGGTCTTACTCCACTGTCTTTGTCTAACTAGTGCCGACTAGTGAGACTTGCTGCGTACGAACTGATGAAGCCCCTTGGATAAGAGGCGAAACGTCTTCCCAGACAAATACAAGTCCAGTTGCCTACTATTCTATTTGCCCAGAAAAGATCTTCAGTGTGATGTTCACAAACACCTCTGGCTCTCCACCTGGGACAACACATACACAAAAAACATTTTGTCACACTCATCCTGACATTTAGAAATGTTTGAGCTGCAACACTTCAGCTACAAATCACACTTACATTCTTTTTTTGAGGTGGCTCACTCCTGGCTCCAGCTGCTGATTTAGCGCCATCTGCTGGTCAAAGCATAGAATTACACCAGGTTAGTTTTAAATGACAAAAAACCTGCAGTTTACATTTTAAACATTAATAAAGTTGACAAACACTTTCTTATTCTAATTCTCACACTGACATTTACATTGATGTCAAATAAACCTCTGAAAACTTTAACACTTGTCTTTTGTCAGTGAACTGGGCTCTGTGGGGACAAACAAGACTAAGGCTTCATAATATCATCACACATACCTGTATATATACATATTCTATATTCTATATTCTGACGACATTTCAACATGTTTCTAATCAAATCAATCATTTCTCATTAGACACTGATCTAAAAAGTCTAGAAATTATGACCAGAAGAGATGGTGAAGATCTTCTGGAGCCTGTTTACTTTTTATCAATGCATTTATTTGTATTTTTATATACATAAATGGTAATTATTTACTCTTTGTATATTTATACTTTTATATATTGCTCTTCCCCTGGCACAACAGTACTGTTATGTACATAAGTGTTAATAAAGAAAGAAAAAGAAAGTTGATTACCCAGCTGTGTGGACCTGCTACTGATTCCCACCCCTAAGTTTTACAGTTTTAGAAAAGAACAGAGTGATGGACTTCAAAATTTGCACTGAGTTTAAATGTACAAAAGTTTCTAAAGTATTGTTGAGGCGACATTTTGGTGAAAGTTGCAAAAGTGTAAGTTTTTAAATGTAAAAATCTGCCATGGCAGCTTTGTGCAAAGTTCTGTGATTTTTCATGTATGGGAAGTAGGAGAAGAAGAGGAAAATGCCTGACCTCTAATAATAATAATAAACCAACATCATTTCAAGAGAAAAATCAGATAAACTTGATTCACTGAGGGAGTTTGTCCAGCAGGGGGCACTGTGGTAACACACTGATACCTCCTCTGTGTGTGTGTGTGTGTGTGTGTGTGTGTGTGTGTGTGTGTGTGTGTGTGTGTGTGTGTGTGTGTGTGTGTGTGTGTGTGTGTCTGCCAAATTTAGACCCAGAATAATTTACACACACACACACACACACACACACACACACACACACACACACACACACACACACACACACACACAGTAAGTGTGTGTAAATGTTTTTTGTGTGGAACGTGTATGTCAATTACAGGTCAAAGGTCGACAGCAACATAAGGAATCTGTGTGTGTGCGTGCCGCGTTCAGTGTCTCCACAATTTCACGGTTGTAGTTTTGGTGCGTTCAGGGTCTCTTCTGCAGCGTTTGGTGTTCAGTGGTGCGTTCAATGTTGGTGTTTGACATCCAGAACGTTGCAGAGTGATTCTCTTCTCTTTTTTTTATTAATGCACATTTAAATTAACATTACAAGACAGTTACACAGACAGTTAGACATGTACAAAACAGTGCATTTAAGGTTTAGAAAGCTTCTGTGTCACTACTGAAAAGCTATTTGCAGCGATGTTACTGTCTCCTGTCCTGCAGTAGATCTGTCTGTCCCTGCATAGAATGGGAGCAGACAGATCTTAGGCTGTTTAGGCTGTTTACATCCCATAAAACCAGACAACGTCAGATGTCTTCAAACAGACACCGAGGGGTTCGTTCACTTCAAGAAAGACAACGTGTTTGGAAACGGAGCTGGAGGACAAAGTCAAGTTGAAGCTGCGATGTTTTCACGCACGTCGTCTTTGAGTTGAGTTTATTTGGTGGATTAAAAACAAAACAACTGAAACTAGAGCCCCAGGTTGGATTTACGTGGAATTGTCCTTTAAATTAGCAACACCACCACGACTGGATTTTAGTGGTTTTGAACCCGTGAACGTTTCCGTCGACCTCTGGTCCTGGTCGTTTCTTTAACCTACGACGCTTTCACAACGTGTCACTTTACATCGCGTGTTTCCTGGTCACGTGACTGACAGCGCCACCATCAGGTCAGCGTCGTCTGACACCCAGATGCATTCTGGGAAACTGAGTTCTGTGGTGAAACCGTTGAGACAAAACTGACAAGACTGTGGTCAACGTGTCGCTCAGAGAAAAATTCAACAGGAAATTTTACTCCATCAACAAGTCGGCTGCGACGTGAAGCGTGTGTGCGTGTGTGTGTGTGGGCGAGGGTGTGTGTGTGTGTGTGCGTGGGGAATGATGCATGGTGGGAAATCGTTTAGCGCCCTTTGCCGGTCTTCGGCGACAGCCCCCAGCGACGGGATGAGAAACGAGGCGGCAACAAGGATGTAATTTGAGAACGAGGGTGTGTGTGTGTGTGTGTCTGTGTGTGTGTGTGTGTGTGTGTGACAGATCAGGGGGGAGGAGGGGGGGTGATGGAGAGAGGGATGAAAAAGAGGAAGGAGAGAGAGAAAGAAGGGAGGGATTGA
The DNA here is from genome assembly GCF_905171665.1 of Trachurus trachurus. NCBI lineage: Eukaryota > Metazoa > Chordata > Actinopteri > Carangiformes > Carangidae > Trachurus > Trachurus trachurus. Next base: position 1,265,401 of record NC_139914.1, read on the forward strand.
GAGTGACAGAGGAGGAGGGAGAGAGAGCGAAGGAGGACAAAGGATGTGAATGACAGAACGAGGAGACGGAGGAGAGAGGGGGGAGAGAGGGAGGAGAGAGGGGGGAGGAGGAGGAGGAGGAGTGACAGATCGGGGGAGATCTCTCTCTCTCTCTCTCTCTTCCGCTCCCTCTCTCTCTCCGTCGAGGAGTAATCGAGGCGAGCGCAGCGTTTCTCCTCCGAGCCAATTTGAATAATGAGGCAGTCTAATTTCCTTCAAACACACACACACACACACATGCTCTAATTGCCACTGTGTGTGTGTGTGTGTGTGTGTGTGTGTGTGTGTGTGTGTGTGTGTGTGTCTGCGCGCACACGGATGTTTTTTCTCTGGGCTGCAGCAGCGACTCCGTCTCAGTAGAAACACCAGTAGAACCAGCAGCGTTGTTTGTTTCCACTCCTGCGTAAAAACTCACATTGTTATTATTTAAAAAAAAAAACTAGTTGTTTTTATTTTTGAGTCAAATTCTAACATTTTAAATGAAACATGTTTTGCATATTTCACTGCTTTTTCCCACCACTGTGTGAGAGCTGAACACCTACAGAACAGATCTGCAGGATTTTCAGCTCCAGAAACTCCTGACGTCGCGCAATGAAAACCGCGTGCGAGCCGGAGCCCTCCCGTTCACACCAGACACGTATTTCTCCGCGCCGGTCGACAAGCGCTTCTGCCCCTCAGCTGTGTGTGTGTGTTCATCTCTCGCGCGCTCTGTTTCAATAAATAAACACAAATAGGCTACAAATGCACACACACATTGGCCTATCGTATAAAAATTGCGGTGTTTTAATATTGAAAATTGACCGGATTCTCTCGTGTTTCTTTGTTTTCACTTCCTGCCCAGATTGGCCAGTCGCTCTCGGCTCGCGCACAATATCTGTTCATATATAAAAGAATAATTATAAGACTACAAAAGACAAACAAATTTACTTTATAGCTATTATACAGTTATACAAATATATTTGTATTCCAGTTGTTTTCGAGGCAAATGCAGCCAGAACTACATTCCAAGTAGTTCAGAGTATTTGCTATTTGTTATATAATTCTATGTTATTGTTTTATAGCATGGTTAGCAGTCGTAGCTAACGTGCAGTTCCACCACCAACCACAGGGTGGAGCTGCTCCTCTGTCACAGTCATTATTTAACTTTATATTTTTCTAAAGAACAGAAGTCGATCAGGTGAGATGGAGGAGGAGGAGAAGAGGAGAGGAGGAAGATGAGGAGGAGGAGGGAGAGGAGGAGGAGGAGGAGGAGGAGGAGGAGGGAGGAGGGAGGAGGAGGAGGGGGAAGAGGAGGAGGAAGAGGAGGAGAGAGGAGGAGGAGGAGGAAGAGGAGGAGGAGAGAGGAGGAGGAAGAGGAGGAGAGAGGAGGAGGAGGACGAGGAGGAGGAGAAGGAGGAAGAGGAGGAGGAGGAGGAGAAGGGGGAAGAGGAGGAGAGAGGAGGAGGAGGAAGAGGAGGAGGAGGAAGAGGAGGAGAGAGGAGGAGGAAGAGGAGGAGAGAGGAGGAGGAGGAAGAGGAGGAGGAGGAGGAAGGAGGAGGAGGAGGAGGAGGAGGAGGAGGAGGAAGAGGAGGAGGAGGAGAGAGGAGGAGGAAGAGGAGGAGGGGGAAGAGGAGGAGGAAGAGGAGGAGAGAGGAGGAGGAGGAGGAAGAGGAGGAGGAGAGAGGAGGAGGAAGAGGAGGAGAGAGGAGGAGGAGGACGAGGAGGAGGAGGAGGAGGAGGAGGAGGAAGAGGAGGAGGAGGAGAGAGGAGGAGAGAGGAGGAGGAGGAGGAGGAGGAGGAGGAAGAGGAGGAGGAGGAGGAAGGAGGAGGAGGAGGAGGAGGAGGAGGAGGGGGAAGAGGAGGAGGAGGAGGAGGAGGATGGAGTCTAATTGATTTCCTCATTCTCCTCCCCTGGTCAGGAGCTGCGGCGGGCGAGCGAGCAAGTGTCTGCATTACAGCGGAAGAGAGAGAGAGAGAAAAAAGAGAGCGTTGAAGGCTTTGGCAGCGAGGCATGAAGACGTGTGTGTGTGTGAGTGTGTGTGTGTGTGTGTCTGTGTGTGTGTGTGTGTGTGTGTGTGTGTGTGTGTGTGTGTGCGTGTGTGTGTGTGTGTGTGTGTGTGTGTGTGTGTGTGTGTGTGTGCGAACAGAGCGGGGGAACCTTGAAACCGTCTTGATTCCCTCCTCCATTATTCTCTCTCTCTCTCCCATACAAACACATGCTGGCTCGTCCTCATGTGCACCCATCTGAACCTCTCTCTCTCTCTCTCTCTCTCCCACACACACACACACACACACACACACACACACACACACACACACACACACACACGAACACACACACATTCCTCTGTTTTTTCGTCTCATCGCCGCCTCGCAGGTCGACCTCTCCGGCCTCCGACCTATCGCCTTCCTGCTGACGTGTAAACACTGAGAGAGGAGGAGGAGGAGAGAGGAGGAGAAAGAAGAGGAGGAGGAGGAGGAGGAGAGAGGAGGAGAAAGAAGAGGAGGAGGAGGGAGAAGGAGGAGGAGGAGGAGAGAGGAGGAGAAAGGAGGAGGAGGAGAAAGGAGGAGGAGAAGGAGAGAGGAGGAGGGAGAAGAGGAGTAGAGGAGGAGGATGAAGAGGGTGAAGAGGAGGGAGGAGGAGGAGGGAAAAGAGGAGGAGGAGAAGGAGGAGGAGGAGGGAGAAGAGGAGGAGGAGGAGAGGAGGGAGAAAAGGAGGAAGGAGAGGAGTAGAGGAGTAGAGGAGGAGGAGGAAGAGGAGGTGGAGGAGGGAGGAAGAGGAGGTGGAGGAGGGAGGAGAGGAGGAAGAGGAGAAGGAAAGGAGGGCTGTGATTGGACGTCGTGGCTCTGCCTCCTTGTGGCTGTATCTCACTTCTCCGACCTCTAGTTACGACACTTTGACGACGTCACTGAGGCACGACTCGATGCGAATACGATTCATGGCGCTACGATCCGATTATTCAATGATTATCACGATATTAACGATATTAGCGATTCTAACGGTTTCCGATGCATCTTCTCTGTCTGGTTTAAGAGAAAAGGGAAAAGAAGAAAAACTGTTAGCTGATCAGCTTCAGGTTAGGACTTGTTTTGTTTTATCAATGATATTATATTGTCAAAGTTGAACAATAACAGTCGTCTAAACTTAACGTTAGTTGACGTTAAAGTTGAACCGATGTTAGTTCACCTGAAGCTCCTCCATCTCCTCCAGGAAAAAAATGGCGCCGTGGCCGACGAGACCAAGTTGACGTGTTGCCTCGTAGACGGTGGAGGCTTTTATTCCTCCTGCGCGCTGCGGTGGTGTTCCTGTCGTTTAGTTATTATTAAAAAGAATCGTTATTGAACATTTATGAATCGTTGTTGAATCTGATAATCGATCAGTCGTCATGGAAACGCTGAGGTCAGATCAGCAGCTTGTTTTTCCCCCTGAAACATCAGGAGGTAGAAATCTGTGGCGGCCGGCGACTCGGATTCAGGCCTCGGTGCTTTTTCACGTAGCTACACACTAAAGCGCTGACTCGCATTCGGATGCCGGCTGTTTGCAGCACACACACATAAACACACAAACACGCACAGACACACACACACACACACACACTCGGCTCAGCGCTGTGTACACACACCGACTATTCATCTTCCCCCTCGGCAGCATCAATAAATGATGGCCGCTCTCTCTCCCTCTCTCTCTCTCTGTTTAAATATTCATCGGCAGCGCTGCTCGTCTCGCTCGCTAAACAGCCAGACGACCCCCCTCCACACACACACACACACACACACACACACACACACACACACACACACACACACACACACACACACACACACACACACACACACACACACACACACACACACACACACTGAGGCACATTAGCAATTCAATCCGTCGGCTTCAGCGCTCGGCAGCCACACACACACACACACGCAGGCGTTTTTACAAACACACAATCACAGTTACACACTAACTATACACACACACTTATGGAAAAACACAAACACACAGAGAAGACAGAAACACGGAGGAGAAACTGCAGCGAATGAGTGTGTATGTATGTGTGTGTGTGTGTAAATGTTTGTGTGTGTCATTCATCACTACATAAAGGAGCAGTCCGTGCAGAATCAGATGAAAAGGATGAATATAATGTGTTTAGCCTAGCTTAGCTTAGCTCCTGTATGTAAAGGTAAAGGTACTTTATTTGTCACATATACAGCTAGTACAGTGAAATTCTTTCTCTGCATTTAACCCATCCCTGAGGAGCAGTGGGCAGCCGCGGTGCAGCGCCCGGGGACCAACTCCAGATTATGAGCCAGTGCCTTTGGTCAGGGGCACTGACTGGAGGATCAGGCTAGCTGGCATGTTTTTAGTGGTGGGGGAAACCGGAGCACCCGGAGGAAACCCACGCAGACACGGGGAGAACATGCAAACTCCACACAGAAACGGGGATTCGAACCCAGGACCTTCTTGCTGTGAGGCAACAGTGCTAACCACTGTGCCACCGTGCCGCCCCATGTCAGTACAGACGCGTGTCGTAAAATAAAATATGGCGCTCTGGAAGCGATCTTGTTCCGGGTACCGATCATCGGCTTCCCCCACACACACAAACGATCAGGATCGTCGGGCCAACGATTGTAGATATTGATTACATTTAACATTTACGATCGTCAGCCCCGACCATTTTCTGAGCAGATCGTCGGGAGAAATTGACTTTTAAAGGGACAATGAGGAGTTTTGGAAGAGCCTCTGCGTGCACGGTGAAATTCTTGGACCGGTGCAAGACGGACAAAAGCGAAAACATTTGCCAGGAATGTTTTAATTGATCAAGAACGAAAGTCGGAGGTTGGAAGACGATCAGATACCGTCGTAGTTCCGACCATCAACGATGCCAACTAGCGATCCGGCGGCGTTATTCCCATGACCCGCCGGGCAGCGTCTGGGAAACCGAAACTAGGAGCACTGAGCGAGTCGACCACTAAATAATAATATCAACGATAAAGACAAAACAATATACAGTATTTATCGATAATGGACCCATTAACAAGTGGTAATGTAGAGTCATCCATATTAATATGAGACTCTTTTATAACCAGAAGCAAACTCCTCGCGATTCTTATCCTCTACGATTCTGGATCGATTCAGAAACTAAAAAAATAGATTTTTTATTCCTCCGTCCCTAACAGGCTTCCGTAGATACACAGCGATGCAGCGAGATGTGGTTTTAAGTTTCTGCAAACAACTCCGGCTGTAACTAATAAGATTAAACCGACCCTCTATCGTTATAAAACACACACGCTGCAGCTGATCGGTGCTCAGATGGAGGTTAGATCTTCACATGTTGAACTAAAGAGCGCAGCCTCGTTGTTACAGGTGACGCACATAAGAATCAATTTTGAATCGAATCGTGACCCAAATAATCGGAATCAAATTGAATTGAATTGAATCGAATCGTGAGACACCCAAAGATTCACATTCTTATTTGGATCCATCCGATTGATTTCTGTCCGATCAACCAGATTATCGTCAACCAGGCTTCAGCGACAAGAACCTGCGTTCACGTCAGAAGCTTCAGGAGGAAACCGATGTCAGACACACACACAGACACACACACACACACACACACACACACTCCTCCCTGTGGACTCATTCATATTTCATCAGCACGCGCTCTCTCTCTTTTCCTTCCCTCACCGTCCTCGCGCTCTATTCATCTCCACCTCGTTCACGTCTTGGAGCACATTTTTTTCTCTCTAATTAAGCTCCTGTCGTTGCCATGGAGAGTCACAATAATGGTGTGTGTGTGTGTGTGTGTGTGTGTGTGACTGACACCAGAAAAGAAACTGATCACTGATCAATTGAACGTCAGTCATCAATAATCTTCATGCTCCTTTAAAGGAAGGAAACAAACTAATCAATCAGCTCAACAACTAATATGTAATTATCAATCAGTGTCGGCCAATCAACAGGTAGAACACTGATCAACCACATCCCATAATAATTTATACTGGTGTGTGTGTGAAAGACAGAGAGAGAGAGTGAAGAGGATGAGTCATTCACACATTATTCACTTTAGTCCTCAGCTCACACACACACACACACACACACACACACACACACACACACACACACACACACACACACACACACAGGATAAAAGGGCGTGGGCGATCGAAAAGGAAGAAGACGGGAGAGAGAGAGAGAGAGAGAAAGAAAGAAAGAAAGCTCTCTCTCTCTTATTAAGAAAAAATACTTCGTCCCAGTTTTTTGAGACATGAGTGAGTCACCTTACATACACACAGTGAAACACAATATACCACAAACACACAAATAATTGATTAATGTAAGAATAACACACAATAATTATCACTTTATTATGTATTATTATTATTATTATGCATCTATTAAACTACACAGTGTTATTAATTTTATTATCATCGGTAGAAACCAGTTGTGTGGAGGCGGACGGGACTCGAACCTGTGACTTTTATATAGGCTAACTATATTACCTCTGTCTAAAACAGTATTGTTCTGTATATAGTTGTTAATAAAGTAATAAAAAAAATCAGCTCTTCAAATATATCAATAATATACTTACTGGCCTTTTTTGACCAGTTGAAACCAGGTTGAAACCCATTAAAACCACAATACCACATGTTTTAATCCCTTGTTATTTCCAGTATAAAATTATACAAATTAAGTAAAATGGTTTTCATTCTAAACTTAAGACTTGAAATTTATGGTTTATGTTTTTGTCAGATTGTGGCATTGGCCCATTGTTGGCCAATTGAATGTAACAGTCTCTGTTTCCACTAGGGCCCATATGATCAATGTTGTGGTGAATCGGGTTACATAGGCTAAACCAGACTGTACGACTTGCATTGTGCAAACAAACTGGCATTTAAGGGGTTCAAATTAGAAAAAATAATGATTGTTTTGTTTGACAAGAACTGATGTTAATTAAAAACTTTATGGAGTAGCTAAAAGTAGCAAAAAAAGAAGTACAGACTCTTCTCTGTGTTTTAATTCAACACAGCCACTGTGAACAAGCTTCACCTTCATGACTGTAACGTTACCTTGACAACAGTTGACTCACCTGTGTCTTCCGGTCATTTACCCGCTCAGGTCAAGGCCACTTGGAGCGTGAGTTCGAGTCCGTCCAGTCTTGGTCCAGTCAGGCTAATGAAGGAGAAAAATGTCCCGTTTTTCTCGCCGCTACGGGTTGAACCTTCCTACCTTCACGTCACCAAATAAAAACCCAGATATGAATCCTAAAAATACAGTAACAAACTTACTGCGACACATGCAGCTTCTACTAATTAGCCTAATTAATGGTGGGTCCTCAGGTCACGCTCTCGACCGGTGGGCGGAGCTTCGTTTGTGCTCTGTTCATAGAGATTTAGTGAAATAAAGTTTCATCCATTTGAAACGGTTATCAAAGATCCTCTACTGTGACCAGATGACTCACTCCAAGCTGCTCCTGTGATATGATTTATAAAAGTTGTCGGTAGAGGAAAGTGAGATACGGTATTTATATTTTCTTATGATAACATTAAATATTCACACAGTTAACAGTCATACCGGTATTTAACATTATGAACAAAAGTTAGTTGCATTAACGTTAGTTGACAAGATCTGTGTCAGATCTGGTGAGTGTGTTGTTGAGACAGAGACGGGTCTGGAACAGACGTTTATTTTCTCCTGATTTGTCTGAAATTTGTCCATTTTCATGTCAAAATGTTCAGAGGAGACGTGTGTTGTGAAAAATGAGTCTAATATTTATTTCAGTGACTGTGGAGTAGGGTTATTACAGTTAACTAAAACTAAAACTAAGAAAAAAATAATTCAGTAAACGTAAAATAAAAACTACAATGAACAATGCAAAACTATGGTAAACTAAAGTAGAGTCATAACATCAGCTTCAACCTGATGAGGACTGATGGGAACATTATGGGATGCAACTAAAAGGGAAAAACCCCACAAATGTGGAAGTTCATCTTCAGAGGTCTTTCTCCTAAAACCTGAAAAACTAAAACTAAGACTAAATAAAAACTAGTCAATTCCTCTAAAATAAAAACTAAACCTAAACTGTTGAACTACTCACTTGTTGAACTCACTAAATCTAAACTGAAATAAAAAAAAAGCAAACTGAAAACTAAATAAAAATAAAAACTAATGAAAATGTAAAACTATAACTTTGCTACCGAGTGACCATAATCTGAGCTCATGTTCACTTCAATAGACTCGAGACCTGCTGCTGCTGCTGGTCTCCTAAAGGGGGTGGAGTCATGGTCTCCTAAAGGGGGCGGAGTCACAGTCTGCTGGTCTCCTAAAGAGGGCGGAGTCACGGTCTGCTGGTCTCCTAAAGGGGGCGGAGTCACGGTCTCCTGGTCTCCTAAAGGGGGCGGAGTCACGGTCTGCTGGTCTCCTAAAGAGGGCGGAGTCACGGTCTGCTGGTCTCCTAAAGGGGGCGGAGTCACGGTCTGCTGGTCTCCTAAAGGGGGCGGAGTCACAGAGAAACCCAGGGGTCACAGAGACAGGAAACTGAACTTGTAAATGAATCTTTAGAGACATGTTCAGACAAACTCCTCCTTCATATTTAATGGACAATAAATATTTTGGCGACAGGAAGCTCAATACAAAATGACACATTTAAAGGTAACAAACGAGCTCCTGGACCAGAACCGAGCTGCACCTTCGCCTTCGCCTCACGACAGGAAGTGACTCCGTTTACACAGGACAAAGTCAAGAACCAGTGAACATCTGTGCCCGTAAATAAAAAACACACATATTTACATTAACACACACACAGACACACACGGTACGGTGAGCGTGTGTCCGTCCTCCTGCTCAGTATTTACATCTGATTCTGTGACGTCATCACCTCGTCTTCACCCTGCTGCTCTTCCCCGTTGCTTTCTTCACGTCTCTGCGGACGACGCCGTCGCCCACGCCGACCCCGACCCCGACCCTCAGGCCCAGGTCTCTGATGTGGACCCGGACGCTGCTCAGGCTGCGTTGCCAGGCGGCGTCCATCTTTGTGAGTTTGGCGTCTCTGCTAACGCCGCCGCTTTCTGTCTTTGCCCTCTCCCACGTGGTAGTGTCCGGTTTGGCCGGGTCCCCGCCACCGCCGCCGCCGCTGCCGCTTCGTAGTCGCTGTGGTTCCCAGATCCCGCCGTCAACCGAAGGACCCAGGTTTGTCGAGACCAGAACCTTCGACCCGTCACTGTGTCGTTTCCAGGTGCTGGCGTCCGCCGCTCCGTTAGCAGGATTAGCGTTTCCAGTCCGACTCTGCGGTTCCGACGTGTCAGGATCGGCCGTGTTCCTGCTGCGTAGCCGCTGTGGCTCCCAGACGCCAGAACCGGCCGCCAGAGCCGCGTCTTGGGACTTGATGGCGGTTTTTCCTCCTTGATGTTCCCGCGCGGCGGAGGCGGCGGGATCAGGACGATGAACGACTCCAGGTTTCCTCGTGTTGGAGTCGGGTTCAGACGGAACCAGACCCGTTCCCTGCAGCTTCCACACGGCGTTCCCTCCCGGGTTCCTCAGGCTGCGGTCCAGCCCGTTCTCCGCTGAGGGCGGGACCAACGCAGGAACGCGCCGCGGCGACGGAGGCGGCGGCAGCGCTGGGAACGAATCCCAGCGACCGTCCACGAACTCCAGCGAGGAGCCGAGCATCCCGGCCAGCTCCGGCGTCGCCTCCACCAGCTCCAGAGGGTCGGACACGTCGGGCCGGAACGACGACAGCTCCTGGCGGTCCGGACCGGTCAGCAGCTGGGACTGAGACGCCTGGCGGTAGAACTCGTCCTCGGGCAGCGAGCGCACGTTGAGCTGAGGGAAGAGGCGCCGGAAGGAGCGCGATGTCATCCGGAGGCGACCGAGGACGTCGGAGAGGAGGAGCCAGTTCCTGGGTCTGAGAGGGAGGAGGAGGAGGAGGAGGAGGAGAGAGGAGAGAGGGGGGAGAAGGGGAGGCATTGGATGAGCTCATCATGTGACCTGGTGATTGACGGGAGGAGGAGGAGGAAGAAGAGGAGGAGAAAGAAGAGGAGGAAGAGGAGGGAGGAGAAAGAGGAGGAGGAGAGAGGAAGAAGAAGAGGAGGAAGAGGAGGAGAAGGGAGGAAGAAGAGAAGGAGGAGGATGGGGAGGAGAAAGAAGAGGAGGAAGAGGAGGGAGGAGGAAGAGAGAGGAAGAAGAAGAGGAGGAGGAGCTGCTCTGCTTCTTCTTGTATATTCTGTTGCAGCATCAACATCAGTGGAGACGATATTGATTCACAATGTTTGTGTGTGTGTGTGTGTGTGTGTGTGTGTGTGTGTGTGTGTGTGTGTGTGTGTGTGTGTGTGTGTGTGTGTGTGCGCCCGGTGGCCTTGTATCCAGGAAGAGCCATTAATACAACATCAGACACCAGAGAGAAAGAGAGAGAAAAAGAGAGAGAGGAGGAGGAGGAGGAGGAGAAAAGCGACGGGGGAGGAAGACGAAGTGGAAGCCAATTAGTTGCGTCGCCACGGCGATGCAATCCTCGTTAACGACCTCTCCGTCTGTCCTGCCTTTATCTCTCTCTCTCTCTCTCTCTCTCTCTCTCTCTCTCTCTCTCCTCTTCCCTTCTTTCTTTTCTAAGCTGCTTCCACCTTAATTGGTGTGTGAGTGTGTGTGTGTGTTTGTGTGTGTGTGTGTGTGTGTGTGTGTGTGTGTGTGTGTGTGTGTGTGTGAGTGAGTGTGTGTGTGAGTGAGTGTGTGTGTGAGTGAGTGTGTGTGAAAGAGAGAGAGAGAGATGTGTTATATCAACACCGAGTGTGAAGGAAAAAAATTGTGACAATAAGAACGTGTTTGTAGTGGGCGTGGCCTAACCGCGGCTAACCTGGTTTTATCTGGTCTAAACTGGTCTGACCTGGTCTAACCTGGTGTAAAATGGTCTAAACTGGTCTAACATGGTCTAATCTGGTCTAAACTGGTCTAACCTGGTCTGACCTGGTCTAAAATGGTCTAACTTGGTCTGACCTGGTCTAACCTGGCGTAAAATGGTCTAAACTGGTCTAACCTGGTCTGACCTGGTCTAAAATGGTCGAACTTGGTGTAAAATGGTCTAAACTGGTCTAACATGGTCTAACTTGGTCTAAACTGTTCTGATGTGGTCTAACTTGGTCTAAACTGGTCTAATCTGGTCTAACCTGGTCTAACCTGGTCTAAACTGGTCTGATGTGGTCTAACCTGGTCTAAACTGGTCTAACCTGGTCTAACTTGGTCTAAAATGGTCTGATGTGGTCTAAACTGGTCTAAACTGGTCTAAACTGGTCTAACCCACTCCCCCAGGTCCAGCGGCGGCGGCGGCCATCTTGGCTCTTACCCGTGGCTCAGACACACGGTGATGTTGTAGCACGGCAGCAGCGGTCGGTCCGACAGCTCAAACTCAAACACCTCCCTCCTGGCCCGCTGCTCCTCCTCTTCCTCTTCCTCCTCCTCCTCCTCCTCCTCCTCCTCCTCTGGGCCCGGGGGGTCGGCCAGGACGCTGTAGGCTCCGCCCACACCGCGCTCCTCTGTCACAACAACACAAACACACTTCCTGTTCAGGTGAGGTCACGTTAACTCTGTAGTTGTGTTTCCATTTCCCCCCTGGAAACGACTACGTTTAGAAAAACCTCTCAACTGTCGCTAAAACAGTTTCATGCTGTCATGAGGCGTTACCGGTGATCTGATCTACCTGATGTCTGCCATCCACCATAAAGCGATAATTTAAATATTATATATATTAAACCAATTAAAAATTAAAATTAAAACTTGATTAGTATAAAAGAGACAGGAGGATTATTTTTATACATTTATTTTATCAGATTTAAATCACTTGAACAATCAATCACTCGACTTTACAGGATGTAAAACTGAGACGTTAATAATAATAATAATGTTAAAGGGATAGTAGCATTTTTTTTAAAGTGGGGTTGTATGATCTACAAATAGCCCCTAAGTACTTTAATTGCAGTAGAAGACTCTCTGCACTCCTCCCGTTAGCAACGCCAGCCCATAATAGCCCTGCCCAGAGATTTACAACATACAGTGCTGTGAACAGACCCAAAGAAACGGCCTATTTTCGTGGCCTAA
>NC_139914.1:1282500-1295000 GCF_905171665.1 Trachurus trachurus
GGAAGTTTCATGGTGAAATCTGTTAGTTAAAATTTTTGCCCTGCTCACCTGTAGTGTAGTGATTAGTATTCACCTGAGGATCAGTTGTGTTTCTCACAAAGCAATTAAACACACACATACAGACACACACACACACACAGACTCGCTCTCTCTCTACATCCATCAATGTCAGATGTTTTCACTTAAACACACAAACAGAATGTGTGCCAAACACACACACACACACACACACACACACACACACACACACACACACACACACACACACACACACACACACACACACACACACACACACACACACACACACACACACACACACACACACACACACACACTCATTCCTAGTTTTCCAGGCTCAGATGAAAATAGCTCTGTCACCACCTCTGCTCCCACGACTCTGTGTGTGTGTTTTTCTGGGAGTGTGCGTGTGTGTGAAGCCTGAGGCTGATGACAGGAAGCACAGGAGGAGAAGATGGAGAGAGAGAGGAGGATTGTTGTTCTTAAAGGGATAGTTCAACATTTTGTCAAATTGGCCCATTGCCATAATCCCTATAGTCATAGCAGTAGGTTCGTTACCTTTAATTGTCGGTGCAAGCTATTTTTAGAACGGCGGAGCAGAGCCGTGAGCTGCTCAGAGCTACGCTACAGAAGGCTCATGGGATTTCTTGGTTTCCCTCATCAAACTCATCAAATACACAATCCAACAACTCCACAACGCTCTGGTGGACAAGTTGTGAGCTGCACATTCACCACGCTATGAGATAATAACACAACGTTACCAGACAGAGTTGTTTTAGAGAGAAATACATGTAAAACCGCTGATGCACGTTGCCTTCAGGGACAGTTTTTCATCAAGCAGTCTCTGTATTTCCCTCTAAAACAACTCTGTGTGGTAACGTTGTGTTATTATCTCATAGTGTGGTGAATGTGCAGATCACAACTTGTCCACCAGAGCGTTGTGGAGTTGTTGGATTGTGTATTTGATGAGTTTGATGAGGGAAACCAAGAAATCCCATGAGCCTCCGTAGCGTAGCTCTGAGCAGCTCACGGCTCTGCTCCGCCGTTCTAAAAACAGCTTGCACCTACGAACCTACTGCTATGACTATAGGGATTATGGCAATAGGCCAATTTGCCAAAATATTGAACTGTCCCTTTAATGTCTCAAGGTCACACACACATTAAAATGAACATGTTATTGATCACATGTGTAGGATGTGATTGGTAATAACGATCAATAACGAGGTTAATTAATTAACGAGGCCTGATTACAGTTAATGAACTGTGTGTGTGTGTGTGCGTTTTCTAATTGAGGATAATCAGCAGCAGCGAGGAAAATCTGCATCACTGAGCTGCTGACGCCACGGCAACCGTCTCCGCAGCTTAGCAGCCAGACAGTGTGTGTGTGTGTTTGTGTGTGTGTGTGTGCGTGCGTGTCTGTCAAACGAAGCCGCTCGCCGCCACGCATCGGCAAACAGGATGCGAGCTCTGCCCTGGAGGTGTGTGTGTCTGTTTGTGTGTGTCTGTGTGTGTGTGTGTTTTCTAGCGCAGCAGCCGACTCAAACAAGGAGGAGGAGGGTCGAGCAAGAGAGAGAGAGAGAGAGAGAGCGTGTGAGGCAGACCGTGTGTGTGTGTGTGTCCTCGCTGCCCTGAGGAAATCTCCGGTGCAGCAGCTGTCAAAACGGCACAAGCCACCGACGCACACACACGCACACACACACACACACACACACACACACACACACACACACACACACACACACACACACACACACACACATTATTCTTCCTCCATAACCTTCAATCACTCCATCCCTCCCGCTCTCCTTCACTTTAATCTGCAGCGAATTGAATTACACACACACGCACACATGCACACACACAGACACACACACACGCACAGTAAAAACACACAGACACACACACACACACGCCGTCCCTGCTGAGCTTTCCCAGCGAGCTCCAATCAGGACGATAATTACGATGATTAACGGAGAGAGAGAAGGAAAAGGAAAAGAGAGGAAGTGATTGGTGGTGGTGGTGGTGGTTGAGCCGTTTCCATGACGACGTCGCCGTGACGATGCGTTCGAGTCAGGTTCAGATCGTCAGACCTGGACGACATCTTTATTTTTTTAACGTCTTTTTTTTTTTTCTTCTTCTTCTTCTTTATTAAAGGGTAATTACCGTTTTTTACAATCTGGACCTTATTTCTAGCATAAAATCCGATCATTTCCTCACCCAGATAACTTTGGTGTCATTACAAGTCGTTCAGATGAAATTAGCTCCAGCCGAGAGCCGCGTATATCCGTATAATGGAGTCTACAGGGCAGCAGAATGCAGCCTCTAAATAACACATTATCTGCAGAGAAACTCCTTCATTGCACCAATATTTAGTTATGATAGGCCTCCTTTTCCTCCTCTCCTCCTACTCCTCTTTCTAGTGTTATCAACATCCGGGGTCTGTAGGTTAGGTTGACCTACTAACCTCTGATCTAGAAGATTCTGATAATAATCATTTCACTTCGGCATTAGCAGTAGCAACAGAGATGACATCATCCAGGTCAGAGGTCAGTAGGTCAACCTACAGACCCCGGATGTTGATAACAGCTAACCCCGGACTCAGAGGGGAATAGCACTAGCCTATCAGAACTAAATATTGCTGAAATGAAGGAGTTTCTCTGCAGATAATGTGTTATTTAGAGGCTGTATTGCGCTGCCTCGCATTATACGGATATACGCGGCTCTCGGCTGGAGCTAAGTCGGAACAACTTGTAATGACACCAAAGTTATCTGGGGGAGGAAATGATCGGATTTTATGCTAGAAATAACAGATTGTAAAAAAACGCAATTCCCCTTCAACACCAAAATCTCAGCTCTTCCTGCTTTGACCATATTTGGGCGTAGTGGGCGGAGTCAGGCGCTGCCAAGCCGGCGACGGCAGGCGACCAAGCCTCAGAGGAGGCGGCCATCTTTGTTTACGCTAACGGTGCGTTCACACCAAACGCGATGGACGCGATGCCATCGCCCGTAACGCGAGTATCGCGTCGCTTGACACATTTGTCACATTTTTCACCATCGCTTCATCGTGCTATGATGCAACCCACATCCCGCTATTTTCTTTCTCTCGTCAACCATGGCTGAGAAATATTAATAAATATAAAATACATATGAAATATTCATAAGGAGGAAGCTGTCGGTCCTCTGACCCTCTGCAGGCATTATCTTTTTTATTACAATCGCGGTAAAAGTACGACGTTGTGTCGTAAAGCTCCGGGAAACGGCCATGGATGTATATTATTGATCTGAGGAAAACACACACAGCCCCGGGTGTTTTTTTGTTTTTTTTTACACAGCCACAGGTTCTCTGTAGGAGGGTCTGGTGAGCGAGACTACAGCCACAGTAATCTTCTCCACCATGTTTTGAAATGTGTGTCTGGTAGCTGTGTCAGTGACGTGGTTGAATATCAACACTGATTGGATGTCGCGGCACAGCGTCACGCGATGTCGCTTGAAAAGTTCAAATTTTTCAACTTCAAGCGATGAACGCGGAGAGGCGATGGACGCGTCATCGCTTCATCGCATCGCTCGTATTGCCCGAAACGCGTCGCCCGACGCGCCATCGCGTGTCATCGCGTCATTTACATTGACTTTTAATGGAAAGTTGTGGCGTTCATCGCGTTTGGTGTGAACGCACCGTAACACAGGACGGAGCCGATGGTGCGTTCAGGGGCTTCACGTTGTTAAAAGACGAGTCGTGTTTCTACTTTCAGACGGGAGAGCGGTGATGTCACCTCCACCCGTCTCCACACAGGGGCCTGGGAAACAAGCGCTCACCACCACCTCCTCCTCCTCCTCCTCCTCCTCCTCTTTCTCTGCTGCTCCTTCTCTTCTCCCACCTCCGCCTCATCTTCCTCCTCCCTCCTCTTCCTTCTCTTCTTCCCTCTACTCTCCATCCTCCTCCTTCTCCTCCTATGTCCTCCCCTCCTCCTTCTCCCTCTTTCTCTTCTTCCCTCTCCCCATCTCCTCCTCCCGCCTCCCCTTATTCTTCCTCCCTCCTCCTCCTCCTCCTCCTCCTCCTCCTCCCCCTTCTCCTTCTCCTCCTCCCCTTCCTCCTCTTCCTTCTCTTCTCTTCTCCCCTCTCCTCTCCATCCTCTTCCTTCTCTTCCTGTCCTCCCCTCCTCCTTCTCTTCTTCTCTCTACTCTCCTCCTCCTTCCCCCTCTCCTTCTCTTCTTCCCTCTCTCCTCCTCCTCCCCCTCCTTCTTCTTCCTCCTCCCACCTCCTCCTTCTCTTCTTCTATCTCCCCTCTCTCCTCCTCCTCCTCCTCCTCCCCCAAATCAAGCGCTCCCATTCTCACCGGTCACAGGGACTATTTTACGAGGCGAAGTAACGCTCTTATTTGACCTTTTTACTCCTCACTCACCTTCCCACTCTTCTCCTCGTCCTCTTCGTCGCTTCCTCCTTCACCTCCTCCCTCCTCCTCCTCCTGTGCTCCTCCTCCTCCTCCTCCCGTGTGCTTCGTCTTGCAGGGGCGCTTGCCCCTGGGCTTGTCGGGGTCGTCGTCATGGCAGCGGAACTGATGGGGGTCAGGTGAGGAAGAGGAGGAGGGAGGAAGAGGAAGAGGAGGAGGTGCAGCCAGGAGGAAGGAGGAGACCCTGCGGCTCTCCCTCAGCCTCTGGTGCTTGTCCTGGAGGCGGGAGGAGGAGGAGAAGGAGGAGGAGCAGAGGGAGGCGAAGGATGCGGGGGCCAGTTGCCGTGGCGTCGGGCTGCAGGGTTGCCGGGGGAGATGAGAGGGGGGCGGGGCCACGTGGAAAACTGGAAGATAAAAAGTAAAGAAGTTAGAGAGAGACTGCAGTGCATCATGGGTAAACTCCACCTGACTGCACCTGAACTAACCACACCAGTCAACTCCTCCTACTTCTGCTTCTCCTCTCCTCCTTCACCTTATCCTCTCCTCTCCCTCCTCTCCTCCTAATCCTCCTCCTCCTTTCCTCTTCCTCCTACTTCTCTCCTCCTCTCCTCCTTTTCCTCCTCTCCTCCTACTCCTCTTCCTCCTCTCCTCTTCTTCATCTTTCTCCTCCTCTCCTCCTACTTCTCCCTCCTCTCCTCTCCTACTTCTCCTCTCCTCTTCCTCCTCTCCTCTTCTTCATCATACTCCTCCTCTCCTCTTCTTCCTCCTCCTCTCCTCTTCCTCCCACTTCTCTCCTCCTTCTCCTTTTCTTGCTCTTCCTCCTCCTCTCCTCTCCTCTTACTTCTTTCCTCCTTCTCCTCCTCTCTTCCTCCTCTCCTCTTCTCCTCTCATCCTCTCCTCTTATCCTCCTCCTTCTCTCCTCTACTCCTCCTCCTCCTCCTCCTCCTCCTCCTCCTCCTCCTCCTCCTCCTCCTCCTCCTCCTCCTCCCTGTCCTTCAGCAGCGGGCGAGTTAGATAATAAGACACAGAGAGAGAGAGAGAGGAACAAAGAAACACAGAATGGAGCAGCGAGTGAGCGGGCGTGCGAGGCAGCAAAGAGTGGGGGAGGGGAGAGAGAGAGAGAGAGTCTTCTGTTTTCCATTGCAGACGCACACACATACACACACACAGACACACAGAGCCAGAGGTTGTTTCTGAGCCGGTGGGGAGACACACACACACTGCTGAATTATTTATCAGCCTGGACACACACACACACACACACACACACAGACGCACAAACACACACACACACCTTCATTATGTGTTAATTCTGAATGAGTGTAGGTGTGTGTGTCTGTGTGTGTCTGTGTGTTTATGTGTGTGCACTCAACAGGAACTTATTATTTACTGGGCGCACACACATAAACACACACACACACACACACACACACACACACACACACACACACACACACACACACACACACACACACACACACACACACACACACACACACACACCTCTAATAGTCAAACTGCAGGTTTATTGATTTTTTTTCCAGAGTGACATCATCACCTGCTGTGACTCGTGGCTCCGCCCACCTGTCAATCAAACTGTGATGTCACGTGGGATCAATTAGACACATCAACAATCGCTTCCCCTGCGCGCGCGCGTGTGTGTGTGTGTGTGTACCGGCTCCATCTGGGAGATGTTAGACGGCTATTAGCACGCCATGAGGCCGCCACGGGTTCATACACACACACACACACACACACACACACACACACACACACACACACACACACACACACATATATATACACTATACACACAGGAACACACACAGTCAGAAGACACACACACACACACACACACTGGTGTTATTCCTCTCGTGTGCTCCGGCAATCAAAGAGAGAGAGAGGAAAAAGAGAGGAGGAGGAGGAGGAGGGGGGGGGTGATGACAGCATAGAGAGAGAGAGAAAAAAAGGAAAGAAAGGGAGAGAAGGAAAAAAGAGGGAGACGGGGAGAGAAAAAAATGAAATCTTAAATCTGAAAGAGAGAGGGAGAGGGAGAGAATGAAAAAAGAGAAGTAAAAAAAAATAGGAAGAGAAGGATAAAAGAGGGAGAGAAGGAAAAAATAGAAAGACAAGGGGAGAGAAAGAGAGAGGGAGAGAAGGAAAAAAGAGGGAGAGAGAGAGGAAGAGAGAAGAAAAAGAAAGAGAAGGAAAAAAGAGGGAGAGAAGGAGAGAAGGAAAAAATAGGAAGAGAAAGAGAAAGAAAGAGAGAAGAGCGAGGTTTCATCAACTGCGCTGCCTTCAAAATAAAAGCCTCCCTCAGAACAGACTGTGATCACTTCCTGTCAATAAAACAACGACGACTGATATTCAGTGATCGATCGATTGGCTGATTATTGATTTCCTCATTGATTCCAATTGTATCGATCTGATTGGCTGTGACCGGTCTGATCTGATTGGCTGCTGCTCTCACCTCTGGGCCCGTCCCTCCTCACAGACGTGATGTCACCCCAGCCTCCGTTGACCTCTGACGTCGCCCTGACGACCGGCACGTCCACCCTGAACTTCCTGTCCGCCTGCGTTGCCGTTGACGGCGTCAGCGTTGCCATTTGCGGCGGTAGCGTTGCCGTTGGCAGCGGCGGCCAGTGTGCGAGCTCCGCAGGAAGCCGCGGTTTGTTGAGTCGCAGCCCGTTGAGCTCGATGCACACCTTCAGCTTCTTCACGTCGTCGGGGGCGGAGTCTGCATAACGACAGGGAACGATCAGCCAATCAGTGGTGAGAGACGGAAAAACAGGAAGCTCCTACTCCTTCTCTTCTCCTCCTTCTCCTCTCCTTCTCTTCTCTTCTCCTCCAACTCATCTTCTCCTCCTCCTCTCCTCCTACACCTTCTCTTCTCCTCTCCTCCTTCACCTTCTCTTCTCCTCTCCTCCTTCACCTTCTCTTCTCCTCTCCTCCAACTCATATTCTCCTCCTCCTCTCCTCCTACACCTGCTCTTCTCCTCTCCTCCTTCACCTTCTCTTCTCCTCTCCTCCAACTCATCTTCTCCTCCTCCTCTCCTCCTTCACCTTCTCTTCTCCTCTCCTCCAACTCATCTTCTCCTCCTCCTCTCCTCCTACTCCTCATCTCCTTCACCTTCTCTTCTCCTCTCCTCTCCTCCTTCACCTTCTCTCCTCCTACTCCTCCTCTCCTCCTTCACCTTCTCTTCTCTTCTCCTCTCCCTCCTCTCCTCTTCCTCCCACTTCTCTCCTCCTCTCTCCTCCTCCTCCTCTACTCTCCTCCTCCTCCGCCTCTCCTCTACAATTCCTCCTCCTCCTCTCCTCTTATCCTCCTCCTCCTCCTCCTCCTCCTCCTCCTCCTCTCCTCTACTCTTCCTCCTCCTCCTCCTCTCCTCCTCCTCCATCAGAATGGGCGGTGCTCACCTGTGGGCTCCTCCCCCTCCCTCCCCCTCTTCAGTCGGCTGCTGGTGATGCTGCTCTGGTGAAACGGCTCCAGGCTGAAGACCCTCCTCCGGTTGGCCGGTGATGATGTCATCAGGGGGGCGTGGCCCTGAAACCGACCAATGGCTGCAGGGAGGAGCGTCTGCTGCCGTTTCCTCTTCTCCTCCTCCTCCTCTTCACCTTCACTCTTCTTCCTCCGCTGCTGCTGCTCCTCCTCTTCCTGGTGGTCGGCGTGGCGACGGGGGCAAGGGGGCGTGGCCAGCGAGGGGGCGTGGTCATTAAGGGACGTGGCCAGCGAGGGGGCGTGGTCATGAGGGGGCGTGGCCAGCGAGGGGGCGTGGCCATGAGGGAAGGTCGCCTGGAAACCTGCACGACACAAACAGATCCATAAGAAACTGATGACGCTTTTAACTCTTTAGTGACCGTTTGCGATTTTTCTTTTTTTTTCATTATAGAGAGCCTAAGCGGAAGCAGGAAGTAACGTCGCCATGGGACCTCAACTCTGAAAAACTCGCCATTCAAATGAATGAGACTGAAAGTTTTATTTCGTGATCCGTTTGAATTGCGCCATGAGAAAAAAATATGTCCTCTACCTGTTTAAAACATCACGTTTCATGCCGATTTTATTTTACAATAGTTTTACAACAAACTGCTGATTTCTCGGGATGAAACGTGATGTTTTAAACAGGTAGAGGACATATTTTTTTGTCATGGCACAATTCAAACGGATCACGAAATAAAACTTTCAGTCCCGTTCATTTGAATGGCGAGTTTTTCAGAGTTGAGGTCCCATGGCGACCGTTACTTCCTGCTTCCGCTTAGGCTCTCTATATGCCAGAACGTTGGCGACCTTTGACCTTTTATTTCTTCTCTCTGTTTTTATTTCTTCTTTCTTTCTTCTCTCTGTTTTTCATTTCTTCTCTCTGTTTTTCATTTCTTCTCTCTCTTTTTATTTCTTTTCCCTCTCTTTTTATTTCTTTTCTCTCTCTTTTTATTTCTTCTCTTTCTTTTCATTTCTTCTCTCTTTTTATTTCTTCTCTCTTTCTTTCTTTCTTTCTCTCACTCTCTTTTTATTTCTTCTCTCTTTCTTTTCATTTCTTCTCTCTTTTTATTCCTTCTCTCACTCTCTTTTCATTTCTTCTCTCTCTTTTTATTTCTTCTCTCTTTCTTTCTCACTCTCACTCTCTTTTTATTTCTTCTTTCTTTCTTCTCTCTCTGTTTTTCATTTCATTTCTTCTCTTCCTCTTTCTTTCTTCTCTCTCCCCCTCTCTCTTTTAATTTCTTCTCTCTCTCTTTATTTTTTCTCCCTCTCACTCTCTCTTTTTTCTTCTCTCTCTCTCTCTCTCTCTCTCTGTGAGGATCATCCGACTCGTGGTGCGTCCCGTGGCTCCCGGCCACATTATGCGCCATGGCAACGGGCCATCAAAGCCCATCGTCATGGCAACATTGTCGTCTGGGCGCGTGCACGGACGACTGCTGCTTAACATGCACACACAAACACATACACACACACACACACACACACACAATCGAAGCAGCAGCTGCAGTTCCTCTCCCGACCACTAGAGTGACAGTTACGGAGCGTTTTTTGGGGGCGTGGCCTCTTTGAGTGACAGCTGGTGGTAGTGATGTCATCGCTCACCTTGTTAATCAGCTAATTGGATGAATCAGATGAAGCTCCTCCTCTATGACCATATTTGGATCGACAGGGAGTTTGGGGGCGGAGTTACAGAGCCTGCATCTTTATTTATGTGTGTTTGTGTGCACATTTGGTTTTCTGGAGGAAACTGGGGCAGTGGTATGTTCGAGTCAAAGTGAGCGAGGTGCACAGAGAGTTCAAGTGTGTGTGTGTGTGTGTGAGTCTTTGAAAGACACACACACACACACACACACACACACACACACACACACACACACACACACACACACACACACACACACTAAAAAAGAAAGCGGGAAAGAGACAAAGAAAGTGAGGGACTTCAAGTGAGTGAGATCAGCCAGAAAAAGTGTGTGTGTCTGTGTGAGAGAGCATGCACGTGTGTGTGTGTGTGTGAGCGTGCACGTGTGTGTGTGTGTGTGAGCGTGCACGTGTGTGTGTGTGTGTGTGTCATCCTGCAGA
The DNA here is from genome assembly GCF_905171665.1 of Trachurus trachurus. Taxonomy (NCBI): domain Eukaryota; kingdom Metazoa; phylum Chordata; class Actinopteri; order Carangiformes; family Carangidae; genus Trachurus; species Trachurus trachurus. Next base: position 1,292,467 of record NC_139914.1, read on the forward strand.
ACTCTCCGGAAATCCTCTTACCTCTCGGAGCCTCGGCAGCGGCTGCAGAGGGAGTTCTTCCTCCTCCTCCTCCTCCTCCTCCTCCTCGTCTCCCCTCGCTCTGCTGGCAGCGCTCCCACCCCCCTCCCCCTCCTCCTCCCCCTCCTCCTCCCTCTCCCTCTTTCGTCCTCCCCTCCTCTCCTTCCCTCCCTCCCCCTCCCCTCTGGCCTCCTGCCAGCTCCGTCTCCCCTGTTGCTGTTGAAGCTGCTGCTGCTGCTGCCGTCATCCCTCCTTCCTCCTCGTCTCCTCCTCCCCCTCCCTCTCCTCCTCCCTCCTTCTCCTTCAGCTCCAGCTCGGAGAAGCGCAGCATTGCACGCTGGGAAAACAAGAAAAAAAAAAAGAAGAAACAGAAGAAGAAGCATGAAGCATCAGAGAAGTGACAACATCTGGTTTCTGAACTTTCCTGCTGCTAACGAGCTCGTTAGACTCCGTCGTGAGTTTCAGCCATTGTTTTTGGCGGTAACCGTGGGTAACCAGCGGCGGCGGCGGCAGTGGCAGCGGTGACGGTGTGGTAACCGCTCCCTGTGCGCCGCCTGACAGGCCCGTTCTCCTCCCTCACCTCGCTCTGCCCCGACCACAAACCCATTTTAAAACTTAATGGCCCGTGAAACGATCTACAAATCCATCCAACGCCGCCGCCGCCGCTCGGGTCCGGCAGCACCCAAGGGCGTATGTGAGTTAATTTGAACCTTCCCCCCTCCTCCCCCTCCTCCCCCCTCTTCCTCCTTCAGCAGCTTCACCTCCCTGAGCCGGCGGCGTTTCAGAGGAAACGACCACGGTGAAGAAACTGAACTAAGAGTCAGAAGCAGAAAATACTTTGTTCATGTTCAACAGGACGTCACAACACATCTTCATCTTCATCTTCATCTTCATCTTCATCTTCATCATCATCATCATCATCATCATCATCATCATCATCATCGTCATCATCATCATCATCTGTTGGTTCACTGTCTGTGACGCTATAAACCACTGTTACTAGCTGCAAGGATGGAGGAGGAGGAGGAAGAAGAGGAAGAAGAAGTAGAACAAGAAGAGGAGGAGGAGGAAAAGGAGAACGAGATGGAGGAAGACGAGAGGAGGAGGAGAAAGAGAAAAAGGAGGAGGAGAATGAGGAGGAGGAAGAAGAAGAGAAGGAGAAAGAGAAGGAGGAGGAAGAGGAAGAAGAAGAGAAGGAGGAGGAGGAAAAGCAGAAAGAGATGGATGAAGAACTGGAGGAGGAGAAAGAGGAGGAAGAAGAAGAGGAGAAGAACAGGAGGAGGAGAATGAGGAGGAGGAACAACACAACAACAGGAGGCGACATAAAGCAAAGTCAGAGAAACAAAACCAGATGTTGACCTCTGACCTCAGCACGACCCCAAACATGCACCAGCCGAGATGGAGAAGAGAGGAGGAGGAGGAGGAGGGAGAAGAAACAAAGGAGAAAGAGGAAGAGGAGCAGGAGGAGGAGGAGGAGGAGACAAACATCTGTCCTCACCTGCAGCGCTCTCTGCTCGCGGCCCAGCGTCCTGGCGTCGGCCAGCAGCTCCGTGCTGAGGCGTTTGAATCGGTCGCCCACGAAGCCGGAGGAGGTGGAGAGGCGTCTGGTGAGGCTGGAGCGCCGCGTGCTGCCCTCCTCCTCCTCCTCCTGCTCCTCCTCCTCCTCCTCCTCCTCCTCCTCCTGCTCCTCCTCCTCCTCCTCTTGCACCTCCTGCTCCTCCTCCTCGTCATCTCCGTCCCGGGGGCGTGTCCTCCCGTCTGCACAGCTGGACGTCGACGTGTCTTCGCGTTTGAAGTCCAAAGGTTCTGTGGTCGGGAACGTCGGTCTGGTTCTGACACAGGAGGAGTCAATGACGCTCCTGCAGACGGAGGAGGAGCAGGAGGAGGAGTCGGAGGAGGAGGAGCAGAGAGGAGGAGTCGGAGCGCTGGAGGTTCTGGGAGAGAGCAGAGTCCGGTTCCTGCAACACGGACCCACAAAGGTTCTGTTGACGCCACCAGGAGGGGGTGTGGCTGCAGCGGCGGCGGCGGCGTCAGCTGAGGGGGCGGAGCCTGAAGGGACGGAGCCTGAAGGGACGGAGCCAGAGGGGGCGGAGTCTGAGGGGGCGGAGCCTGAAGGGACAGAGCCTGAGGGGGCGGAGCCTGAGTCCACCAGCCTGGTCCAGTTTCCACCAGAACCAGAACCTCCGCTGCTCCTCGCTCTGCTGAACTGCTGAGGAGCCGTGCGGGCGCAGCTCATCGTCTGCTCCTCCGGGACGTCTGGAGACGGACTGAGCTGCTCCTCCTCCTGCTGCTCCTGCTGCTGCTCCTGCTCCTCCTGGTGTCTGGACACCTCAGGAGGTGATGCAGACCTGAGGTGAGGAGGTTCTGATCCCGCGAGGACCTTCGGGCGCCGTGGCACTCGGTCTGGACCGCCGGGCTCGGAGGACAAGCGGTCGTCACTCACCTGGTCGTAAGAGAAAGAACAAGATACGTAGTGATGAAGAACCACAGGAACTTTTACCTTAAAGGGACAGTTC